>NC_036251.1:25415953-25547285 GCF_002742605.1 Olea europaea var. sylvestris
TTTTTTAAACTTGAAATCTATTCAAATCTTTTAAAATTTCTTTATTAATGAAATCTTTATAGGTCGACTAATTATTAAGGATACCTAAATTTTAGTGAATTTCATTCATTAAAATCTTAATTGAGGACGCCTAAACTTAAAGGGATTTTTGAAATCTATCACAATCTCAATTGAGAACATTCACCTAATTTTAATCCCTACCAAACACCCTCTTATTATTGAATTTAGCTAAAATTTTTGCCTTGGTTTGAGTTTCATTATTTGAAAATTTATTTTTTTAAAACTCATTTTTAATTATATATTCTTCAGAAAAAATATTTTGAAAGTAAATTAATTTTTTTTTCTACTTTTAACCACTCATTCCCTAAAAATTTATTAATATAAAATTCGTTTTCAAAAAATGAGGCTATATATCTCTAACACAACCCTTGAACAATTCTTGTAAAACATCATAATGTGACTTGTATATAAAAATCCGTACTAAAATACAACAATAATTGACAACTGTTGATGGTAAAAAGTAACGCGCTATTTCTTGAATAATTTTTTAATACTATGACAAATGAGTTTGCTTGAAAATGAGAAAAAACAAGGTGAATCTAGTAAACCATTGGCAGGGTTGGGGTGCAATGATTGAGAAATCTTCGATGTCAAAGCGATTGAAATCGAAATAAGTCTGAGTTGATATTATTTATGGGATAAATCTTGGTGTATATAAAGTGTGATACCCCTATGTACATATTTTATGCACACCTAATATAGTCCTTATTTATATTATCGTAATTTGATGAATATGAACCCCTTTTATAGGATGAAGAATGGGCCGATACTACTAGAGTCATTTCAATCAATTGTGAGTGCATGGGGCCTAAACCACTTAAGGCTTTTACTAACTTTCGTTGTTCCTTTCGAGCAGTATGGCACTGTAATCATTATATATCCGTGTTCTAAAAAACTCGTCTAGGCGGCGTCTAGGCTCGAAGTTTGAGCAAAATGACTTGCTTCGCGCGTAGAACCTTTTTTTCAATTCCTAAACGACTGAATTTTTCTTTCATTTCTTTCGTCTTCCGTAGATGCGTTTTATTATTATTATTTTTAAAAGTTTTTTAATCTGATTTTAGCTTGTTATTATTGAAAGAAAAAAATGAACATTTGTCATTTAACTTTAATTTGAAGTTTTTAATAGATTTTATCTGTATAAAAGTTAAAAATGACTTTTTCTAAATAGTTAAATAAGATTTTAAGTTATGATTTTATCTACATTATGTAATTATGATTTTGAAACTCATTTTATTACAAACTCCAAAAGCATATATGAAGTTCCTATAAATCTATTAAGTAGGATTAATCTAGTTAAAATTTGAAAATATAAAAAATATTATATTTTTTCATTTCGGAAACTTGAAAACTGTATAATTGACTAATAGTGTATAAGTAAATATTGTATTTTAAAAATTTAGATGTTTAATACATATTATTTTAATTATTAAATAATTTTTAAAATAATATTATAAATTAAAAAAAATACTTTGTTACGTCTAAACCTCGTATAGGCTCGCTTAAACTCGTAAAACTTGAACTTTCGGTTCCACACCTAGCTAAGCTTTACACTTTTTAGAACACTGTTGTATATAGACTAGCTTTTAAGGATAGCCTAGCCACTGAGCCTAGATTTGTTATGTCTTTGGCGCTGATTGGATGGTTATTCAACTTTCATAGAATAAAGTCACTTATACAATGTTTATGTACAATTTGGCTGACAACTCTGTAGAAAAAATTATGATCATTGATTTTAAAAATAGTTTTTAAAATAAAATGGACGTGATGTTTGCTAGCTCATACATTGTAAATCAAGTTGTAAAATAAAATTGTACAAGTAGTATGATTGACTTTCATAACCTTTGAGCCCATCCATTCATTAAGATAATCTTTAGTTTCAGATCGCTTGTCTATAGCGAGACCTACACACTGCTAAGATTGTGAATTTCATAATTCGCTTTTGGCCGAGCTCAAAAGATGAGAATCCATTCGCTTTGGCCGAAGTCAGAATTGTTATTGATATCAAAATTGTTATTAATATAAAAAGGAACAAAAATGGAGACACAAATTCTTTCGGGACAGTCCCATAAACATCAAGTAGTAATTTACTTTGGTTTCTATGTTCAATCACCTCATGGGGGTGGTCGAGTTGGTAGAGTAGGTGAGCGCGAAAACCTTTGGTTACGAGTTCGATTCTCCTATCAACATTTTCTTGGCCGAGCATGTTGCACAGGGCTTACCTAGTGTGGATTACCTGATTGGCGTTGTTTGCGTCAACCTGAAAGTTTACCCAGTACGCATTCGAAGGGTAACGACTGCAAATTCTCTCGTCATAAGAAATAAAAAATAAAAAATAAAATAACCAATAATAAAAATCGTATTTGAGAAATCAAAGTCCAGGATCTAAATGGGGCCCAAAATCTACTTGGGCTTCTGAGATTATCAGGTCTGTCCGTGGGCCTGAATGGACCAGAAAATGACCCATAAATGATAAAACTGTTGACTGTACACCACCCTCGAACACACTCTCTGCGTGAGTCAAATAATTGTCACTACGCAGTACCTTTCTTCTCTCAGTCTTATCAATTATTTGTGATACAATTGGCATCCTAGGAAATTTGTTCAAACCTCTAGCTTAGACAAATCCTGATCCTGATACCACGAAAATATAAGGATGCATTTTTCTTCTCACGAACCACGGGAACGCCTAGTGCCCAGATGATCAAAGATCGTTTTTCTCCCAGGGACGATAAGGTCGATTGAGGATAGCAACACGTCAATAGGTAGATTGTCATTCTTGTACTCTTTGGGTAAAGTACGAAAACGCTCTTTCCATCTCACCGGCATTTACAATAAGACTATAATGGATGAGAAAATCGGTTCAACATTATATTGAAATATTCGATTCTAATCATTCGATTTTAATAATTGGGATTAGAATAACAGTTTATTTTTTTACTTTTACATTCTTATTGTCTTGTCTCGAGTCACAATTTTAATTAACATTAAATATATGTAAGACAATGCGTTGGCCGAAAGATACTGGACGAACATTGTACCACATGACAATGCTGCTCCACATTAAATATTTGAGTCTGCTTTTGTTATAGAAGGTTCATGCATTAATTATTTAATGTCTAGAACAGTAGATGATAAAGAGTATTAGACATTGGATTGCCCACAAGTAAAACCTTACTCTCCAATGTGGGGTCCTTTAATTTTAGCCCTATTTGATAATTATTATTTGAAAAAAATAATATTTTGAATAACAATTTTTAAGAGAATATGAGCAATGACGAATCTAGGATTGTTGGTTAGTTAGGACGACCGTTGACCATTGCTCATTGATCGAAGATGGTCAAAGATCGTAATAGGGATATTATTTATTAATATTTAATTAGATAATATTAAAAATACATCAATCTATATGTAAATGTGTTAAAGTGTAAAAATCATATTAATGTGAAACTATAATTCAATACCACCCAAGATAATAAGAAGAATACACGATACAACCCAGGGGCGGACCTAGGGGGGGTTTATAGGGGCAATTGACCCCCTAGATTTTGGGGGAAAAAAAATTATTGCTTAACTTTTTTTTTTCCCCCCTTAAGCCAAGTCGTCTGGGTCCGCCCCTGATACAACCTCACTCTGTAATTATAAGCTTAGACAAATACATTTTTTAAGGTCTCATATTTTGAAAGCGTTGTAAGATCGCATAACTTTAGCCCAAGTTTGAGCTACATTCTAGGAAAAAAATACATTATTCATGTCAAATTAATGGGAAATGTGTGGTTAAAAATAATAAAAAAATTTAAATTTGCGTATAATATTATTTTATTTAAAAATATGTGATTGAAATGTATCAAATCACTATTAAAAAAGAATTTTTTTTTTTAAAAATAATGTGGCTCAAACAAGCCCTTAAACTATCAATCTCTCATCACACTGCCCTAGATTTAAATTATCCAACTCCTACATAGTATTGCTAATATACATAGCAAAATAAAAGACAAAAATAAATTTTGAAAACTAGGTTTAGATACAAATTCGAGAGCCCAAAAGAAATCAAGATGAAAATAAAGCCAATGCAAGTATATATTTGCATTAAATTATGTAGAGATACAATGTAGAAATAATTTATAAATTATCAAAATCAAGAACCCAAATTTCAATTTTCAAATCACTAATTTATAGGTAAATCATCACAGTCACATAATAATCAATTACGAAACAATTAGAATACAAACAACTAACTCAAAATTAGCAGAAGGAAAGAAGGATTATACGCAAACCAAAAAACCTGAAAGCAAGAACCGAAGTTCCAAATTAATCTTTGCACAAAGCACAAAAATTATTGACTAGACTAAAACTCCAATGGAGGAAGTTGATGGCAGTCGGCGGTATAGCAAATGGCATGTCACAAGCAGAGACGGTCCTAAAATTTTGGATGTCCTGTGCGAGATTTTAAAATAGTGCCCTTCAAATAACTAAAACATATATTAAAAAAAAAATATTTCAATAATATTATTTCGTTGCAAAAATATGATATTTAAATATTTGTTTGTTTGTTTCTTTTTTTTTTTACATGAAAAATAAAAACATAAATAAAGGTCAAAAGCGTCTCTCGAATTTCATCAAAATTCATATGCCATCAACAAAGAACCATCCAAGCCACTAGCCTCTTCGTGCAATTTCATATAATCAAACTTTGAAAATATATATATATATATATAGCTTGAAATGCAACAAATTTTGTAAAAATATTTATTCTCGCATTTTTAGAAACAAGCTCACTAATTAAACTTTCTTAATCAATATTTTCTAGAAAGACTTTCCCAATAGATATCAAAGCTAATCTATTCAATCGTTCTTGTAACATGGTTGATCACAAATAAGATTTTAACTTCAATTTTGAAAAACTTCTTTATCAGATGCAACAGTAACATGGATTGTTAATAATATTCAATAAGCAATACATGTATTTGGAAAGGCAATCCAATCTTTCAAATAAGTTAATGTATTAAAAACCGTCTTTATTTCTTTTGGTAAAAGATTTCGAAAAACTTTTAACTCTTGAAATAAATCTTCGCAATCAAGATTGCAAAGATTTATATGTCTTAAAACAATATCAAGACGATCACATCATGCTTCCAAATTAGCATCAACCAATGAGTTTAACTCGTTAGAAGACAATAGAAATCCATATTTTTTTCATATGAATTGAATTGATCAAACATTCGTTCAAGTGATCCAATTTCTTCATCTGCTATATAAAAGAAATAATTGGTTCTGAAAGAATCTTTAGGCAATTGTACATCATCTACAGTAGCATTTTCATCCACTATATAAAAGAAATAATTGGTTTATCTCTTCTCTGTCTCAATTATCTTTGAAGCAATTAGAAAATATGGTTGGTTTTTTTAATTATTTTCTCCAAAAAGATGGTTGGAAAAGGCGGTTGCTCAATTTTTTCTTTCTTCTCTCAGTTCTCTGGCTGACCTGATCTCTTTTCGACTTTTCCCTTTTCCTTCACATCATTTAAGGTAGGAATACTATTTAGGAATATTATATTCAAAGAAATTATAATTATTCTTAATTTTAATATCTTATGCATAATAATAAAAAATTTATATTTTAAATATTTAATTATAAATAAATATACAACTATAACAAAAATTTTTTTTGGTGCCCCTACAATTTTGATGCCCTGTGCAATCGCTCAACATGCGCATCCTGGCTGTCTCTGGTCACAAGCAACTCAACATGCTCACGGTGCACAGAGAGAATCAGAGAAATGGAGGAAATTGAGTGAAAATTAAAATCAATTCTCGTGAACCAACATCTGATTTTGGGCAATGGCTAATGGGCCTAATGTTATTAAAAAAGGGGGCCTAAAACAATTTAAGCCCAATAGTTTAAAATAAAAAAGGTCCAATCTAATTTCAATTCATCTTCTTCATTTTGTCTGTAGTTTGTTGCCAGGTCATTTCAAAGATAGTCCCCGGTACTGATGCAGTTCTCGTGGAGCCAGCATAGGTGACTGCGTAGGCTTGCCGGGTGCTGGTTCCACTAGTGCCACTGAATATGAGGTTAAAAAGTAGGAAAATATTTTAAATTTACGTGCATAATATTTTATTGTGTAAATGTATGGTTGAAAATATGTAGAAATTTTTTTTTTCAAATATAAGGGCTTAATTATTGGCTAGCTACGGTACCCTATGAAATCACAAATACATATTTGACAACTTAGCCCCTGTTTGGTGCAATTAAAAAGTTGATGACAATAAGTTAAATTCAGCAATTAACTTTATATACACATTTCATGAAATCCACAATTTTTATGAACTTTTCAACAATATATTTCATCAAATTTTATCATACTTTAATAAAAATTTGATTTTTAGGAAAACCAAATGGGAGCTTAATTTGGGAAAGGGAATGTTAGATAAGAAAGGAAGAGAAGCTTAGAATGCAATGTTATAATGCTAAGTCCAGAGTAAGGGTCAAGTGGTCCAATTGGTACATGGAACGAGTGGTGCCTCTGCCATATGTGTACAAATGGGCTAAATAACACTCTTTATTGTTATCAAGGGGAAAAATTTATTCCTCCATAGTCGATAATACTGCATAATCAAATCTCGGAATCGAGCTTGTATCAAGCATTTTCACATGATTTCTAGACCAAAAGTGTACCTTTGAAATGAAGAAATAAAGGTAAGAAAGACAACATTGTGAGTTGCATCAAGCATGCCCCGATATGCATGCAAATGGTAAACATAGGACAATAAATAATAGCACGACAAAAGTTTCATGTTCAAAAGTAGGGGTAGCAATGGACTCATGTTGCTTGTCTGCTTGACTGACTAGCTCGTGAGAGCTCGGCATATAGGCGGCTCAACTCATTTCATTACGAGCCCAGAAGCCAAATTGTGCTGGACAAATAAAGCTTGTGGGTTTCACGAGCTAGTTATGGGCATCCACACTCTTATCCAATTTTTCTTAGTTTCTTATTTGTCACGTTAAATTTCATTCATTTTTATCTTGTATTTAATTTTCTATAATTTTCTTTAAATTTAGCTAATTTTTAATTTTTTTGAAAAAGCTCGTAAAGTGGGGGGATTCTTCTATTTGGCCTCTTACTATTTCTTTTCATTAAAAAAGTCTATATTGTCCTTAATGAAATGATTCTTTCTATATTGCAACATATATCTTAATCTTTAAACTATTTTATCTTATATTTATTCTATTTTGAATTTTAGCATATAAATCCATTCTTTGATTAAATAGATTGGAATAATCTGTAACATACTGTTCATATTTTTCATTAAGTATATTATATTCTTCAGAAGATGCATTCATATTTTTTAATTGAGAAATAATTTTTTTTATTTCTTCTAAGAATTTTTCTAACAAATTATCTAATCCTTCAATTGTATATTCTGGTATTAATACAAATAATCATTAAATCATGCAATTAATCCCTTTGATTCTGTAAGATCTAAAAAAAATCATTCTAATTTTAGCAAAAATTTAATAGTTTTACCTTAGTTTTGATTCAGATTTTTATTCTTAAAATCGAGTGACCTTTGAGCTCTGAATATGTAAATTGCTTCTTTCAATGGCCTCCTGCCTTCACGAAATTTTTACTATTTCAGCTTCTTGCTCTCACTGTATCAATTCTAAAGAACAAAAGTTTAAACTTCTGTTAAAGAATAACTCTCATTTTGCTAAAATAAGAAGAAAACCTTCTATTAGATCCTTCAAGAATCGTTGGGAATAAAGATTTAGAAATTCATATTGATATCAAAATATTGAAATTTTATTTCTATCAAAACTTTTACAAGATTTCTATTTGGTATACAAGGATTTCCAGAAAAAAAAACTGGTTTTTCTAGACTGCGAATGACTTAAGAGTGGCTATTGATTACAATTCGATATTTCAAGATGATTTCTATCTATTACAATGCCTCTATTTATACAAATATTTGAGGCTCTATTATTGATCTATTACATCATTCAGTAGGTCAGCAAAGACACTTGCCTTTCTATTATTGTCCTCCTTGGACCTACATCTTCACATGCAGCATTTGATTTTTATTAAAGAATCTTCTATTATTGTCCTCTTTTTCTATGTCTCCACCTACTTTTTCAACTTTTTATCAAAAGAGCATTTTTTTCTATTATTGCAATTTATCTTTTACGCCTTCACATGCAGTTGGGGCACTCTCTTAGCTGACAGTATTCTTTTATAGTGGTAGGACATCCTGAAAATTGATGTATTTCGAATCTTGTAGTGTAGTCCTTCAAGATTTCTAATTTTCCATGTCCTCCATTTGATACTAGCATCCGATTTTCATATTGACACAAGTATGCGAATTTTTTATCAAACAAATTTTTAGCAATATTATATATGGCTTTAATTCCAGGTGGTCTTCTATGTCTAATCCATGACTCTGTCACTGTTGGAATTTTTCTATCATTCTCCACCACATCTATTTGGAAGTTGGCTGTGACATATTCAATTGAAATTATGTGTTCAACTGGATAAGAAATAATCCCATTATATTCAGGATTTATTAAGTAAAATTTCAAATATATTCTTCGTTTCTTGGCAAATCTTAATACTTCTTTTATGAATATGTCATCAAATTTTGAAATTTCAATCAAATCTTTTCCTGAATATATAAAATTCATAAATTCATAGTCTGCCACAATCTTTATAAATGAAGGGTCTCCTCCTTCCATGACTGTTATTCTGGGATAAACATTATTTCCTTGAGAGTAGAGATGGCAACGGTTCAGTTCGGGATCGGTTCGGCCAAAACCATCACCGAACCACCAATTTTTTAGCCATACCATAATCGTACCATAACCACGAAAGTCGGTTTGGTTCGTATCTCAGTTCGGCTCGATTTGGGTCGTTAATAACCACGAAAATAAATTATTTTTAATTGGTCCATCCGTTGAATAAAAAGAAAAATGTATGCAAAAAGTCAATGAAAACAAAAACATGATACTAAGTCAATGTAGCAAACAACATCTCAAATGAAAATGCAAAAAATATCTCAATTCTCAAATACAAAATCCAAATTTAACAAACAATATTCAATAACTCAAAAAGCTCCAACCTCGATTCATATTTAATCTTCATTCTTCCCCATAACTCTTACTAGCATACGTCAAAACTCAAAGTTGATTCCTATATAGTATATAAGAAATGTAAGTAGAGTAATAAATCAATAATTTATAATGTTCTTAACTGAAGATTCAAACAAAAAAAATGTATCTCTTTGTCAACGTCCTCGTCACCAAACTTTGGTTTCTGCAATTAAAGAATTCAATTTTTTGTTTATGCATTGTTTAGGCCAAAATTCATCAATGAGGAGAGAAATTAAAGTCATTTATCTCTAAAGAGGCCACCAATTGTAAAAAATTGAAAATTCTGCATATACTTTGGCCAAATCTTGTGCGAAATTCACAACAAATTTAAATAGACAAATACAAATTATCAAAAAAGAAGATGAGAAGCTCACCAGTGGCTGAAGCCTGAAGGTTGAAGGAGAAGAAAATAATGCAAACGGGTGGAGGCGGAAGAGACGACAGTCGGCACTCGGAAGACCCAGAAAGCAGGAGTTGAGATTCCAATTTTCCAATAAAACGTTTGTGCCTTTGTGATAGATTGTTAGGGTTCAGGGTTGGGTACTTGGGTTTAAATTTAATTTGTTAATGGGCCAAAAATTTTGGACCAAAGAAATTAAGTAATTAACATAGAAAAAATCAAAAAATTGTGGAAAGCCCAATTGTTATTAATTTATTATTTTTTCTAACGGTTAATCAGTTTTGTTTGGGGCGTTGGTGTAAATATCATACTTGGCGCGCCCCACCCCGAACCGGTTCATTAAAATCAAATATTATATCCGCCCCATTGCATCATTAGTTCGATTTTTTTAGCCCCATTCGGTTCGGTTAACCGCGATTTTCGATTTTGACGGTTCGAATTGCCATCCTTACCCGAGAGATGAAATATGAATCACTTATTTTTATTTCATAAGCAATTCTTATTATTTTAGCATACTCTTCTTCTTTTGGATTTAAAGGGATTATATCATCCTGGTCTATGATACTAATAGTTTTGGAATCTTTTTTATCCCCATGTATCGCCATTTTTTCAATTGGTGTTGAATATTTTTTTTTTATAAATTGGTATGGTGTCACGTCTAGGTCTACCGTTGTTTCCAACTGTCCTTGTTTGGTATTGATTTAGAAAACTCATTTTTGAACTCTTTGATATATCTATCTCAAACAGTATATCTTTTACTTGTATTGCAATAGTATCAACTTGATTTTTGAGTTCTATGGCCTCTTTATGATACTCAATAGTGATATTCAACAATATTTTTATATTGGAGTTGAACATCTCTGAAATCTGTATTGCTCCAGTATTTATGTCTTCATATTCTTCTTTAAGTAAATCTGTCCCTTTTTGTATATGTAGGATATATTGGCATAATTTTATAACCCTGGTTTTATCCATTAGCAAATTCTATGTTTCCACTAAGAAAATTTGCAAGAAAATTATTAACTCCTAAAATATGAACTATATCAAAATTATAAAATGCTAAATAAGCTTGCCATATATGGAGCCTTCTGTATTGAGGTTCTGATGGTAGTTTATTCCTGACTAATCCTGCAACTTGAAAATTACCAGTTTCAACAATAAATTTTTTGGATAATAAAAATAATGATAATTTTTTTGTTCCTCTAATAATTGTTAGTAATTCTTTTTCATGAGTGGTATAATTTATTTCTGCTTGATTAAAAGTTTCACTTGAATATCTACAAATTTCATTTAAATCCGTTTTTAATATTACTGTCCAATATTTATCTGAAGTATCAGTATTAACAATCAAATTATCTTTTTTCATATGATAATCTTAAATTTGGTAATTTTTTACATTCTTTTTTTAACAATTTAACTATTTCAGTATGTTCTTCATTCCATCTTTTAGTATTTGTTTTTCTAAATAAAATTTGTATTTTATGTCTTTTCTTAGAAAGATTTTCAATAAATCATTCTGTATAATTTAAACATCTTAAAAAATTTTGTATTTATTTTTTGAATTCTAATTTATTTGAAAAACTTTCTATCTTTTTAGATATATGAGTCTGCAATTTTATTCATTTTTTATCTATTAATAATCTAAGAAAATCTATCTCTTATTTTTCTATTATAGATTTTTTTTAGAAAGTACAATTCATTCTTTTTTACATTCATTTATAAATTGGATTAAATGACTCCTATGTTCTTCTTTACTATTAGAGCATATCAGTATATCATATATATAAATAATTAGAAATTCATTAAACTTTTTAAATATATTACTCATTTTTCTTTGATATATTTGTAGTGCATTTTTTAATCCAAATGGTATTACTAACAATTCATATTTTCCTTGAAGTGAACTAAATGCAGTATATTGTATACTATCTTCTTCCATTTTTATTTGCCAAAATCCTGATTTATAGTCGAATTTAGAATAATATTGTTTTCCTTTTGCAAGATTTATTAAAACTTCTTTATTTAGTCAAAAATATCCATCAAATTTAGTATATTTATTTAATTCTTTATAATTTATAACCATTCTAGCTTTTCCTCCAACCTGTTCAGAATATTTCATAACTATAAAAGTTTGACTACTATGAGATCCATTACTTGGGGTTTAATAAGTTTTTGTTCTAACAATTCTTTTATCCGATTTTAAAATTATTGTGTATCTTCTATAGTATACATTATTGTTCTGACTCTTATTATAATATTTTCTGTCAATTCTATCTTGGCTTTAGGGTGATGTGATTTCCAAAATAATAATGAATTTTCTCCATAAACTTTTTCTAATTATTCAATAATTTTTTCTATACTTATTTCTATTCCCATTTTTAAAACTTTTTTATACAATATTCTTTTATTTTTTATTTCATTAAATATAATATATTTTTTCTCTTATTTATCACCACGCTGGGCTATCTGAATTCTATAAGGTTTAAATTCTCTTGAAATTTTTAATAGGTGTCCACAATGTATTCGTAACATTATCATATAATTATTTTATTTATAATATTGAAATTATTGTATAACGTCATTTCCTAATAATATAACACACTCTAATTTATCATATTATAAATTTTATTTATTATAACTTATTTACTTCTAAGAATTATACTAACTTTATCAGCACTATTTATTATCTGGGTACTTTCTCCCGTGACTCCAATTATTTTTATGTTACTATTATTATTTCTTGATTTTATTAGAAAACTTTTAAATATTGTTATATCACTTCCTGTGTCTATTGAAGCACAAATTGTTATATTTGTTTCTACAATAGTAACTTGTATATATATAGCTAATGAAAAACTTATCTGATTGTTCATTTAGTTCTTTTTACATAATATAGTTTGTCCATTATATACTATATATAATCATTCTCTTTTTATAATATAATCTTTTTAATCCATTGAAAAAACTCATTCCTAAAAGTACATAAGAGTTTATATCCATACTTTTATCTATATAACATGGTACTAAAAGATTTATTCCTCATATTTTTATTGGTACCTTAACTTCCAAATTTGTAATATGTACTTGTCCATCAAAATTTACATATCTATATGGATCAGTTTTATGAGTTATTAATCATTTATTTCTGATTGAAGTTATATAACATCCACTAGCTCCTGTATCTATTGATATATTTGGTCCATTTACATATTCTCTTCCATTATAATATTCTCCTTCTATTTTCATATTTCCAACATTCCTATATAGTTTTACTTCTTTTATATTATTAAGTTCTTCTAACTAGTTTTTATTAGGTATTCTAAGACTTTTTGATCTTTTAATTAATTTTTCATCCTTAAATGTTATATTATTAGAACATTCCCTTTCATTCAATTATGTTATTTCAAGTTTATTTTTTATTATGCTAAATTCACATTCTTTTGAAATTAAACTTATTTGTTTATTTGGTTATATTATTTAGCTAAAATCCTTACTTCTCTATGTACTTCAATATATGATTTATTAGAATAAATATTTTCGTAATTAGAATTGGTAAATATATAAAAAGCTCTATATTCTATAGTCATAATTTGATCACATGATTGCATGATATCATATTTATGTAGCTTAAAATATAGTCCTAACAGTTCATTAAAATTTCTGTCTTTTAATGAAACACAATATTTTAGGTAACATGTAAACATTATTTTTTGATACGTCAGATTTCCTTCTATTGTTCTTAAATGACCATCTTTTAAATTTATTAGTCTTCCATCAAGTAAGGTTATAGTTAAGGTTGAATCTTTTCATTCTCTAAATAATGATTTAAACATTATTTGTATTCCTATTAAATAAACATATTAAATTTTTTCACTTTGTTTTTTTACTAACTTTTGTTAATAGTTCTTCAACTGTATTTTTTGTTAAAAGATTTAATTTATGTTGTCCATGTGTTGTTTTTACATCTATGATTTTTTCTGTTTTGTGATATTCATTTATTACTATCCTTTTTCTTTTTCAAATTCTATATAATACTTTCCATTTCCCTATTTTTAAATCTAAAGATAATTTTTGTAATTTTCTAAATTTATTGTTATCAAAGGTAACTTTTAATCCATATCCTTCTATTCTTTCATATTCTTGTATATTTATGTTATTACTTTCTATTTCCTCTATTCAGATTCAGATTCATCATCCTCTGTTTCACTTATATAAACTTCTTGATTATAATATTCTCCAATATTTGATATTTCACTTAATTCATCTTTTATTTTCAAAGCTTTTTTTGTAATATTTTAACTTTCTTTTTATCACAATCATGATTTATATGACCCATTTTTCCACAATTTCAACATTTACATTGACTTTTATTTTTCTGTTGACCATATGAAATATTTTTCTTTCATAATATCTAAATCTAGGTTTTATATATTTTTTATTAAAATTTCTAAATTTTTTATTTTTTTATTTTCTTTTATTAACCCTTCTTTCAGGATTACATCCCCACTGTATAGGATTTTCCGTATCTTCACAACAAATTCTAGTTAGTTTTCCTAATTTTTCATTAATTGTCTTTGTTGACATATATATGCAAGTCTTTCAAATAAAAAATTTATTTTTGAACCTAAAGTTCTAGGTATTCCAACATTGTCTCTAACATATTTTTCAAATTCTATTTTAAAATATATTCCCTACCAACCTGGTAATTTATTATAGTATACATCTTGGTATACTTTTTGATTTTTATTACAATAAAATTGAACATAATACTAATTTCTAAATTCACAAGTATATTATTTAATTTTACACATATTACATATTATTAAATTTATTAGTTTAATTCTAGTATTGTCTTTTTCTCTTATTTGTTCTCTTTCAGCATTTTTTATCCAATTTTCTCCTAAAAATTTATCTGAAATATATTCTATTAACTTTTCTATACCTTATCTATCTAATTTTATTATCTCTATTTGTACATTTCTTTTTATTAATATTTTTGTATCATTACTTATTTCTTCCTACCAATTTCTAACATCTCATTCAAAGGATGCTATTAAGAAATCATTATTCTTTTAGTATTTTCCCACGTGTCATCTTTATTATATAAAAAGAATAATATCATTGAATCTGTTCAAGTTAATAAGACTTTTTTAGTATTTATTTTGCAATTTAAATTTAATTTTGTTCCTCCATGATTAATAGGTTTATCATAATAATCATTTAATTCAAACTTGTCTTTATATTTATTTTCTTTAAGTGATTATCTATCTCTTACTTTATCATAAAATTGTCTATATGGTTTAATTATATATAGGTGCATAACTTTCTTATGAATCTTGTAATTTTTGTTTAAAGGTTTCTATTGGATTATATCCACCATAGTATTCATTAAAACTTGGTATTTATTTATATCAGTTAAACTTAATTGATCAAAATTTTCTATTAGTAAATCTAATTCCCCATTAATCTTTATCTTCTTTTTCTTATACTTTTAATTTTTCTAATATTTTTTCTCTAGATTCTCCTTCTTCTAATATTTTTGGCAATAAATTTTTTCTAAATTCATCATCCATACTTCTTGTTTTTATTACTACACTCTTTTTTTCAATATATTTCTTTCCTATTCGAGTCATTTCTTTTTCTATTAATTTTTTTATCTATTTTCTTTTCTTTATTTTTATTATTTTCTTTTATTTCTCTAATTTCAATTTTTAATATATTTATATCATTTCTTGTTTCTCTTACTTCATTTCTTAAATCTTGGATATCATATATTAATATTTTTATTAATGACTTTAATTATTCCATCTATTCACTTATTGACATATTAAAATCATCTTTCTAACATATTAGTTAATTTGCATCTTTTATCATTTTTTTTATTATTATTCCAAATCTTCTATTAGTATAGTTATCTATATTTACTAATTCTTCTTTTATATTATTAAAATATTTACTCTCAAGTTTTAATCTTTCACATTTTAATTTTATTAATTGTCTTTTATTTGATACTCTTATTCCTTCTGGTATTAACATTATATCTCATATTTCTTCTTGTATTTGTTCCATTTTTATAAGTAATCTATTTAATTTCAAATCTGTATTATTACTTGCACTCATACTTCTCTTTATAATATAAATTGATTTCTTCATCTTCATATACATTAATAATTTTTTCATATATATATATATTTATCCTTTATTGTTTCTATTATTAATTTTTCTAATATTTGTTCTTTTATTTCTTTGGGTAGTTCTTTAATTATTGTTAAAGTCATTATTTTTAATTTATTATGAATAGGTTTTAAAAATATATAATTTCCTCTTTCTTTTTCTAAATGTCAATAATTATTTATTTTTCTTAATCTCTTTTCCATAACCTCTATGGCTCTGATACCAATTAGAGGTGCTACTTTGAGCGAACAAAAATCAAATAAAAAAAAAAAATCTGTAAGCAAAAATCTATCAAAATTTAAGTAATATTTAATTTTAGGGATTAAAATAGATGATTCCTATGTTATAGTAATTTGTTATGCAATATTCAAAACGAGGGGTATTTTAGGTAGATAAATTGATCAAATGTTATTTTGGAAAAAATGGCCTCTTTGTATAGGTCATTTCCTTATATTTCCCCGTAAAATGGTCCATGGGCTGAGCCTGTTTGGTAGTCCATGGACCTTCTTAGTTCGACCATTATCTATCTAATGGAAAAGAGGATTAACATAAAGGAAATTAGAGTGTGTACCCTAAATATAGAGTCATTTTGAAAAATCATGTGAAAAATATTTACAAAGTATAAAATACGGTATATTTTCTTTAATTCTATAACTAAACCCTAATGCTCTTGTTTTCTATTTTTTCTCTCTCTCTCTATACCACCTACCTATCTAGAATATGCAATGAGATTTTTGTAGAATTTCAAAGACACTAAGAGTGTGTTTGATTGACATGGAAAATAAATGTAATTAAACACACCCTAATAGAACTGGCAATGGACTTCATTCTTATCATCGGAACACATAATGGAAATCATTTTGAGATCGGCACTGCAACTATCAATGGATTGAGGAAGGCGAACCTTTTGCTGTAATTGCTCTTCTTCTCATTTTTGGGACTGGATCCATTCCTTCTGGGGTTATGACTAAACATGGTTATAATACTTCAATATTTGGCAAACTTGTACTGATATGAACTTGAAACCATGAAATGCTTTCAATTAAAGACTGAGTGGTCTACCATTGGATCTTGTCCTTTATTCTCGAGGTTGAATAATGTAAATTTATTGTTTGCTGCTGCAATAGCAAATAACTCTTTGCTATTACTTCACAGGTTGGAGCTTTTATGTTTATTTATTACTCATTTTTCTTTTCTTTTCCTTCGATCTGTTAAATTCTCTCTAGTATAGAACTAGTGAGCAGTGAAAAGAGGAAAAGATCAAAATCATCTCCCTAGCATAGAACTAGAGAGCAGTAAAAGAAGAAAATATATTCTCTCCAGCATAGTACTAAAAAGCAGCAAAAAGAAGAAGAGATAAATTCAATATGAAATCATATTGAAGATTGGAGAAATTTCCAATGAACTAAAAGCTATACAAAGTCTTGTATTTATAGAGAAGAAGACTAACTAACTAACTAACCAAACTACCATAACTAACTAACTAATTTGACAGCTGGAAGAATCTGGAATCTTAGCTGAGCTGGAGAAAACTGGAAGTTTGATTCTGGTTAACTGAGTTGGAATGAATCTGGTGTATATTCTAACACCCCATCAAGATGGACTATGGAGATCCATCTTGAAGATTAAGAAGTGAAATATAGATGCAAACATTGCTCTTTTGTTTGCCTTAACTTTCTGCACTTTTCTACATGTTCTTGAATGTCTTGTAGATGGATTGTATGTCGCTCAATGCACTTCTGTTAGTGTATATAAGCAAGTTAATTTTATTTTTCTTGCTCAAAATTTGTGATAGAAAAATTTGGAAAAATTTGTAGATTGAGGTTGGATTGGATGAGTGCAGGGTCTTGATCACCTGGAATGATTTGTGGAGGGTCTTTTGGTTTGATGTAAGCAATAATGGAGAACTTAGTGCAATTGGAAGTGTTGTGTGAAAGGCTTTACAATTCACAAGACTCTGCAGAACGAACTCATGCGTAAAACATGAGAACAAATTTTTGAAAGAGCATTCTTGAACAAATGAAGAACAGTCATGACTGTTGACCTGATGTCTTCACATCCACAATCCTCATAAAGTCTTGCTTGCAGGTTTATGACCTTGAAAGAGTGTGTGATTTGCTTTAATGGTCAATAATCGAGAAATCACCATATCATGGCAATCTAGTGGCCCAATAGGAAAATATCAGCAGTATGTCTTTCTGATTTAACATGGACCTATTTTTACTTAACTGGAGAGAGATGATGAGATCAAGACCCATTACTCTTCGAATGCACGTGTACATATTTTCTCCAGCAACAATGACCAGTCTTCACCTAGTTGTTGAGGACTCAACTCCATGACAACCCTAAAATCCTGCAAAGAAATGGTGCAGTGGGCTCTCTGTTCTTGAAAATCCAAAGGCCGACCACTAATCTGCATCTGCTGTTGATGACCTGGATCACGTGGTCTGATATGCCACTTAACAGGAAACTGCCCACTCCATCCATCTTGGTGCCATTACTTGGCATCATTGTCAAAGCTGTCTACTAGCATTAATTGAGAAAAGGAGAAAGACTGGAAACGGAAATTGTTGATGTCCAAGAGTTGAATTGAAGAAACTAAGTACAATACCGAACTGAAGAAGCAGTCTTGAAGATTGAAATTCCATAGAGATTTTTGAAATTTCAAAGAACCAAAGATCTGATGATGAAGAAGGAGAGAAATTCTTATTAATCAAACTCTCTTCGCAGCTCTTGATAGCTGCTAAATTTGGATATATCAAGTGATCGTCCGAAGGACCATGATTTGTGAACCTTCACAAAGGGTCGATTGGGTAGACTACTTTGATCCACATTTTTCAAGGACTACAAGAAACCCGATTCTTCCATACAACTTGAAGCAGTGACATCCCGTTTCGGATGCACTAGAAGATTGAAGAACAAAGGACCAAAATCTTTAAAATTCGAATGTTCTGCCGTTATCAACAACCTTCAGAAAACCAAGAATAATTCCAGCAGAATTCTGGAAAATGAAAAACAGTAGCATGAATCAATCTTTGCTCTAATACCATGTTAATTTCTCCTTAGTATAGAACTAGTGAGCAGTGAAAAGAGGAAAAGATCAAAATCATCTCCCTAGCATAGAACTAGAGAGCAGTAAAAGAAGAAAATATATTCTTTCCAGCATAGTACTGGAAAGCAGCAAAAAGAAGAAGAGATAAATTCAATATGAAATCATATTGAAGATTGGAGAAATATCTAATGAACTAAAAGTTATACAAAGTCTTGTATTTATAGAGAAGAAGAATAACTAACTAACCAAACTACCATAACTATCTAACTAATTTGACAGCTGGAAGAATCTGGAATCTTAGCTGAGCTGGAGACAACTGGAAGTTGGATTTTGGTTAACTGAGTTGGAAAGAATCTGGTGTATATTCTAACATCTACTACTAATTTTATGTAAATTTATCTGTAATTAAACATTGATCGTTAATTTTCGTTGACCTTCTTGGTTATTGCAGGTTGGGAAGTTACGGAACATTCCCAGGGCCTCTATAGACTATAATGCAAAACTATGTCAAGATTAGTTGTGCATTTACCTTTTGGTTTGAAGCCGTTATAAGGTTATTAATTGATTAATAAGGCATTTTCGCGAACATATTGTTGTTAATTCTAATGCTTCGTCGTTGCATAAAAACATGTTGGCCAAGATGATTTTTTGACTATTATTAGAATGTTTGTTCATATAATTTGTTGGCTTGCGTACTGTCAAAAGCATTTATGATTTTCTTGCTTCACTGATTGTTGTGTAATGGATGTCGAGCCATGAATTTCTTGCTTTACTAGAGATGGTAACTTAAGTGGAGTTGTATTCAGATTTGATAATCTAGTGATGAATGAGTTCGACGGGAAACAAAAGTGATGGTGATGCCCTTTGAAGCAAATTTAATGACTAGATTGACCAAAGCGGTTGTGTGGCCTTGTAGATGGAACAAGATCATGATAGCATGGGCTTTTGAGGATTCTTTATCTCTGTCATTTTTGAAAATGAGACTTCTGAATAAACAAAGGGTTCGAAGTGAGTCGGAAGTAGCAATGACACATATGCACCTAGTTAATACTCCAATGAGGCCCTACGACTTCCATGGAAAAGCAACAAAATGTCACTTTTTTACATTCTCATTCCCATAAACACATTTGATGCATCAATTGAATTGATTCAAAAAAATATGAATTCTATGCAAAATTAAAACAAGATTTGAATCCATATATTTAAATTTTCAAAAACATACCCATTTGCATCTGGTTAATTGCTCCAACAAGACACTAAAACTTTTTAATTGGAAAAGTAATATTCTATCATTTTTTCACATTTTCATTCTTGTAAATACTTTGGATGCACCAATTAAATTGATTCAAAAAAATACGAATTGAATTTAAAATTAAAAGAATGTTGGAATTAGTATATTTAAATTTTCAAAAATATACATTTATACATTTAGTTAATTGCTCCAATAGGCACTGCGATTTTTCAGAGATTGTCACTTTTTTCACATTCTCAATCTCACAAATATCTTTGATGCATCAATTAAATTGATTCAAAAAAATATGAATTGAATGCAAGATTAAAATAAGGATTGAATTCGTATATTTAAATTTTTAAAAATATACACATATGCATTTAATTAATTGCTCCAAAAAGACACTGTGACTTTTTCACATTCTCATTCTTGCAAACACCTTGGATGCATTAATTGAATTGATTATATATATATATATATATATATATAGCAAAATGCACTATTTTTATTGGTAAATCCTCATTTGTGGTGGAGGAAAATCGTGGTTACAATCAATTACAAAAAGCGAAAGAGGGCAAGTTACATTTATCTAAGCAAATGCAACCAATTGTAGAAACTGGGAAACTAGATATTGATTCTAAAAAATTTGAATGACCTTGAGATGCAAGATGCATTAAAGAATCAACCGCCTGATTTGCTTCGCGATAAATATGTGATATATCAATAGATATAACCTGAGCAAGCTCTAATATATCCTCCCAAATAAGTCGACTAGCCCAAGGTATAGTAACATGATGATGAAACCAATGAACCAGCAGAGTAGAATCCGTTTCTATAGCAACCCTCTCTATGCCAAGGACATATCATAGTTGAGGGCCTATCTTAAGAGCTGATACCTTTGCTAAAGTGTTAGTACCAACCCCAAGAGAGTGATAGAACCTAAAAATCACATTTCCCTGCCAATCTCGAAGCAAACCACCACAACCAGTCGGGCCTGGACTTCCAGCGCTAGCACATCAATAATTAGCTTATAAAAACCATATTGCGATGGGAACAATCTAACAAGAAATGGAACTTTGACTCATATTGGCAACACAGGGATGTGTAGCTTCTATGAATATGTAATAGAGAGAGACATTTTCTTTGATTTTAGCATATCGTTCAATTCTTGTAGCCAACATTTTACTTTAGCACAAACTTTGTGCAAGCTTGCGACCTCATCCTTAAACCATGCATAATTTCTGGCCAACCAAAGCTCCTAGGAAAGAAGAGGTGGGATTAGGAAGGCTACATGATGTTCCTGTGTGGAACCATCAAAATGAGCATTTTTGCCCCCAAGAAATATTAGTAGGAATTCTAACACCAATTAATCTCCCAAAATATTGCCATGCTTGAGAGGCTATAGGACTGGTTAAAAAAATATGATCTACCGTTTCTGCATGACCCTGTGAAAAAATGAATCTTGTTTGCATTTAAGATTCGGTCACCTTTTTAAATTTGTCACTTTTTTCTGAACAAAATTTTCCGATCACTTTTGAAAGTTTGTCACTTCTTTTAAAAAATTTTCGTCCTTTACTTTTCAGTTTATATAACTTTTTTGAGGTTTTGTTACCTTTTTTTTTTAATATTCATTTTCACTTTTTTAAGTGACAAATGTTGTATACATTTAATTTTATAAATTATTTTTACTTTCAAAAACTTTTTATGATTAATAAGTTGGCTGAGTTGGTAGATGACGGTGGTGATGAATTGACTTAAATATGATTAATCTTTTGATTTGTATTTTGTTGGTAAACTAATTTAAAGTTTTTTTTTTAAAAAAATTTTCGTCACTTTATTGAATTGATTATGATGTTTTAATTGGGGTTTTATAGTTTTTTTGAATTTTTGTTTCTTTTTGGAGTGTTTATTACTCCTGTTATTTTTATTTTTATCAATTTTTTTAGTATTTGTCACTTTTTCAAAAATTTATATCAATTTTTTAGTGATAAACACCTCTTTTTTTTTATTTTTTTATTTTATTTTTTATAACAAAAGTGACATTGTATATCATTCTTTTTTAATAAATGGGACACTGATATCATTTTTCAATAAAAAAAAAAGTAACACTTAGGTGACACCATGACAATTAATTTTACAGTGTTTTTCACTTCCAAAATACTTTTCATATGATTTTTCAAAAGATCCTTTTTTTAAAGGTATTTTTGTAGGTTGCTCTTCAAACATTAGGGGTTATTTGACAAAACTTTGAAAAAAAGCTGTAGCACATAAAAAAGTTGATAACTTATAATTGAAAAATTGATACAAGTCATGGATTCTATAAAATGTATGGTTAAAATTAATTGTTGAATTTGAAATCAACTTTTCTGTAACGTTCGAAGCTTTCCAAACAAGCACCAACGTACGTCAATGATTAATTTGAAAAAGAAAAAGAATAAAAATCTCATCAATTATATTTTGCTCTTGTTGACTCACAAATTTTATAACTTTCCAACCACACTTTTTATCAAATTTTTCAAAAGTTACCAAAAATTTGATTTGTAACGGAACCAAACAAGGGCTTTGTAACTGTGTTCAAAATGTACGCCGGATAATGCAGTCGGTGAATCACTAGCTACAAATTTAAAATAATTTTCAAATTTATTGAATGAAACTTTCTATTTAAACAAATTACATCAATTAATGTAATCGAGCCATTATTAACTCACACATCTTAATCCATCTGCATGCCTTTCTTTTTATTTTAATGTGGCATTATTATTATTAAAAACCTCCCATAATAAGTGAACCAAATGAAATTTGAAACCCTATTTCTTGCACACAACACCTCTGCCATCCATTCCACTGCCACATTTCATGCGCGGTAGCTCCAAATTGAATGCAGAAGCTTGATCTTTTCCGCCTTGAATAATTTGGGAAACAGCACAGTCTGTGGCATAGAGGCTTGAAACTGCAAATTCTCTTTCCCCTCCAAGAACTGGCATTGATACACCCATTTTCACCCTACTCACATAATCATTTCTGTAAGTCTGTCCCAAAACACCGTTTACGTTGCTACTCAGGGAATAGAATTTGAATCCCAGTTCAAGATGTGCAAAGCAATCCTCATTTGTGATGCCATAGTTATGAACTCGAGATTCTTGTGCAGTAATGGAAACCACTTTGGCTGTGATCTTGACAATCCCTTCAATTTCGACTATTACACTATTAGTGTCAGCATCCCTTTTCATGGTTGCCGCTGGGACAGTTTCAGATTGCCATTTCGCTCCTTCGGTTTCTGGGAGAAGGATGGCGGTCCCGTCCAAGCCGAGGGCGAGGCGGTCGTTGGCTTCATCCCATGTGGCGGTTTTCTTTGCTCCGATGAAGATATTGTGGTTATTGAACAGGATAACGATGGCCTGAACCCAAGTGAAGTCCCTCTTCATGTTTTCGTTCTTTATTCCAATGAAGTGGGCGTTGATGTGGAGGTTGGGGTCTGTTACAAGACAGAAATCTTTATCCTTTTTGCCATGGAAGTAGAAAGTGATGCCATCACCTCCGATGAAACGAGGATCTTGACACACAGCCCCCGGATAATCACATTCTGCATTTTCAATAGCAAATATATATATTAATCATAATTAGATCAATGTCTATATATAACAAAAAAGTGCTACATAACACAAAAAAAAAAAAAAATAAAAATAAAAATAAAAATGAACAGTTGTTTCGCAGTCAAGAAATGAACTTGAAAATAGGGTTTGAATCGACTTACGACAGACAGGTTTGCAAGAGTTACAATCGACTTCGCATGTGGTAGGGCAGGAGCTGGGGCATACATGTTCCACTCCATAACATTGAGGGAAGTCTCTATTCTTGCATCTTTTTCTCCTTGCAGCATTAATATCGGTGGAAGGTGGAGTGTAAGCGGGCGGGGAAGGTGTGTTCGATGGAGGAGTAGGTGTCGGATATGCGGGAGGAGTTAGGGTAGGAGGGGATGGTGTTTGTGCTGGAGGTGATGGGGTTGGTGGTGAAGGTGTAGGAGCGGGTGGTGATGGAGTTTGTGTTGGTGGTGAAGGTGTAGGGGTTGGTGGTGATGGTGATGGTGATGGTGTAGGAGTAGGAGTAGGGGTAGGGGTGGGTGGTGATGGTGTTTGTGTTGGTGGCGAAGGGGTAGAAGTGGGAGGAGTTTCGGGAGTTACTGGCGTATGTGGTGGAGATGATTTTCCATTACCTTTGTCATCACCCTTATTATCGCCCTTATCGTTACCTTTATCATTGCCCTTCCCGTCATCTTTACCATCGCCCTTACCGTCACCCTTATCATCTCCATTTCCATCGTCCTTACCGTCCCCCTTTCCATCGCCCTTACCATCGCCCTTTCCATCTCCATTTCCATCGTCCTTACCGTCACCCTTATCATTGCCCTTTCCATCGTCCTTACCGTCACCCTTATCATTGCCCTTTCCATCACCCTTATCGTCACCCTTTCCATCTCCCTCGTTGTCACGGCTTGAGGGTGCGATGGAGGCACCAGAGCAAATAGGCTTGCAAGAAACACATTCAACTGTGCAAGAATCAGGGCAGAACTTGGGACAAACATGCTCCAAATTATAACAATGCTTGTATTTTTTGATTAGACACCTTGCATGGCTTGGATTGTTAGCTATTCCTGGAGGAGTGTCAGCTTCAACTGCTATTATTAGCACTACCAAAATCCATATCACATTCAGCTTCAATGATTTAGCCATTGAAAATAATGTAGGTATCTCTATATCGATATCGATATCGATATCGATATCTATGTATTGTATTTTATGTTGATATCTCTGATTGATTTTGATATGGCTACAACTCCAATTTATAGAAGCGAAGACTTGAGAATGAAAATAAATTCCTATTATTTCGGATCATAATGTTATAATTTAATGAAATAATTGAAAGGTAGTGTTTGTTTTTTAATTACTCAAATTACATGCTTTTTATTTTTTAATCAAGTCAAACTCTATCCTTTGCCTTCCACTTTGTGTAATATCACTTTTAGCATCAATGTGACATTGCTTAGCCGGAAAGTTGAAAAATAGCACTTTCCAGCAGATGTAGTTGGTTTTATTTACTTATGTATATAATATTAATTATCAAATTTTTATTATTAATTAATTTATTTAATTTTTTGGTGGGAAGGTTTCTGTTCCTTAGATTGGGAGTATGTTCATAAAAGCATTGCATAGGGTCTGCATATATAAGGCCAGTTTGATTTGAATAAAAATAAGATTTTTAATAAATTTTGATATAAACTGATGAAATATACAATTTAGAAGTTGATAAAAATTGCGAATTCCATAAAATCAATTATTAAAATTAATTGTTGAGTAGATTTTTATAACTTTTTTAGTTGAACCAAACAATGACTAAATATTGACTATATCAAAAATGGAAAAAATCTGTTGTGATGATCATTTCCTCCTACTCATAATCATTATTTTATTTAGAAGAAATTTTTCTCTTATTAGGGTTTTATTTATTATTCATCAAGCATTTTCTTTCTTTTCATCCATCATGGATGTGTCTACTTCGACATAAATCAGTTTAAAAAATGGAGTGATTTAAATCTGAAAACCAATTTAATCCGCACTTAGTTTAAAATAAAATGATCGACTTGAATTAATTGCCAATTTAATTCCTACAAGAAGATAGTGAGAGAAATGACACTTTGCTTGTTGTATTGTTCATCAGGTTACAAGTCATTAATCAGCAAAAGCAACCTTTACATCCATGAAAATGGATTGATATCTCATTCACTTGGTGCCCAAAGAAACCCAAAAACGTAAGCACCACTTGATACAAATGTTAAATAATCTTTATTTTTTATTTTTACTGTCGTCACATACCAAACATGCAATCAACATAATTTACAGCAACAAGATAGAAAATAGTAACGGTTATACATAGTTGAAGCAGGATAGTAAATAGAACTTTACTGCCCCGTCCAGGGTGCCAATTCGGGCCAAAGGGGGCACCAATTAGGCCCCCTATTTGAACGTGGCCCTATCCAAACATCTTTATCCTAGTAAATATATTGTTTCTGATTACAATTTACAACCAAATCAACATAAACTGATAGAAAATAGTGATGGTCAGGCTTGTATAGTTTGTGTTACAAGCTGCAAGCAAGATTAAAAAGAAGTAAATTTTGTATTCACTTTCAAACTTGCTTAAAAGTAAAACTTCCTATGCTTAACAAAGATATGTTTCTCAGAGAAAATTTCACGAACAAGGAGATCACCGGATAAGTATGCATCTCGTTGGTGCTGCGTCAGCCTCAGGCATCCTTAAAGGTAAACATTGGAGAAAATAAGCTCCGGGTTTAGCTTTATCGAGATTCAAGCCTTCCACGGGAATTACATCCTAAAACATGACTGATTAGTAAAATGATATAACAGAACACGGCTTGCAGTTTCTCGCATAAAGCAGTAGGCAGTAAATCGTTGTGTGGAGAACAAATGTACTAGAATCTTATTTGAAACTAATTTACAAGGAATCTAGATCATAATTTCGGAGACATAAATCTCGGCGATACATTCCACCAATTAAACAGAAAACTTTGATTTTTATTGATTCAATTAAAGCCAAACGGCCAAAAATCTTTTTTTTTTTCTGGAAGGTGTATAACTTGTGAATGCAGAGAAGTATTACCTAGCCCAACACCTGATACACATCACCCTTATCTGGTTTTACACCAACGGATAGGTAATCAAGTCCTACAAAGAAGAATGAAAAAACATGCTTCAGTGCACCACTTCTTTGCAATATAAAAAAACCATAGAAATTTTAGCAAGCATAAACAAAAATTAAATTTTTTCACCTGAGAAAAAGAATACAATCCTTAACAAAAAGAAACTATATGTATAAAGATTAGCATACCACAATTTCAAGGTCTAGCTGAAGTGGTTAGTGTGAAGCCTTACCAGGTCAGTGACTTGAGTTCGAGTTTTATTTGGGGAAAGGGTGAAATTCAAAAATAAAAAGATCAAATTATTCAGGAGATTTCTTTTTTCCTTTTATTATCTACTCACATCTACATATCTTTATTTCAATGCAAGCATTAAAAACTTATTTTATTCAAAGACCAAACAGTCCATTACCAATAAGTTTGATGCTGGTGTTTTTCACCAACCACTCTGCCCCATCTTTCTGGAAACCAGTGTAGCTTGAGTCGAACTCTGTTTTATACATAAGTTTCCTGAAAATGCAATCACTTTAGTTCAACCAGGTTGTCCTCATATTACAAACGGAATTATGCCCAAGAGATGTTTCAGTACTTTTACTATAATTATATGACAATCGGCTGATCACTGAGGAAACATTGAGATAATGCATAAGTTTAATCAAGTTCAAAAATTATATTTGTGAATCCCACTTTGAATGACATCTAGCGATCCCTCTCAAGTGGCACAGCAAATAAACTCGAGTCCAAAAAGAGCCATGGCCTTGCAACAATGTCTTAAACAGGTTGCGCAGTGACTAAAAATGGAAAAATATTAGAATTTGCAAATAGAACATAAGATGAATACCACGTTTAAGAGTTTCTGTAATGTGTAAAATACAAAGATTGACAAATATTTACTTGCCAGATGCAACGTGAGAATGAAAAAGAAACAAATCAAAACAAACTACAAGCTTATACTGTACCAAACAAATCCAACCCTGCTAAAATATTTCCTACTTAGCAAACTAACCAGACTAGAATAATTCATGAAAACTCATGCAAATAAAGATTTTGAACTCATTTTGTGTTTATGTGCTGATCATATGCAGTTTAAACACTAAAGTTTGACCAATCTTGGAACACTTGATTATAAAACTTTCGATGTGAATTTTACCTTTTGGTATTCAGTGTTCTGAAAAGTACACGCTTTATTCCTTTGGGAATATTTAAGCTCCGCATAACTTCAGCTAAAATAAGCAAGGGAACATATTTTAAGTGCTATAAGAAATGAAAAATAGTTAGATGCTAAAACCGAACAATACAGCAATCAGCAAAAGTCACACTTTCAAGCTGTTTCTCACCAAATTTACAGATTAGTGATCAAAGCCAAAAATAGAATGAAGATCAATGAAATTATTATGTGAATTTCCAAACTAAGACTCTGTTTGGCAACCAATATATAAATCAATTTATAAATTCAGTCAAACATTATTTTCAGTCACATTCAAAATTACTCATTTATTATTCATACTTCATTGAACCACGACTATTCCTCTTTATAAATTGATTTTTTAATTTGCCAAAAGATGCTTAAAATGGACCACAGTTAAATTAAAATATGACCACATTTCCAACTCAAACATTCTAAGATGTAAAGGAGTATCTTTAGGCTTAAGAGGTGTCAACTGCTTATTAAGGCTGAGACAAGGCCAAGCTCAATTCCGTAAACCTGTATATGGTGCGATCATCATGGCACGAGTCACCAGGATGAATAGTCCGTTCGTAGCAAGGAACATATTATTTTTTGAGAATGGGCTCCTATATCTAAACAAGTTGATAAGTGCGTTTTACGCACTTATTTAGGTCACAAAACATGGATAATTGTTGGCAAATATGTTAAAATATGACTTAATTCTATATAAATTATGTTTTGCAGAACAACATTGATGAATATAGTGAAATTTAGGAAAAAATGAGAAAAGGGGCTAAAATGGAAGAAAAATCAAAGTTCGGGGACCGAAGTTCAAATAGCTGAAAGATGACCCGGAAGAAGATACGAAAGAGTCGAAGATCAATTTAGCAAAGACATGAAGTATTAGAAAAGGAAGAAGTAAAAAAAGAGGTCAAGAAATGACAAACGGAGTTTGGGGACCAAAATGTAAAGAATGAATTTTCACTTGTACTATCCTATAGCATAGTTATATTCTCCATGCGGTCACATGGCATGATTCAGGGAGTTCCAAGGTTGAATTCATTGAACTATGGTATAGCATGCGATTGTACTATGCTATAACATAGTACATATTCGGAGGAAGAAATTATAGCTTCCTTACATGACTCCAACTCTCATGTAAACATGATTTAGGACGTCTTTTAAAGACCCAGGGCTGTCCATAAGTAGTTTACACGTATTATAAACATTCTAAGAGATTTTGGGAGGAGAGAAGATAAGAAACACGAAAATCGATTCCAAGACTTGAAGATACAATTCAAGATTTATTTGGATGATGTCGATTCTTCAACATTTCTTTTATTTTCTTTTTCATAACATACTAGACTAGATTTCTTTGTACAAGGAAAATGATGAACCGTGTATTATGCATTTTTAATATTGACATTATAAATAATTTTTGGATATTGAATGAATTATATGATTTTTCTTTTCTCCACAATTATTGTGCACGGTAGTTGTGTGAATGTGGTGGCTTATTTTATACAATCGAAAGAAAGAAATAGGCTCAGCATTATATAAATCGTCATAGGTTCCGATAAGGGCTAGAAATATACGGCTATACTTTATGTGAATCTTTTAAGTGTTCATAAAAATTTGTGCACTCTTATATGTTCGTACCCGTCATATATGAAAGTAGGTTCAACATTACTCAAGAAAGATTATTGAATAAAATAGGAACATTGATTCTTCAAAATTCAATCGTGTTATCAATGTAAAAAACTAATGTTAAAAATGATTATGACATGAAAATTTGTGAACCTAGTGCATTTGTCATTCATTAGAACACGTCAACTTTTATTTAGTATAATTTGCATTTGCTTAGTTAAATTCACTCATAATTGCAGAAGTATTTTATTTTAGTTATAATTTCGTCACAAACAAACATATCTTATTATTGTTATTTCGGTTAAGGTCGTGATAATTAAAATCTAACTAAATTAATCTCTCTGAGATGACACTTGGACTCAAATTCACTATATTACTTGTTAACGAATCATCCACTTACAGTGATTTTAATTCGAAAGATATTTTCGAGAACACAATTCATTTTATAAAGGATGATTTTTGTTGTGAAACTAATAGTTGATTATTTTTGTTGTGAAACTAATGGTTGATTCAATTCAACATAGGGCTAAAAGTATGTATGCTCATTTACATCCTTTCCATCTTTTCCTCACACCCCATCATGGTTATGTGTAATGATCCACACTATTGATAATTGAAATAAAAATTTACTTAATTATTGAAACTCGTGTGTGCATTACCGATTACTACAATACCATCATTCAAGATAACTGTTAATTATTTTTTTCTTTTTTTCCCCCCTATCAAAGTTGCATTTCTTTAGATTGCAAGCATTCTGTTATATCTATAAATTATGTTGCACACATGTGGCGAAGGTGGTCCCACGTTAAATGATTGGGCATTGATGATTTCAATTGGATTTGGCATATCAAATCAAGCAACATCTTTTTAGGCCCGGTCATACATCTTGGCCCATTTCCCTCCCTTTATACATATGTGTGAGGTCATCATGCACAAAAGATATGTTCACTAAAATCCCTAGCCAAATCCCCTCACCCATCTCTCTTGTACTCATTCTATCATGTTCCGGCAATGACTTAATTGTCGGAGTGCAAACAATCGCCGAACTTTTTCCACGCCAGTGACCTTTGCACACCTAACAGTAAGTGATGCCTGAGTGGACAGGTAGATGGCGAAATTCTATTGACCACTCGATCGAACAGATTCTGAAGTCAACATATTCAATTATTATATTTTGTTTTTCAATTATAATTAGAAGTTCTGAATTTTATAATTAAAACTTTCTAAATAAGCAAAAGAAGAACAAATGAAAAGCATACCAGTTATGTTCTTGTCCTTTGGAACTTCTACCACCAACACTGGACCTGTCGCAAGTAAAAAATAAAAATAAAAATGAATAAGCATATAAATTCATGAATATACAAATTTCTTTTATCTTCAACTAGACAACAATTCTTAAAAATTCCATGATTTACTGAAATCATTACCATTGAGAATGGTGAGGTCTAGTGATTCAACATCGGTGAAGGCTTTGACGTGAGTCCCGCAATCAGTACTCAAATTGAAGTTGCGGGTGTTAAAATCTTTCCCTTTAAGAATACTAGTGCTATCCTTCATGAAAGTTCCCAGACCAGTAGGCGAATCATATTTGGGCAAGCCAGGTACATACTCGTGAGAGATGTCGAGGTATTTGGCGTTAACGAAAACATCGGAGAACGCCAGAAATATAAGACACATTGAGGCGGCGAAGGTGGAGCAAGAGTTCATCCTCATTTTCCTGGGGTGGGGTTCGGAGAGTTGGCGGTGATTCCACCAAAGAAAATCGCAAATCAAAGGAATGGAAAGGAAATTACACGGGGGGAAATGGGGAATTGGGGGTGGTGGAAAATGAGAAGAAAAAGGAGAAGTGGAAGAAGAGGTCAGTTCATGTGAAGGTGGAGCTCTGGAATTTGTGGTACACTCGGGAAAGATGCTATGCCGTATAATTTCCCGGGAAAGAAAGTAGTAAATTCAATTGACACTTGTTGAACTTTAGTATTGTTACTACTTATTTCCTCATTTTTAACGGGTTACCTGACATACACTTCTCTTTTTATATAATTATCCATCCATCACTTGTTTAACTTTCATCCCTCCAAATGACGGAAAATTGACGTGAAAAACAGAAATTTATACGTGGTGAATATATTCTATTAAATCTTGAGTAACTCGACCAATTTTCATGACATTTCTCTTCTAAACTCAATACTGGCTGAAAACTCTTATTTTCTCAGCTCATTTCAGCTTTCTTTTTTAATTACATTTTTTATTTCTCTAACACAATTGATACAAATTTTTTTATTTTCTTCTGTGTTTTTACAAGTCCAATTTATCTTGAGTAACTATATGGAAAGATGGTTGAGTATTCATTAACCCGTGAAATATGAGTGAGCAAGTAACAACCAAGTTTAAAGTTCAGTGAGCATTAGTTAAATTTACTCGTTTATATTAGATGCACAGTTTTTCCTACTGAAGATTACTACGATTACATCGTTGTCAGAGATGGAACCGTCCGTTGTCCATTGGCGACAACCCTATCGGAATTCCGGCCTTCTTTAAAAGAAAATCTCATAAGTACAGGGGACTAAAGCTAGCCCTGGCTCTTACCCTCTCAATGGTTTGTCTGCTTGTCGATTTGCTATTTTTAGCCTTTGAATGTCGTAGAAAAACCAGAAATTGGGCAGTGAAACAGAATATTTATAAAGAACAGACTATCTTGGGATCCTTCTCTTTCCAAATTGATTCAACCACTTGGGTAGCTGATGTTAAGCAAGCAACATCTGTCCAAGTTCTAATATTTGAAAAGCTGCTGCTTAGTTTTACATTTGCAAACCTCTTGTTTGCAACTTGTCATCAGGGGCGGCCTTGAGGACGTGCGAATTGAGCGATTGTATAGGGCCTCAACATTGTAGAGGCACCATTTTTTTTTTATTTTTTTTTATAAGTCTCTCTCTCTCTCTCTCTCTCTCTCTCTCTCTCTCTCTCTATATATATATATATATATATATATATATATATTATAATGGTAAATATTGTTTTATTAATTTTAAGAGCTAGCCCTGGCTCTTACCCTCTCAATGGTTTGTCTGCTTGTCGATTTGCTATTTTTAGCCTTTGAATGTCGTAGAAAAACCAGAAATTGGGCAGTGAAACAGAATATTTATAAAGAACAGACTATCTTGGGATCCTTCTCTTTCCAAATTGATTCAACCACTTGGGTAGCTGATGTTAAGCAAGCAACATCTGTCCAAGTTCTAATATTTGAAAAGCTGCTGCTTAGTTTTACATTTGCAAACCTCTTGTTTGCAACTTGTCATCAGGGGCGGCCTTGAGGACGTGCGAATTGAGCGATTGTATAGGGCCTCAACATTGTAGAGGCACCATTTTTTTTTTATTTTTTTTTATAAGTCTCTCTCTCTCTCTCTCTCTCTCTCTCTCTCTCTCTCTCTCTCTATATATATATATATATATATATATATATATTATAATGGTAAATATTGTTTTATTAATTTTAAGATTTAAAATTGTATTATTATATTAAGTTAAAGGGCACAATATTTACCAAAAAAGAGTAAAAAAAATTATATTATGTTAATATTTGTTTAATTTAACAGATTATTGAAAATAAATCTTTAATTTAACATATATTGAAAAAATAATAATTTATAATTCTAAACTATCTTACTTTCAAAAATATTATAAACTATCTATTTTACTAGTCTTAATAACAAATGTCCAATTAGCTTCATTAATCAATTACCAACCTAAAAAGAAAATAAGTAGCCCAAAATTCAAATGATTAAAATGGAGAGTGAAAAGCTAATACTAAATCCCTTTTTATTAGTTCTCTCATTTTCATCCTTTTATCCACGAATAATAGTCAAATAAAAAAGAGAAGAAACTATATTGTTAATTTTTATTACATACTCTATAATAGTACAATCTATTTGTTGGACCCCGTTGTCCACTTGTGAATTGCTATTTATGATTTTTTTTTTGAAGAGTTAGTTTTTGTTGGATTATAACTGATTGTTGATTACATTCAATTTTTACAAATTTTTTTACTAAAAGAAACAAAAAATAACTTTTGATTTATTGACTTATGTGAGAAGATTGGATTGCTTTTCAAATATATTTATTGCTTATAGCATACTCTTGACAATTATTGTTATTGTTGCATTGTCGAAAAATATTTTTCAAAACTAAAGCTATTAAAATCTCATTTGTGATCAACCATGTCACAAGAACGAGTGCACTTGTGAATTGCTATTTCATGATGATGATGATGATTATTATTATTTTGGTTCTAGAAGGGTAAGTTTTTGTTGGGTAATAACTGATAGTTGATTAAATTCAATTTTTGTGAATTTTTTTTTTACCAAAAGAAATAAAAATAGCTTTTGATATATTGACTTATTTGAGAATATTAGATTGCTTTTTGAATATATTTATTGCTTATATAATACTATTGATAATTATTGTTATTGTTACATTTGTCAAAAAATGTTTTTCGAAACTAAAGCTATTAAAATCTTATTTGCGATCAACCATGTTATAAGAATGATTGAATGCGTTAGTTTTGATATTTATTAAAAAAGATTTGCTAAAACATATTGATTAGAAAGTTTAATTAGTGAGTTTATTTCTAAAAATGCAAAAATGCGAGAACAAATATTTTTACATGATTTGTTGTATTTTAAGATTTACATGTGGTAGTTGCTATATTTGATTTCAAAGTTTGCTCATGTGAAAATGTACCAAGAGGTTAGTAGTTTGGATAGTTCTCTATCGATGACATATGAATTTTGATGAAGTTCGGAGAATGTTTTTGAGCTTTAGTTATATTATTTTATTAACAATATGTAAAAAAGTAAACAAATTTTTAAATGTCAGATTTTCGGATGAAATGATGTAATTGAATTATTTTTTTATAAGATATTTTTTATTACACGAAAGGGGCATCGTTTTAAAATTTTAGGGCCGACCCTAGATGAGAGGAATAATATTTTTATTCAAATTTTCAAACCTGTTAACCATATCAAGAATTACAAATATAAAATATTCAAGGAACCAATTGACATTCGTAATCGTTTATTCATTCCATAGCACTACACGATAAGGATAGCATTATTGTCATTTTTACTCGATATGAAGGCTGTTTTTATTACATTATTCGTGAACGACTTCATTTTTGCCCTAAAGGTTGACGAAGCACACGTTTGATGAGAGGAATAATATTTTTTTTATTCAAATTTCAACGTTGTTGACTATAATCAGACTTGCAAATATAAAGTAGTATTGCCTTTTTTACTACACCATTATGTAGCATTATTGCCATTTTTACTTTATATGAATGCCATTTTTATCGCATTCATGAACGACCTCATTTCTGCCATAAAAAAGTTCACAAATTGTTAGGTAAAGTGAAATGTACCATACTGGATGATAATAAAAAAGAAAAAGAGCCCAGATTTTGTTGCCAATTGAGCTTTTCCAATTAAATTTTGCTACTTTGCTCGAATGGTTGACATCCTTTCATATGTTGTGAGTCCCCTGTGGCAAAAAAAAAAAAAAGATGGGGCCCCCACCATTGTGACAGTCGGTCACCCTCTCATCCAAAAAATTTGGGCACTGTAGCGGATTGTTTCCGATTTGGCATATCTTGAATCCCATTCATGATTATTAATGACCATGTACGCAAAGAAGTAATTAACCGTAGGTTCAACATATTATAATATACTATTGCCAATTGATTATATACCAACACAAACTTACAGAATGAATTTATACATTTACAAGCTCCATTTAACATACAGAGAGTGATCACTGCATAAGGACGCATCTTGAGGGTGATCCGTAGGTACCAGGGATCCTTAAAGGCAAGCAATGAAGCATGTATTCTCCTGGACTTACATCATCAAGTATCAAGCCCTCCACCGGAATTATAACTTAGAGCAATGTATTCAAAGTTAGAATTTCTAAACATGAGTCAAATGTAGGCACTACACCAATCTGCAACAATTTCATGACGTGAAAAGATTCACAAATTTGAACTACGCAGACCAACAGAATAGTAAGAGTGATTTAATTTATAGAATCCGAAATGGTTAAAATTCTTGCAGCATCAGTTTAGTTTTGTGTTCGTTTTTTCCTTTCTTCCAAAAAGTTAGCAAAGAAATGGAAATTTTTTATAAAATGAAAATATTCATCAAGATAAAGATCTTACCCCTATTTTCAACAAAACCTGATGAACTTGCTCTACAGAAACAGAAAGATAATCCATTCCTACAATTAAGACCGAACACATACATCAATAACAATCATTACCTTTTCTTCTCTCCCTTTTTTATGGTTGAGAAGGGAGGTCCATGCAGTATAAATGATTTATAATTAGTGGGGTGTGCCCCATGCTACCAAACTCGTGCCTTGGCACCCAATAGAAAAGTAGAGAAAATCGTATTTGTCTTGCCAATAAGTTTGATATCAGTATTATCCACCAACCATTGTGCCCTATCTGTTTTGAGTCCAACGTAGTCCTTGGCGAAAGCTTTTTGTTGCATCGGATGCTTGAAATGACGCCAACTTGTAGAAGCCCAAGAAATAAAATGAAATCAGGCTATTATTTTGTGATGATCTAGTATCACGAGTCTAATTCATTCAAGAAACGAGCTATGGAAGCTCAAACCATTTAAGATTTTGAAAGCGCAAGCCATAAATTAATTAAAAGTCCAACAATTTAAGAGATTAAGTTTAAGTAAATTTGATAACGAAGCACTGATGATATCTATTGAGTTTCAAACTCATGGGTTAATTCATTTTCTACAGGTTGAATGGATTCCTTGGGGGCGTGGATGATGGTAGAGGATAATGTAACATGTCATGGAGAAGTCGGTGATTTAATATCTTTAGTTGATTATGAAATGTTTACGTTTTCTTTAAAATAGATTCCTATAGATGTCATGTGTGGATTTATTTTACGAACATTCTTTATGAATAAATTATGTTTGAACGTAGATATGTGTCATAGGAATAAATTTACAAACCACCGTTTACAAGAAAAAAGGTTAGCAATTTAAATTTTGCTGTTTCTTTAAAATTCAGTTTCTGCCTCGTCCTTAAAAATTCATAACTCTTTCGTTATTTGAAATTTTTATACGAGACCAATTGGATTGGAGAGCCTCACAAGTTCTACTAAATGAACTTAGAATTATGTCAATCCGATGTCAGTAGAATTTTATATATCGCATAAAGTAAACTGCACTGGGTAGTGTTGTCGTTTTTCCAGATTCTGCCTTGACTTCAAAAATTCATAACTTGACCATTACTTGAAATTTCTGGATGAAACCAATTGGATTTGATGGTCTCATGGATTAGCTACTGAATAAATTTGAAATCATGAGGTTTTAATGTCTTTGGAATTTTATATGTCATTTTAAGTGAACTGCATCGGTTTACCTTTCAATCGGGTCGCTGCTAGGTTTTGAAAAATATTTTAATACCTCATATGACGCCAACGTAGGCTAATTTTTGACTGTCATATTATAAGGAGTTTACTACTTTACATTAAAATTTGATGAAGTTTTGAGGTCAATAGCTATAAAAACAAATTTATTTGACACTTATCCTACGAGATAGAAAAAAGAAAACAGCTTTGTTTAGTTAGTGTTAGTGGGATTTTGGGAATTATTTTTACGCCTCATATGTCACCAACGGAAGCCAAATTTTGGATATGTTATATTATAAGATGTTCCGTACTTTTCCTTAAAATTTTATGAAATTTCGACATTGATAACTATGCAAACAGTTTATTTTATAATTTTATAGTAAACTGCATGTTACGAAAAATATAGTTCTTAAGGAAATGTTTTTAAAACTAAATGTTTATGTTTCCGTTAACGGAGTAGCTAATTAAATTATTATTTTAAATAATTTCTAAGTCTAAAGCTAAGGTACAATGGTTTGAGTGACGTTTCCATCTATGTGGGTCGGGGGCGTTACACAGCTGAAGTCACATGAATTGTCTTCCAAAAGAGTAAACAATATGTATACAAAGAAGAGTCTTTCGGTAATTCAAATAACAATTCAAGTTGAAATATGAGAATCAACAATAATTTCTCTGTTCTATCACTTTCTGGTATATCCATGGTGATATATCTGTTTTCATAACAGAAATGAATCATCTCAATTGACATTTGATCAAATTACTGAATCCAAGAACCAGAAATGTCAAACAGGACAAAATGAACAGGCAAACACCTAATTCATTCAGACTATACAAGTGTAGCAGGTTAGGAAGTCAAATATAATGCTTATAATTTGACATGTAAACTTACGAGATGAGGCCACTTGTACTCCTAACCAAAGGCCACGATCTAAGTTGTAACACTATAAATACTCCCCATGTATCTCTCACAAGGATAATGCAAGATTTAACACAAGAACAAATACAACATTCATTACATTTTACTCTCTTGCAACATACATGAATTCATATTCGCATTCTACAAAGATTGATTGGTAATTATTGTACAATCGTTATGCAAACATCTCATCGAATTTCGAACATTCTCGTCTCGTGCCTTTGAGTCGCTCCCACACGCCCTTTTTTGCCATTATTTCTAGACTGTCCACGTGTCTTAACGTATTGGACCATGCTTATGTCTGTGTGGGTGAGTTTGATATTTGTTAGCAACATATTCTGGGGTCAACAGATTGGCGACGTCTGTGGGAAACCATACTACAACCACGAGCAACCGTGTGGAGGAAGCTTATTGAAAAGAATATTTGGACATCCCCCTTGAAAAAAGATTTGTTCTTGCAAAAGAACAAGTGGAAGCCCCACAACTTAGCAACAATCTAAGATTGGAACAGTAGAGAATGAGTTCAAACGAAGATGTATCCCCTAGGAGGGTAAGAGAAATGTGGGAATGCCCTCACCGGCAGCTGCCCCTGCAGCTTGACATCGACTTCACCACCATCACAAAAAGCTGGCATGTGAATGGCCACTCAATTGTTAAGGAAAATGGCTACCATGGCTACAAACATGAGGGACATTGCTAGCCAAAACATGGGCAGAGCCATGGAGGCTTTCCCATTCCTCCCTATGCACCCCAAGAACATTATGACCAAGATGAGGAAGTTCAAAGCCAAAGGGCTATAATGGCAGAATACAGTCGAGGCAAGAGCCCCATGGAAAGGGAAGTTGAAGTTGATGTTTCCTCCAATTATGCTGCTGGCTGACCCATCGAGGCCCAGGATAACTAGGACAACTTTCCACGAGCATATGAGCTAGAACAAAGACTTAGGAGGTCTAACAGTCTCTTTGACAGAATTAGCCCCGTAGATTCGAGATACAAACAACAGCAACAACGCGATCCAATGTCTCATCAGCCGGAGGAAAGGCATGAGAATGCTCCCTGTGCTGTTTTACCTAGAAATAGGTGCCAAATTAGGGAAGAGGAGGCTAGGACCCAATCTGGACCCTCTCATCAAATATCCAAGTATTAAGCTGAGGAAAATAATGATTCAAATGAGCAACAGAGGTCCTGTGACTTGGATGACGACGATGAAAATCTATCATTCTCAAGGGAACTAAGAAATGCCCAGGTTTCGAGTCACTATGTGATGCCCAAGATACCAAAGTATGATGGGAGAGATGACTCGGAGAAATACCTAAGCGCTTATAAAAATCATATGAGCCTTAGAGGTGCCACCCCAGCTGCAAAGTGTAGAGCTTTTCATTTGACACTTAGTGGAGCATGTAAAATCTGGTATAGTAGGCTGCCGCTTGGGAGCAAAAGCAGTTGGCCAGAATTTAAGACCACTTTCCTAAAGAGGTTTGCAATGAGCAATGAGGGAGAGGCCCCCATCTAGCCCCTTCAAGACATGAGGCAGGCACATGAAGAATCCCTGAAAAGATTTTTATCATGCTTTACCGACGAAATAACGTATTGCGTGCAAGTTACGTATTGTGAAGCTTTGTCAGGCCTTAAAAGAGGTCTGATTATGAACACCTTGTTCTAGAGGGACGTACAAAGCCAAGATCCCACCACCTATGATGCCCTGTTAGAAATGATGAAGCGGGAGATTATTAATGAAAATTAATAGATCACTGAAATCGGGCCAGCAGAGGCCTCCCACCTCAACAGAGACAGCAAGTCAGGGGACCGACCTCCCACTTGATGGACTACCAGATGAACCCACCTGGTAATTGAAATTCAGGGCAAGCACTTGCCACAACCACTTTGAATGCAGTTCCAACTTTGCATATGAAGATGTCAATCCAAATATCACCTACTTGCAAGCAGGAACTTCACAACAGGCCTCTCATAGAGAAAGAGACAGGGGGCACGGTTCAGGACCTAATTAGAACCCCCCGATTATTGTACGTACCACCGCTCCTACGATTATGACACGTTTGAGTGTCGGGAGTATGCATACTGCAACTGACGAAAAAATCCCTAAGACAGGAGGAATGATTTGCCACAGGCGAATAGACCCCCGCCTAGGAACGACCAGCGACCTAGGCGTGAGGAGGCCGCTCCTCGCCAGCGAGATATATCCCTCCGCTGAAGGGAACATGGCACAGAGACCCAGGGAATGACTTAAGCATCTTTGGAACCACCATGCACGAGAGGAGGCCCTTATGTGGGGGAGACTGGAAACGCAAAACAAAACTACGCCCGAGAGGCCAAACGCCTCCTACTGACCAGTTATACTGTGACAGGAGCTCCCGAAGAAACCAAATACCACCCATCGTCTTCACCCAAGAGGACTCTGAAGGGGTTCATTACCCCCATTGTGATGCACTTGTAGTAAGGGCTGTGGTGGCCCAAAATGGGCTAAAGCGAATGCTAGTAGACAACGACAGCTCCGTTAACATCCTATTCGGATCCACCTTTGATAAGATAATCCAGGACCGTGAATTAACGCCTACCACCACTCCTCTATACAGATTTACAGGGGATAGTATCACTCCGAGAGGAAAGATAACGTTGGCAGTAGAGATGGAAGAGTCTCCCCAAACCACTATGAATTTCATTAAATTCCTTATTGTAGACAGTCGGTCGGCCTACCACTGTGTCTTGGGTAGACGAGCCCTGAAGGAGTTGGGAGCCATCACTTCTATCCACCACTTATGCATGAAACTTCCAATCGAGAACGGGGTGATAATAGTGAGAGGTGACCAAAGAGGATCCAGAGAGTGCTACCTGTGCTCCATCAGAAAGGTCGAGCCCCGAGACGTACATGCCATCCTGACTGATGTGGATATGGCGGACGTCCCAAGTGAGGCCCCTCCCAAACGAGAGGATGTTGACATGATCGATGCACCTCCCGAGCAGGAAGAACTCTCCATGGTCAATGAGATCGATCCCCATGTGATTGAGCATGAATCCCAAGCAACTTCGATTGAGGAACTGAAAAGCTTCCCGATCAACCCCCACAACCCCACGAAGGTATTAAAAGTGGGCGTAGGCCTGAGTAACGACATGAAAGAAAGATTAAAAGACTTTTTCTGCAAGAACCTTGATGTCTTTGCTTGGAGGCATGAGGACATGGTGGATATAGACCCCAAGGTCAGCTGCTACCACCTAAAAATAGATCATAAGGTTGCCCCGCACCGAGAAAAGAGAAGAGCTCTCAACCCAGAAAGATATGATGCTCTAAAGGAAGAAGTGCAGAAGCTAATCGAGAATGACTTTATTAGAGAGGCCATCTACCCAAAGTGGGTCTCCAACCCGGTGCTAGTCAAGAAGTACAATGGTAAGTGGAGGGTATGTATTGACTTTACCAATGTCAACAAGGCATGCTTCAAAGGCAGCTTTCCACTTTCGAGAATTAATCAATTGGTAGACTCCATTGCCTGGCATGAGCTTCTGAGCTTTATGGATGCCTACTCTGACTACACCCAAATACCCATGTACCCGTTCGTTGAGAAGAGCACCTCCTTTATCACCGACAGATGCCTTTACTGCTATAAGATGATGCCATTCGGGTTGAAAAATGCCGGGGCCACCTATCAAAGGCTTGTCAACAAAATGTTTATAGGCCTCATCGACAAGATAATGAAAGTCTATGTTGATGATATGCTTGTGAAAAGCCTAAAGGCAGACGACCATGTGACGCACTTGGATAACACTTTTCGAATCCTCATGAGGTATAAGATAAATCTCAACCCCCTCAAGTGCGCTTTTGACATTGCCTTTGGTAAGTCTCTGGGGTATATGGTCAACCAAAGAGGAATCGAAGCCAACCCTGAAAAGATCAATGTCTTACTCAAGATGAGATTACCCCAGAAACCCAAAGAAGTCCAAAGCCTAACAAAACGAGTGGCAGCCCTTAGTCGCTTTGTCTCCAAGGCCACCGATAAATGCTTTCCATTCTTCAAGGTATTGAAAGCTGGGAAGAAATTCGAATGGAATGAGAAATGTGAAGATGCCTTCCAGGGCCTGAAAAGGCATCTAGGATAGGCCCCCCCTCTCCAAGCTAAAGCCCGGCAATATCCTTCAATTATACCTGGCCGTCTCCAATGACGCCATCAGTGCAGTCCTAACCCGAGAAGAAGGAACCACCCAACTTCCCGTATATTACACTTACAAGGCACTCTTATCTCCAAAAACTCGCTATCCCGATATGGAAAAGCTTGCCTTTGCCTTGATCACAACTTCTAGGAAGTTGAGGCTCTACTTCCAAGCACACACCATTTATGTTCTGACCAACTTCCCTTTGAGGCAAGTACTACAGAAGTCGGATGCCTCAGGGAGACTATTGAAATATGCAGTAGAGTTAAGTGAATTCGACATTGTCTTTAAGAGAAGGGCAACCATTAAGGGCCAAGCCTTAGCTAATTTTGTAGTAGAGTTCACCAATGTACTCGAGATGGAAGAGGTTATGTAACCTATTGAGCCCTCCCACGTCAAACTTGTTAGTGGATGGTTCGACTGGAGACATAGGTTCGGGAGCTGGGGTAGTCCTTGTCAGCCCAGAAGGTCACAAGCTGAACTCAGCAGTGAGATTTGGATTTAAGGCTACCAACAATGCTACTGAGTATGAGGCGCTCCTTGCGGGCCTTAGATTAGCCAAAGAAATGCAAGTAAGGAGGCTATTATCAACAGTGACTCCCAGCTGGTAGTGAGCCAAGTGAATGACAGTTTTTCAGCTAAAGATAAAATCTTGGCCTCCTACTTGAAAATGGTGATGAACCTCCTCCAATCTTTTGAAAAATTTAAAATAATGCAGATCCCTCTCCTCGAGAACACACATGCAGATCCTCTCTCCAAACTCGCGAGTAGCAGAGACTCCGAACTACTTGCTATAGTACCAATTGAGCACCTCCTTACGCCATCTACCGAGGCATCTGATGTGATGTAGGTCGAAGGAACTCCCACCTAGATACAACCAATCATAGCCTACCTAAAGGACTAGGTCCTGCATACTGACAAAGATGAGGCCTACAAGCTAAGAATGAGGTTAGCTCATTTTCTCTTCGTTGATGACGTACTCTACAAAAGAAGCTTCTCCTCCCCACTTCTTCACTGCATGGAGAGAGACCAGGCCACTTACATTTTGAGGAAAATCCACGAAGGTATTTGTGGTAATCATTCAGGAGGACTAGCCTTAGCACAAAAGCTACTGAGGTAAGGGTACTACTAGCCTACCTTGAAAAAGGATGTGCTTCAGTTCCTGCGCAAATGTGACAAGTGCCAATAGTTCTCCCCCATTCAGAGGCAATCCTCACAGGAGCTAACTGCCGTCTCCAGCCCATGGCCCTTCTCCAAGTGGGGTGTGGATCTGATAGGTCATTTGCCTAAGGGTAGAGGAAGTGCAAACTTTGCCATTGTGGCCATTGACTACTTCACGAAATGGGTTGAGGCCGAACCGCTAGCAAAAATCACAGAAGCAAACACCTCCAAGTTCTTTTGGAAGAATATTATATGCCAGTTTGAAATTTCCCATTCCATAGTTTCAGACAATGGAAGGCAGTTCGACAATAAATAGGTCAGGTCAGGAACCTATGCGAAGAACTTGGAATCAAGAAGCACTTCTCAACGCCTCATCATCCTCAAGCCAATGGTCAAGTTGAAGCTGTAAACAAGACGATCAAACATGTCCTCAAAAGAAAACTGGATGATCAAAGGAAGCCTGGGTTGATGAGCTGCCTCAAGTGCTTTGGGCAATCCGAACTACCACCACGGGAGAAATTCCTTTCCTCATGGCCTATGGAACCGAAGCCATGAGCCTAGTCGAGGTCAACTTACCATCACCGCATCGTCTACACTTCAGTGAAATATCTAATGACGAGCTACGAAGGTTCAACCTCAACTTCATTGCTGAAAGAAGAGATGACTCCCACTGAGGCTTGCCACTTACCAAAGGAAAATGACCAAATACTTCAATTCTAAGGTGAAGATAATGTCCTTCTGAATCAATGACCTAGCCCTTAAGCAAGTCTTCCTCTCATCCAAAGGACCTGGAGAAGGTACCATGGGTCCAAACTGGGAAGGCCCTTATAGAGTTAAAGATAAACTCCAACTCGGCACCTACAAAATCGAAGACATGGAGGGCAAGGCATAGCCTCGTCCATGGAACATTGAGCATCTCATAATTTACTACCAATAAATATACTGTATCGTTGGAGGATCTTTCCCAGCTTATGTAACTGTTTCAGCTTCAATAAAATGTCATTAAATTCGGATACGACTCTCGAAGCGTGGGAGCCTCAGAGGAGAGGTCCAGACCCCAAATGCTGGGGTCACCTCACCTGAACTCCGAGGCTCACTCCACATGCCTCCCTTTGGCGAGGCTGAACGCCAATGGAAGAAGCCACTACACGGTTGCACCATCCACCATGTAAGGAAGCGTGGGAGCCTCGGAGGAGAGATCCAGATCTTCAACTCTGGGATCACCTTTTTTGAACTCCGAAGCTCACTCCACATGCCTCCCTTTGGCGATGCTGAATGTCAACGGAAGAAGCCTCTACATGGATGCACCATCTACCATGTAGGGAAGCGTGGGAGCCTCGAAAGAGAGATCCAGATCCCCAACGCTAGGGTCACCTCGCCTGAACTCCGATGCTTACTCCACATGCCTCCCTTTGGTGAGGTTGAACACCAATGGAAAAAGCCTCTACATAGCTGCAGCATCCACCATGTAGGGAAGCATGGGAGCCTCGGAGGAGAGATCCAGACCCCCAACTCTAGGGTCACCTCGCCTGAACTCTGAGGCTCACTCCGCATGCCTCTCTTTAGCGAAATTGAATGCTAATGGAAGAAGCCTCTACATGGCTGCACCATCTACCATGTAGGGAAGCGTGGGAGCCTCGGAGGAGAGATCCAGACCCCCAACTCTAGGGTCACCTCGTTTGGACTCTGAGGCTCACTCCACATGCCTTCCTTTAGCGAGGCTGAATACCAATGGGAGAAACCTTTACATGGTTGCACCATCCACCATATAGGAAAGCGTGGGAGCCTCGAAGGAGAGATCTAGATCCCCAAATTTGGAGTCATGTCGCTGAACTCCTAAGCTCACTCAACATGCCTCGACATGCATAAGTCATCCACCATCACTTTACCTCAATTCGAGCTCAATAAAAAGATTCAATCAAATAACCTAAGTGCAATTTGGACATCGTGGTTTATCTCAAAGTGATGGAGCCTAAGTGCAACCCATTAAGTCATCGTTTATATGGCTTGATGATTAGCTCATCTTGAAGCGACATGTCAAGTTCGGATTGCTAACTCAAACCTATGCTTGATTATTTACCGAGGTGCATGCATTTGATATTGAAAAGAAAGAAAAACTTCGCAAAACATGGCATTCATTAATATTAAGTACATTACAAGAGGTGGGCTCAAGGCCAGTAAATTGATAGAAACTGAAAAGAAATCCTACACTAAGCTTCGGATGATGGAGGGAGCGCCTCTGCAGCAGGAGCTTCAGCAGCTTGAGCGTTAGGCCACTTTTCAGTCCTTTCAGCTGCTTCTTTCCCTACTGCTTCCTCAGCTGGGGGTCTAAGGTATCTCATCCACAAACTCAGACCTAAGTTGAGATAGGTCATAGCCTGGGTAAAGTTCTTCAGCCCTCTCCATCACTTCAGTGTAGCCGAAATTTCTCCAGTATGCGCTGAAGCTCTGGTACTCCTCGATGTTGTGGAAATTGACAATGAACTCTTTAATTGCCTCCTCTCCCGATGCCTTCCTCGCCTTGCTAGTTCATCAACATGCCATTTTATTTGATCATTTAGGAAGTTATATGCATATTAGCCCCAGCAAGCTCAAGGTTTGCTTTTTCTAAGGCCTCAGCAGTGACCTTCTGATGATTATTTGACGTCTCCACCTTTTTAGTGAGAAAGGCCACCTCACACTGAGACTCATATGCCTCCTTCTTCAAGGTCTCTATGATGGTATACAGCGATTTTCGTGTATCCAATCGCTTCCTAATAACACATTGTAACTACTAAGACCATCTATTACAAAGAAGACTGTGGTCCTAGTAGTTGTCCCTGTAGTTATGTCCAATGGCATAACCCCTTTAGCTGAAGTTGTTCCTCTATTGAAACTAGTAAAGACGACTTCTGTTGGGATCATATCGTTTTCTGTCTTTGTAAATTTCCTCATCATCCTAGATGGAATGGTTTTTATAGCTGCTCCATTATCGACAAGCACTTTTACCACAGGTATGTCGTTAACTAGAGCTTTAACGTACAATGGCCTCAAATGTTTAGTTAACTTCATGGCTGGCTGTTTAAAAATAACCTTTTCGGTAGCATCTATTTCCACTTCCTGCTTGTCCTCTATTGAGTTACCCTTTTGTGATAAGTCAACGTGCAACATATCGCACTGAGCCTTTATCTCCTGAATTTCCTTTTTACTATTTTCTAATACTTCTTCTTCAGTTACCCAACCTGTGGGATGAGGCATTATTCTTGGAGGTGATCCATACTTTTCAGAGCGAGGCACTCTCTTCTTCCTTTTGGGCGTCCCGTACAACACGTAATTATCAAAAGAACGCCCAGATGGTTCTCCGAATAAGTCTACTTCACGAACTCCCTCTCGATGTAGTTGCTTCAATAGAGTATTGTACGATACTCCTCTTCTTCTCCTTTCTGCTTCTAGATCGATTTTCTCTTCGATGTCTATCATACCATCATCTTCTTCACCATTCTAGGCCTCTCTAGAAGTTTGGCCTTCTTCATATTCCAGCATGCATGCTTCCTCTTCGTTATCCTCATTTTCTTCTTCTCCCTTCTCTTTATTCTTAAACTCATTGGCCAGTAAATAGTTATTAGTCACGACAGGAGGTAACGTACCAAACTGAATAGTAAGGGGCTGATCTGAATTTTCTCCATCCCTTCTGTCTCGCTCAAACTTCGACCTCCCAGAAGAAGTCTCTGGCAATTCTTCCATAGGTTCTCCTGTACCAATCTCTTCACTGTCTTTGAGAACATTTTGATTGGCTGCCTCGAGTAGTCTAGGTACCTTAGGACGTAACATTCCCTGTTGTTGCCTCATCATTCGCCCATAGTTCCGTTGAAAATGCCTTTGTTAGGTTCTAGTCATCTTGTTGAAAGGTATCGCCCTTCCAGCCTTATACTGGAACGAATGTCATACATTTGGTTGGCAAGATTGCGGTCTGAATATTCTTCCATTATTTATTGGCCTGAACTGTCTTTCAAAAGGCGGTCCCTTATAGAACGATGTACCTCGCCATCTACCAGGCTGAGCGTTTGGGAAAAAACTAGAGCGATGGTGATGCTGCCATATCCCTAGTTTCTCTGCATTTGCACTCACTTTTTTTTTTGCATCTTGCACATAGGACGTCTTCGTCCTTTTTGAGCTCCTTCCCTTTGATACATTCAAAGACACTTGGATGTGGTCCAAGGTCTTCTTCTCCATCATCTATAACCAACTTGAATTTTGGCAACTTGTTTTTGAAACCAGACGTCACCATGTTCACTCCAAGTGGCTGTGGAAAAGGATTTTCATCCACTGCCATCTTCCTCTTATCTTCGAACGTAATTCGTCCTGATTCAATGGCATCCTGTAACACATGGCGAAAAGCCACACAGTTGTTAGTCAGATGTGACCATGCATTATGCCACTTACAATATTTATTACCCTTAACTTGTTCAGGGCTTGGAAATTTATGCTTATCGCTCAGCTTTATCTGCTTATCCTTATATAATTTATCAAATATAAGGTCAGCTTTGGTTACATCGAACGAGAACATTCTAGCCTTTATGTTTTCATCTTTTATAGGCTCATCCTTGCCCGACGGTCTAGGCTTAGCCATTATAGGACAAGTATATGTGTCTCCTTTAACTAATTCGGCCAAACACATTTCGATTTGATCGTAATACTCGTCATTAATGGTATGAACATCAAAATTTGGGTCTCTATAATAAGTCCCCCTGCTAGAATTTTTCATTTGTTCTTCTTCTCTTATTAATCGTTCATATCTAATCACGTTCGCGCTCAATTGGAAAAGATCAAGAAATTCCTTGTCTTGAAACTTCTTCTTCAAATCAAAGTTTAGACAACCTTGAGCGATTTTGACAAACTCCTTTTCGGGCAAATGTACAAAATATTTACTTCTTGCTGTCTTGAACCTTTGAAGGAAACCTTCTGCCCATTCGTTTGGCATTTGACGTAGATTCGCCAAATTGGCCAAAGTAACTTCAGACTCTGTCTTATAAAACTGAGCGTGGAACAATTGCTCCAATTGTTGCCATGTTTGAACAGAGTTTGCTAGCAAATTGATGAACCAGGAGAAGGCTACTCCTGTTAATGAACTAGGGAGCAACCTCATTTTATGGTAATCAGTTACGTCACCACTTTGCAGTGTGAATCACCCTATGTGTTCTAGAGTAGATACCTTTCCTAAACTGGTAAACAGTGAGAATTTTGGCACTTTATACCCTCTAGGCCATAAATATGCTTGGTCTACCCAATCAGGATATGGCTTTGTGTAAGTCAGCCTAATGACAGGACATACTCCAAAAGCCATTTGGTCCTGTACGATTTCTATAATCTGATTCCTTAGCATGACGTTGGGGTCATATGGAATTCATACAGGTTGGTTGACCAGTTGATTTGCTTGAGGCCTGATGTTTGATCGTTGGTTGGCAATAAAGTTACCATGATTTGGGCCGTTGTTACCATTAGCCTGAACATTTATTCCATCATTAACACGTGGGGTATTCTGTCCATTATTTAGGACATTGTCTTTTACGTTTAAGTTACCCTCCAAGTTAGATGTACCATTGCCACCATCCTAATTTGACATTACAACATCCCCCTGGTTTGAAGTAGAGGGACCAAAAGGTGATTCTACCCCTTGATTTGGACTTAGGACTGAGGGATTATGTCCCAAAATTGTCCTAGTTTGGAAGTGATTTGCGAAAGGCACGACTGGCTGACAAATTTGGCCTACTAATTTATTCATTATTTCGTTCAAAGTATTCAGTTGTTTGGCCATGTTATCATAGTGTGCATTTCCATTCTGAGTAAGTCTTTCCATATTATGAATATTTCATAGATTTACCTGTTCAACGACATCCTATGTGAATTCTCCAAGTAATGCACGCATAGTTCGAGGACTTAACTCTATCATTGGTTCGTAACGACTATGACTGCTCTAATTCTGTCCATCTATTCGTAGAGAGCTATGTTGCTCCTCATATCGCTCGATCACAGACTTGACTCCTCCCTGACTTGCTTCCTTATCAGATTTTTGAGGCATATTATTTCACATTTTGTATCTCCAACACCAAACCCCAAGGTCCCACTGGGCGTGCCAAATTGTTTCGCGCGGGTAGTCGCTAATAATTAAAAAGGGATCAGACGATTGTGTAAGGAACAAACCTCTTGAGACAAAGTCCCAAAAAGGGGTGTTTTATTGGCGATGATTTTACAATTTGAACTAAACAGAATGCCTCTAAGGGGCGCAAGCACACGAGTACTGAAAAGAAATGTTTAAGTCTAAACTAAGGAATTGAAATTACATATTCTCTATTTGAGAGTGTTTGATTCGGGGTCTTTTGCTTTATGTCTTTTCTTCCTTTTATATTCTCTTGATGATCTCTTCATGATCAACCGCTTAGAAACTGCTTAATTGCTTTATAACTGCCCACTTTTTTTATGGTGGCCAACTTATCGTGGAACTACCGTCTCTAACTGCTGCCACTACTCTTTGTCGTTCAACCGTCTTCAACTGAACTTCTTGAATCGTGGAACGTGATAAGATTACTCAATAACTGCTTCGATAACTGCACTTTTAGATAACCATAACATCTTATGTTTGCTAAGATCCTGGGCGATTCGAAGGTTTCGGCGAGAACAGGGTCATAACTCTGGACAACTGCAAGGTACTTCATTCGCTCAGATTTTGGGTGTCTTGCAAGTTTGGGAGATGGTGTTACTGCGTTCGTGGGCTTCCACTGCATTCATTAATAGCCCTATTTGAGCATTTATCCTGAATTGCCCAGTTGAGCTTCATTCTTTGGGCCATTCGATTTGGGCTGCACTTTTAGCGTGTCAACAGGAGCATAAATAAAAGAGAAGGAAGACGAGAGAGAAAGTGAAGATACGTGAAATTGATTTAGGTTTCAAATTGCGTGGGATAGAATGGGTCTGGTGGGTGGGGGTTTTGTAGATTTATCTAATTTTATGAGAGCTGCTATAGGTAAATCCCTGTACCTACCAAATACACACAGGAAGGGCGGGAAATATTTTTTTTTTACAATATTTTATACATGGGGCCCACTCCCATGTGAGTAGTAATTCAAAAATCTGTCATTTTTTTGGTAAAAAAATTTCTGTACCTGAAGAATTTTTCTTTTATATATTATTATTATTATTATTAAATAGAATCATCACCTGATTTTTGTATAAAATACTTATAAATTTGATTTTTGAATTGGGAGGTTAAAAATCATGGGTGATTGTAATTTCCACTACACGATATCGGTAATTGATCATAGGCCCGGTGGAAATTCATTTCCCCGAATAAAAAAAAAATAAAAATAAATTTAATAGTACTAAATTGTCCCAAAAGACAAGTCTAATCCATAACATAAAGCGATAATTTTTACGTTAAAAATTGATTCCCATTTTACATCCTTCACCTTTAAATATTATTGGAAATAACTCGTAATAGTTATGTGGATTTGAGCATTCAAGGGTTGTTTAGGAAGAGAGCTTAAGTTACAGAATGCAAGACGAGATGGGTACAAGTGGATGAATTTGTTAACCTGTCTCTCGTTTTTTCTTTTTAATCATTTGAGTTTATCTATTTTACTCTTCAAAAGTGAAACAAGTTTAAAATGAAGGATTATGCTACATGTACTCACACTTTTGTACAAAAAGTTTTACTTACACTCACAATAGGGGTGGGGACCACACAGCCGACATTTTTGAATTCATGTGGGGTCCGCATTTTTTGTGAGTGTGTGTAACCCATTTTGTCAAAAGTGTGAGTTCATATATATTAATCCTAAAATGAATTCTCGGTTTAATGATATAGAATAGATTACATTTGTATCATGGGTTATAGCTTCTGAGCATAGCGACATCAATACCCTACATCAATATTTCACAAATCCTCCACGCAACAAATCCACAAAAATCAGCAAACACCATATCATATTATTCCAATACACTCCATTGCTAACATACATCCATATACGAATTCTTATTCATGCTAGATTACAAAGAACCTCAGACTTCTCGAAACCTTAAAAAGCCAAAAAGACATGTTTTCTGCAGCCATATAACATATTCCCTAATGAAAGCTCCTCAATCTATGTGACTGATATCAGATTATAGGAGAAGTATTTGCTGCACAAGGAAATGATCGACTGATCACTTGGTAAGGATGCATCTAATTGGTGATCCCTCTGCACCAACCAACCTTAAAGGTAAGCAATGCACGGTATATATTCCAGGTCGAACATTATCGAGTTTCAGGCCTTCAACGAGGATAATTTCCTGAAAATAATACATATTCTTCGTCTATATACTTCATTCCAGCAAAGGAAAAAGGATATCAGAGAAACAATACTTACCCTGCTTTTTAAGAAAACGAGATGAGAAGTAATTAGATCATCATGAGCAGCAACAGATAGGTAATCGATTCCTAGGATGATAATCAAATGAGTGAACCACGTTATAACTCTAAAACATTGCACTGAAATGTCGAGATAACACTTACCAACGAGTTTAATGTCAGTGTTATCTACAAGCCACTGCGCCCCGTCTTTCATAAATCCCACATAACTCGCGTCGAATTCCTTTTTGTACATAAGACGCCTGCTAACAAATTGCATCTGTTATCCTCGATCACCGTGGGGAAAATATTCTGGTTACTTAAACCAACCTAAAAGTATGTTGTTATTGAAATATGAACCCAACCTGGCCATTAGCTGAACTAATCCGAAGCAAAAATTAGGTTCCTTTGGTTGATCAACAAATACAGTAACATATTCGGAAACAAAAACTTACTTAAAAAGTAAGTTTAAGTTACTTTCGAACTCTCCAATCATGCTCAAACAATGAATAAAGCATTTAAAGTGTTACTTAAAAGTAAGTTTAAGCTACTTTTGATGGATTAGTAAACATACATACTGTTTAAGCAATTCCAGCACAAAGAAGCTCTAAGCAAAGTTATTCTTAATGGAAAATTACCTGTCAGTGTTTAGTGTTCTAAATAGCACTCTTTTCACTCCCTTGGGAATATTTAAGGACTCCATAACTTCAGCTGAAAGAGAATTGGAATTAGAGCCTCAGTATTTATCAAGACATGGGAAACCATAAGATTTCAAGGGTCATTTGTCAGACTTCAATTTTTGTTTCTTGTTTCTTTAAAAGCCCTTTCATTCATAAGAAGGCTACAATAACTTATCCAAACATAATAAAAACAACTTCTTAGAAGCAACTTTTAACTTTTCAAAAGACTAACGAAAACGATTTTGATTGAAATTCACAAGCAAAGCAAATAGAGATGTGTACCAGTTATATTCTTATCTCTTGGAACATCAACAAGCAACGCTGGACCTGTTCAAAAACACAAAAACAAACCTCAACTCCAATGATCAAATATATAAGAAAATTAAATTCATAAATATCGATACCGTTAAGAACTCTAAGATCAAGTGTATCCACATCATATCCTTCATCGAAGTAGTTATCATACATATGCCCTGGTGCATCAACATGAGTACCAGAGTGCACAGGTAATTTCATTTCCGAGAAATTATAGTCCGAGCCATTCTTCATGCTCTCCAACAGCGTTAGAAACCGACCGACGCCCTCGGTAGAACTCCCCACAGGTGTATTGGGAGTGAACCTGTGTGTGATGTCAATTATTTCTCCGTTATCATAAACTTCCCTTCTCGAAGGACTCGAGATCGTATCACCAATTCCGACACAAGTCCCCGATTCATCGCCATAACCAGAAGGGTAAGCATCACTGGATAAAGCCGCAGATCGTAAAGAAATTACCAGCAACTCGGCAAAAATTATTAAAATATGCACAGACCTCATTCTTCCTCCCAATGGGTGGAAAAAAAGAAAGAAAGAAAAGAAAAAAAATTAAATTGCCTAGAACAAAATATCAGATTATACTTATCTGTTGTTACTAAGAGACATTGACTTAATTGTGGTCAGTGTTTAAGAGCATCGGCATCAAAGTTACACGTTTCTATAGGTAGGAATATTTTGTCCAGGTGGCAATGTTTTATTCGATATTAAATTTCTGTTTTTTCTTTCTTGTCGGAACTCCGAAATTATTGAACTCCGTATCAAACATAAAAAGGATACGATGCTTCTAGAATGATTTGGGTTATGGGTGACAACTGACACTGGATCGGGTTTGGTCGGCTCAATCCTTTGATGCCCAAGCTGGGTTCGGGTTCACGAGTTAGACTCGGCTCAGCCATTGGTTCATGAGTCGGGTTTAACTGTTCATGAGCCCATGACTCAGCTCATTGTTTCTGAGGAAAAAAATTAAGAAAACCTGTCAATCCACAGCTCAAAACGAGCAGAATCATGAAATAAATAGTATTTGACTCATCTCAAAATGAATCCGAGTTGTTCATGGATCGAATCCAGATGAGTCGTGCTGTAAGCAACTCAATCCATTTAGGGTTCGGCTACATATACACAAGGGTGTACACTCCAGTGTACACGCCCGGATACAAATGTCTTTTTCCATCCATTTATCACCTCTAATTTGGGTAGGACAAGTTCTCAGTACTAGTGTCGGATAAAAGTCAAATACCATATAATATGATTCTCCAAACCCTCACTCTCAAAAGTTAATTTACGTCATTAACCCATGAAGTTTAGACTTTTTATAGTTTGATGATTCTCATTCGTTTTTTAATTTTTTTTTTATCGACCACTTGGGCCTCCTATGTACAATGGAGGTCGCCAACCTAGACAATGGTCCTTCTTGATCGTCCATTGACCTTAAGTTGTTTAGTTTTTAATATGAAAGTAAACAATACTCAAGATTTAATCCTGAATTCATATGTAAATTCTCGTAGAATAAAGTTTCACGTGATCTCTCTTACATTATCCCAATTTTACAAAGAAGTAAAATAGTTAGAATTATTGCCTGTGAAATGAAAAAGATTTTAGATCCAACAATTAAGAGTTAATAACCTAAATGGTGAACTTTGGAAAAAAGTTTTCACCGGGTCACTGAATTTTAAAAATTACCCAAGTTATCGTTGAATTTTACAAAAGGTTTCCACGGGGTCATTGAACTTTAAAAATTATCTCATTCATCATCGAGCTTTGCAAAAACTCAGTGACCCATGGGAAAGTTTTTGCAAAGTTCGGTGACCTCGTGGAAATCTCTTGACAAGTTCAATGATGAATGGAGTGATTCTTGAAGTTTAGTGATCTCTTGTAAACCTTTTGCAAAGTTCAGTAACAGCTTAGGTGATTTTTAAAATTCAATGATCCAATGAAAACTTTTTGCAAAGTTCAGTGACCATTTGGATTACTAACCCCAATTAAGGGCATGTGGCCTACCGAAATATTTGGCATTGATGCATCTATGGATGAAACAAACTTAAAACCATGAAAATATCTTCGGTACGACTTGATGGTGACTATTCTTTAGTGATCCAATTGTGCATTTTGTTCTCTCTCTATAGGCCTTTTAGGCTTATTTGCTAAGCCTATTTATACAAATTTATAATAGAGGATCAACCACTAAACCTCGACTATTTCGCAAATGAAATAACTAGGGTACTTATAATAATTGAAATTAAAAACGAACTCAAATGTCAGTTCCAATTTGGATTTGATTCTACAATACATATTGATAATAACAATATTGCATACCCGAGGACCTTTTTCTTCGAGGACTCCCGAGCAAGCTCCGTCTCACTCTTCTGCCAAAATGTTCTCGAGATAATATAGTCCTCGAGGATTATATCTCGAGGACTGTTCTTATACTAATATGAAAACTCACCCCCTACCGTCCTCGAGAATATGTCCTCGGGTCATTGCTCATCAACATATCTTTGAGATGCATATGCCCAGCGAACAGACGCCTAAACGCCTAAGGACTTTATATCAACTCTAACATCACTAGTCAAACAGTTCCATTACGAGTAGGACATTCCTCACAAACAACTCTATCGGATAAGAACATCCACCCGATTCCAATTCTATCAAGGATATACTACCTACCCCTACAAATATCAACCTTGGACATTATTCAGGTACGTTTTCATTATTCTCTAGTTTATAGCCTCACACGTATAATTTTCTTTCTGACTTAAGTATTGGAGGGATGATGAGAACATATCTCGTTACCTTTATTTCAGGTACCGAAAGATAACAATCGCGCTCATCCAGGGTCCTCAAGCTCGAAAAATCAACTTGTATGATTTTTGTTAGCATCATTGGGGCTGTTTGTGGGAAGCGCTACCAAAAGCATGGTTAATACGTGATTAGATCTTTCTCCCGCAAGTTCATCCACTCCCATCACTTATCCTACTAAAGATCAACTGGCTCATCAAGAAGAGTCGTCAGAAGTGCTCGCACCCCAACAAGCAGTCGTCACAACTAACGCCTTCGAAGAGCTACGTCAGTAGGTTGCCACGCTAACATAGCTGTTAAGTTAAAGAAATTCGCATCCGTCACCAGTACAGGCAGAGCATGGTGGTTTTATGGCCGATGCTCGAGCCCGACCACCAAACCCCGCAACTGGCAGAGTAGGGACCTCGGGTCTTCGTAATATGGCCTCGGTCTCAAGATCGGTTGCTATGGATTCAAGTGAGATTGCCCGGATCATTCAAGAAGGAATTACAACTGGCCTGCAACGAAATGCTCGGGGGCCAGCAGATTTTACCCCTAACACTCCATTCACGCAGGAGATATTGTCATATTCCTTGCCCAACAGATTCAAATATCGTTGCATTAAAGAGTATGATGAGACGACCGACCCAATCAACCATCTCAATCTATATACTGATGTCATGAATTTGCAAGTTGTGCCGGATCAGGTTATGTGCAAAGCCTTCCCACAAACGCTGACTAATGCTGCTAGAGATTGGTTCTCGATATTGGAGCCCAACTCCATAGCATCATTCTCAGATTTGTCTAATAAGTTCTCAGCCTTCTTTGCAAGTAGCAAGCGAATAAGAAAAACTGCGGCCTCTCTCATGCAACTTCGCCAGTGACCAAATGAAATACTACGAGAATTTATGACGAGGTTTAATAAAGAAAGGCTTCAAATACCCGACATGCACATCACGACGACTGTCTCCGCCCTCACTTAGGCCATAAGATGTGAAGCCTTCAAGATATCCTTATCAAAGACCCCACCGCAGAAAGTGACCATGCTCCTTACCCGAGCTAAAAAATACATTAATATGGAAAAAACGCTGAATCGAAAGAGATCTGGTCCTTATGAAAAGGTCAAGAACAAGAAGCAACATGATCCTGTTTCTCGACCAGAGTATGCTCGAGAAAATTGCAAGAATGAAGGTCCACCAGGGCCTCTCACCCGGTTGCCTCCAAGGCAAATATCTTAATGGAGATCAAAGATATGGAAGAGTTGAAGTGGCCTTCAAGAATCAAGTCGCCCCTGACACAAGAGATAGGAGCAAGTATTGTGAATTTCACCGAGATCATGAGCATACCACGAAGGATTGTCAAGCCTTGCATCTCTTAAGGAATTACATTAGTCATGATAAACGCCCGAGGAATGACCGTGACAATCGAAAAGAGCCTGGAGTAGGAAGCAGTGCTCAACCAACTGCCGGGACAATTAATATTATCATTGGAGGCATAGCATCTAGAGGAGGCACAAACACTGGGCGAAAGCAATATACCCGCCAACATGCTCATACCTCAAGGGAATCCCGTGATAAACTCAAGGACATTACCTTTGGGGCAAAGGATTTGGAAATAGTATCATATCCTCATGACGATGCCTTGGTCGTCTCTACAATTGTGGCTAACTTCAAAGTAAAGAGGATTCTGATTGATAATAGGAGTGCAACAAATATACTCTCACAGGAGGCTTTCGCTAAAATGGGGATCTCTCCCAAATAGCTCAAAGCAGTTAAAACTCTCCTACATGGATTTGGTGGTGGAGTCATTATTTCGAAAGGAATCGTCGAGCTTCCGCTTATTTTGGGTTCTGACAGTGCACAAGTGACGGAGATCACGCTCTTTAAAGTGGTTAACACTTCTATGGCTTAGAACATCATTCTGGAAAGACCCTTACTGAACAAAATCCAAGCCATTGTATCAACTTTCCACCTGGCCATGAAGTTCCCAATAGGTCATGGCATCGGAGTAGTTCGAGGAGACCAAACAGCTGCTAGACAGTGCTATGTTACTAGCATTCGAGGAATGAGTACAGACGTCATGCAACTTTCAGACCTCGAGCTTGAGCCAAGGGGTAGATTTGCTCCGATTGAGGAATTGGAAGTGGTAGAGCTCGAGCATTGAAAAATGGCAACTATTGGTCGGGATCTCAAGGCCAGCCTCCGGGAGGAACTCATCAATTGTCTGTCCCGCAACATCGATGTTTTTGCATGGAAGGTCGAGGATATGCTAGGGATAGACCCTGAAATTGCAGTCCATAGACTCAACATAAGCCCAGGGGCCAAACCTGTTAAGCAAAGGAAGAGGCAGTTTGCGCCAGAAAGACGTGTGGTCATTCAAGAAGAGGTCGACAAACTGGTAGTTCATAAGGAAAGTCCAATACCCCGATTGGCTCGCTAATGTTGTTCTTGTGAAGAAGGCCAGTGGTAAATGGAAGGTCTACATCGACTTTACATATCTCAATAAGACATGCCCTAAAGACAGCTACCCGCTCTCCAGGATAGACAATCTTGTGGATAGCACCTCCGGACATAAGTTGTACAGTTTCTTAGATGCATTCTCAGGGTATTATCAAATCCTCATGGCCGATGAAGACCAAGAGAAGACTTCATTTATGGTTGATTCAGCCTTATACTGCTATAGGGTGATGCTGTTTGGGTTGAAAAATGCTTGGACAACATATCAGAGGCTCATCAACAAAGTTTTCGCTGATTTGATAGGGAAGAACATCGAGGCCTATGTTGATGACATGGTGGTGAAAAGCAAGAACGTAGAGCAGCACATATCCAATCTGGAGGAGGTGTTCACCACCCTACGAAAATATCAGATGAAGCTCAACCCAGAGAAGTGTGTGTTCGGTGTAGTTTCGAAAAAAAATTTAGACTTCATGATCACTCATCGGGGGATAGAAGCAAACCCTGATAAGATCCAAGCCTTGGTAGTAATGGAATTGCCCATGACTAAGAAATAGGTGCAAAAATCGACAGGTAGGGTAGCAGCCCTAAACAGGTCTATGTCCCGAGCAGCAGACAGATGCTTCCCTTTCTTCAAAGTTCTTAGAGGTAGCTAATCCTTTGAATGGAATGAGGAGTGTGAAAAGGCTTTTCAGGAGCTCAAATAGACATTGGCCTCTCATCCTATCCTCACCAAACCAGAGCCCGGGGATACTTTGTTATATACTTAGCAGTGTCTCAAAACGCAGTGAGCAACGTCTTGGTGAAAGAGGTCAATAGAGTCCAACAACCCATTTGCTACGTAAGTAAAGTCTTACTTGATGCAGAAACTAGGTACACTTTGGCCGAACAACTCGTCCTTACCCTAATAGTGGTGGCACAAAAGCTTTGGCAATATTTTCAGTCTCATCCCATTGTCGTACTCACTAACCAGCCTCTGAAACACATCCTTCAAAAGCCAGACGTCTTAGGTAGGTTACTAAAATGGGCAATTGAACTTGGAGAGTTTGACATAGAGTTCAAACCCCGTTCGTCCATCAAAACCCAAGCTTTAGCGGATTTCATTGCAGAACTTACCCTAAGGCCTAGGGGCCATATGAGAGCTCGAGCTCTACAACAGGTGTTTGGCAAATTTTCGTGGATGGAGCATGATAAGTGCAATATTGTGCACTTATTTAATGCACAAACATGACTAAATTACGAGAAAAATATTTAAATTGTGGCTTAAATTTGTTCAATTGTTGGATTGTAGGGTATAGTGATGGACATGATTGAATTCACGAGAAAAAGAAGGAAAAAGGACCAAAGCGAATCAAAGTGATAGTTCAAGAACCAAAGTGCAAATATCCAAAAGATGAACCAAAGGAACAATCGAAGAATTGATGGTGCCTAGTAAAAATTGGAGGTCAATATGAGGTGATGGAGCAAAATAGTCGAAGAAAAGAGGTTAATAGACAAGAAGATTGAGTTTGGGGACTAAAACGGCACAAAGTGGAAACTTGTTACACCATGCGACCGCATGGTGTTATTTCCATGCGGCTACAAATAACCCAACAGAGAATTCCAGGACCCAAACCATGTCTACCATGCAATCACATGGTGGAAAATTCTGAAGGCGATTCTGCAGTTTCTTATTTTCACCAAAACTCTTCTCAAATTCGATTGGGACGCGATATAAAAGCCTAGACTCATCATATTTCGGGGCAAAATGCATTGGGAGTCAAGAAACCACATCTTGGAGAGGATTTTAAGAGCGAAATTAACGAAGGATTACATGAAGATCAAGAAGATTTATCAAGAATTCATAACCCGGTGATGCTTTTTCTTCAATTTATGATGTATTTCGATATTCTTTCCATGTTAGACTAGATTTACATGTACAAGGAGATCGATGTACCATGTGATGAGATCTTTAAATTTCTAGTTTTACAATTTGACTTTAAAACACGTTTTGATTAATTGAATGATTTATATGCAATTTTTGTTTTCCACAATTAAGGGCCCGTAATTGGGTGAGTTTGGGTGACTTGTTCTTGCATTTGAGAGAAGTAGAATAGGTTTGACAATGTATAAATCATCGTAGGGTTCGATAGAAGATAGAAATATACCGCTATGCCCAACGTGAATCTATAAGTGCTTACAAAATCACATGCATTTTTACATATGCATTTGTCATAGATATATTGGTCGATGGTATGTAAAAATAGATTCAGTACATCTTGAGAGAGAGTATATGATAGATTGAGGAGCATTGATTCGTTAACAACTCAATCGTATTGTCACATTGTAAAATTAGGGTTTAAGGTGATTGTTGCATGGGAAATTGTGATCTTAGTACTCTTAATTTACATTAAATACTGCAAATTTGAGTTCTCAACAATTGTTTTACATTCTAGGTTGTTAAAAATTGTGTCTTGTATATTAATCTCATTCCAATTGTAAAAATTGCATAAATTAGGGTTTGCATTCCAAATTAGGGTTTTCTCTCTAAAATTAGAATTTATTTAGGTAAACATTCATATTGAGTAATTTCATTTCGGTTAAGGCTAAAATAGTTAGAATTGAACTACTCAATCTCTGTGGGTCGAGGCAATTGAATGGCAATCTGATTAAGGTTGTTCCCACATACACTGCGCGACAAGGCAATTGAATGGCTAGGTTCACAACCAATTGCAAGCATTACCACATGGAATGATCTAGCCCAGAAATTCTGCACTAAGTTCTTCCTACCTGCTAAGATTGTAAAGCTCAAGTACGACATTTTTGTCTTTCGCCAAGGCGACTCGAAGAATTTCGATGAAGCTTGGATCAGGTTCAAGAATATGCTGAAAAAGTGCCCACACCATGGGATTAGCAAGGGACTTCAAGTCCAATACTTCTATGTGGAATTGTTTCCAGCCTTCAAAAACATAGTTAACTCATCATCAAATGGATCATTATCCACAATGACAATTGATGAGGCACTGAAACTTTTTGAGACCATGGCTACCACTTCAGCTATGTGGACTTCGGAATGAGCCATTCAGAAGAAGAAACCGGGGGTTTATGAAGTGGACGTTTATTCCGCCTTGTCAGAAAAAATTGATTCGTTATTTCACAAGGTGGAAAACATGAAACAATCAGCTACAACAGTATAGTCGAAGAAGGCCAGTTGTGAAGAATGTAGAGCTAAACATGTAACAGTAGAATGTCCAATCTTGATACAAGGAGTAGAGCAAGCAGATTTTGCTCAATGGGGACAGCAGCAGCAAAATAACACATATGGGGAAACATTTAATTCGAGTTAGAAAAAGCACCACAACTTCTCTTCGAGTAATTAAAACCAGAATAAGTCACATGGTCAATATCAGCAACCAGAGAAAAAGCCTCAATTAGAAGAGATGTTTGGTAAATTCATGGAGAAGACTAATCAATACATGGAAGCAAACAATTAATTCATGAGGAAAATCGAGGCCACTCTTCAAGACCAGAATGCAGCAATAAAAAATTTAGAGACTCAAATGGGACAGATGGCAGTTGCTTTGACTAGCAAAGCACCAGACAGCTTACCAAGTAACACGAAAATAAACCCGAAGGAGCATGCTAAGATATTTACAACTCGAAGTGGAAAATAGCTACCGAAAATCCATGTAAAAAGGTCAGGTGCACATCAAGAAATAGAATCTCCAACGATAGAAGAACCAATAGAGCATGATGAACAAATAAAGGAATCCATCCCAGTTGAAAAATCAAGCAAAACACAGGGTAAAGTAACTGTTAACTCTTATAAGCCTCCCATACCATTTCCACAAAGGCTACGATAGGTAAAATTGAACTACTCAATCTCTATGGGACGATATTCGGACTCTAAAAATCCACTTTATTACTTATTAACGAAGTCTGCACTTGCTGTGATTTTAATTGAAAGAAATATTTCGTAAACAAGTTGTTGGTGTTGTTTCAAGGTTCATTGTCCAATGGCATATGATGTTCTCATACCAGGCAATGGTTTCTACCTGAAGAACCTCTGTAATTCCCCTTTGAGTTCCCTAGTTCTTGCAGTTCCTAAGGATTGACCGACTTTTTCTTTGCCCTTCGAAGTTCTTTTTCGGTGGCATCCTACAAAAATAAGATTTTCAATGTCAAAACCATAGAATGAAATGAAAAAGGCATGTCAAAAACACGAACGTTGCTTTAGATGCACGAATCCTCCAAACTTACTCCTAGATGCATGTGGAACATGTTAATGTGCAATATTCACAACAAGATGTTCAAGATAATGGAAATATTGATCTAATAGGAGAAAATAACAAAATTGGGCCCAAACATGCACATTATGATAATTGGACCCATGACCGAGTGCGCACTTTCGGCACCGAGCATCATCGAGAAATATCGAAATTTTTTCAGGCCATCTTTGGGTATATAGAAGTATTCAATGTAGTCTATCACATACTCGAATTTCAAATTGATCGAATGTCGTTTGGTGAGGTAAATGAATGGGCCAAGTAGGTGACGTAAGGTGTCCTGCCTTGGCCATGTAGTGCCTACGTTATGCAAGTTGGGGTTTTATGTTTTTCATGGCCTTTCATGTGATCTTTCATTATTCAATTGCTATTCACATCAATTGTATGACACAACAAAAGCAAAGATTGTAAAATTGCATAAAGCTCGTTACTGAGGCATTTCATCGAACACGTTGTGTGCACTATCTTCATTCCGATTCTATGAATGAATGGCAAAGTGTAATCACCCACATTGCATAAACACGAATCAATGTCATAATCCAAGCCTACTTATACCCTTTCACCTCAATTTTCAATTGTAAATTGTAAGTATCTACAAATCAAAATCTAAAGGAGGAATCAATGTCATAATCGAAGCCTATTTACACCCTTTTTGGGGGAGGAATCAATTTTTTTTTACTTTATTTTGTTTTGTTTTATTTTATTTATTAACAAAAATAACTTTAATGAAAAATACAAAGTAAGATAGTATAGAAAAAGCCCTTGGACATTTGGTTGATAATAATCACACCTTCAAGGCGAGGTAAGTAATTTAGTTAAATCTTGAGTGTTAAAGCAATCAAATCAAGGAGAGCCTTCATTTGTTGACATGCGCACCTGTGGTGGTGAGATCTATCCAAACAAAGAGAGGGTAAGGACTACAGTTACCTAAACCCTTAACTTTAAAACACAACCTCGTAATGATTGAGTGAAAAGAATAAGTTTGGGGGAGTTGTGTATTTCTCGAGTGAGGGAAGGAAATATTTGACCATTTTGGGGTCGAGATTGAACATATCATGAGCTTGTTATGTTGGCATGAGTTCACACACACACGGTGAGTCATGCATCCGACAAGTAAAGGTAAATTCTATTCTCACACTATTGAAATTGTTTCCTGTGTTAATTATTGAATTCCAATCCCGAGATAAGGCAGGTTATTAAGCCATGTTTGTTGAGATTTAAGTCACTATCTTGTTTGAAGACAAACAATAGTTCAAGTTTGGGGGATTCGTGCATGTAAAGTCAACGTTCGTGTTTTTTACATGACTTTTTCATTGCATTCTATGGTTTTGACATTGAAAATCTTATTTTTGCAGAATGCCGCTGAAAAGAACTTCGAAGGGCAAAGGAAAAGACGGTTCATCCTCCGAAATTGCAAGAACTAGGGAACTCGAAGGGGAATTACAGAGGTTCTTCAGTGCGGAAACCACTGCTCGATATGAGAACATCATACGCCACTGGACAATGAACCCTGAAAGACCAGTTAAACTTGAAGATTTCCCGGGGTTTGAATTGGTGAATTTGGTCCAAATTTGTGGGTGACAAAAAGTAGTAGAGAGACATCACCCAGTTTATGAGAATCTAGTCCGAGAGTTCTATGCAAATTTCAACAGTTAAATATATACCCTAGGTTCATAGCATATACATCAGTTATGGGTGCGAGAGAAATGGATTATGTTGTCCTCAGATATTATCCACGATTATTATCAGTTGAACATAAAAAATGTGGTTCCCATCCCCATCAAATTCAATTGGACTGAAATAGCTAGGGTTTTGTTGGGACAGAAAAATGCATGGCCCTTAACGATTGCTGAGTGGCATCAGATAGAGCTCACACCATCCATAGCCATTCTATAGCTCTCCATGTGCCACAACATCGAGCCCACATCACACAAAACCATATTTCTTGATTAAACAACATGCTTCATTTACCATCTGGTTCGGGGTTGCAAAATAGACCTCGCCACCTTTATCTACAATCAAATTCACACCTTAGGCACTTGGCAAGATCGGCATACCACCTTAGTCTTCCCCAAGAGTGAACGACACTTGGGACCGAATGCATAGCATGGAGGACAAAGTTAGAGCACATAGTAGCATGATGAGAGCCATGTAAGCAGAGCAAGTCCAACAGTCGGATCTACTGAGGCAGATCTTGGCTCATTTCTCACATCCACTGGGCGACCACACCGCAGGACCTAGCTACTAGGCACCACCACCACAGTGATCAAGGGAGTTTTATTTTAACTCATTTTGCTATTTTTAATGCACACTTGTCCTTCAAATTATACTTTTTAAAACTTTTATTTTTCACATTGAGGGTAATGTATTGTATAAGTTTGGGAGCCAGTGGGATATTTTGAACGCAGCACATTTTGGAAACTAAATTATTGGCATGTAATTTAATTCTTTTTGAAACGATCACATTCTATCAATACCTTGTTACTGATTGTATGTTGTGTGCGTGATGAGTGATTATTGGATTAATACACTGTATTAAGTTCATTGCATGCCTATGTGGGTTTGATAGCCTTGCCGACAATGAAGTGATTATTGGAATAGGTATGTTTTGGAAACTGCGAATATGGTGCAGAATTTGGTTAACTGATACTTGTTGAGGTAGTACTTGACATTCCTTATGCACGCCACTCATGCCATACATGTTAGGTGAGTAATTGTGTTTGAATAAAGCAGGAGAAACCAGAATAATCTTGATTGATTAAATCATAAATTAATGTAGACCCATAAACCAAAGTGCCTTGAAGATGGTTTAACAACTATTGGGGAACGTTGAGATAAGTGGAGGCTCCATGCATGAATTACGCTGTGTGGATTGCCTAGACAAGTGAGATGAAAATTAGGAGAAAGCCTTCAATTGGGGGGTTGATTCTAGAGACCAAATGTCTAGAAAAAATAAAAAGGGGCATAATTTTTAGGTTACGAAAATGTGACACCTTTCCAAGCCTTTATGACTTGAGCAAGTAAGCCTGTAAGGATATCTCAAAATCTGGTGCCCTAAAGCCAACTGGTTTGGGAGACACCGGCTTAAAACTCGTTACAGGAGTCATATAGAAAGAAAGAGGGAAAGAGGTTAATAAAAAGTCATCTGATTGAGCCTTTATAACTCGAGTGAATAAGCCTACAAGGGTTTAAAAACTTGGTACCCTAAAGCCAACTGGTTCGGGAGTCACCAGCCTAAAGCTCGCTACAAGGGTTGTATAGAAAGCAAATGAGAAGATGACATAAAAAGGGAAAAAAATTAATGAAAAATACAGAGTAAGATAGTATAGAAAAAGCCCTTGGACATTTGGTTGATAATAATCACACCTTCAAGGCGAGGCAAGTAATTTAGTTTAATCTTGAGTGTTAAAGCAATCAAATCAAGGAGAGCCTTCATTTGTTGACATACGCATTTGGGGTGGTGAGATCTATCCAAACAAAGAGAGGGTAAGGACTACAGTTACCTAAACCCTTAACTTTAAAACACAACCCCGAAATGAATGAGTGAAAAGAATAAGTTTGGAAGAGTTGTATATCTCTCAAGCGAGGTAAGGAGATATTTGACCATTTTGGGGTCGGAATTGAACCTATCATGAGCTTGTTATGTTGGCATAAGTTCACACACACACAGTGAGTCCTACATCCGACAAGTAAAGGTAAATTCTATTCTCGCACTATTGAAACTATTTCCTGTGTTAATTACTGAATTTCAATCCTGAGATAAGGCAGGTTATTAAGCCATGTTTGTTGAGATTTAAGTCACTATCTTATTTAAGAACAAATAACAGTTCAAGTTTGGGAGATTTGATAAGTACGTTTTTGTGCACTTATTTAATGCATAAACATGACTAAATTATGAGCAAATATTTAAATTGTGGCTTAAATTTGTTCAATTGTTGGATTGTAGGGTATAGTGATGGACATGGTGGAATTCACGAGAAAAAGAAGCAAAAAAGACTAAAATGAATCAAAGTGATGGTTCAAGGACCAAAGTGCAGATATTCAAAAGATGAACCAAAGGAGCAATCGAAGAATTGATGGTGCCTAGTACAAATTGGAGGTTAATATGAGGTGATGGAGCAAAATAGTTGAAGAAAAGAGGTCAATAGACAAGAAGATTGAATTTATGGACTAAAACGGCACAAAGTAAAAACTTGTTACACCATGCGACCACATGGTGTTATTTCCATGCGGCCGCACATAACCCAACAGGGAATTCCAGGACCCAAACCACTTCTACCATGCGGTCACACGGTGGAAAATTCTGACACGATTCTGCAGTTTCCTATTTTCACCAAAACTCTTCTCGAATTCGATTGGGACGCGATATAAAAACCTAGACTCGTCATATTTCGGGGTAGAACGCATTGTGAAGCAAGAAACCACATCTCGGAGAGGATTTTAAGCAAAATTAACGAAGGATTACACGAAGATCAAGAAGATTTATCAAAAATTCATAACCCGGTGATGCTTTTTCTTCAATTTATGATGTATTTCGATATTCTTTCCATGTTAGGCTAGATTTACATGTACTAGGAGATCGATGTACCATGTGATGAGATCTTTAAATTTCTAGTTTATAATTTGACATTAAAACACGTTTTGATTGATTAAATTATTTATATGCAATTTTTGTTTTCCGCAATTAAGGGCCCGTAATTGTATGAGTTTGGGTGACTTGTTCTTGCATTCGAGAGAAGTAGAATAGGTTCGACAATATATAAATCATCGTAGGGTCTGATAGGAGATAGAAATATATCGCTATGCCCAACGTGAATCTATAAGTGCTTACAAAATCGCATGCATTTTCACATATCCATTTGTCATAGAGATATAGGCCGATGATATGTAAAAATAGGTTCAATACATCTCGAGAGAGCGTATATGATAGATTTAGGAGCATTGATTCGTCAATAACTCAATCTTGTTGTCACATTATAAAATTAGGGTTTAGGGTGATAGTTGCATGGAAAATTGTGATCCTAATACGCTTAATTTACATTGAATACTGCAAAATTGCATTCTCAACAGTTGTTTTACATTCTAGGTTGTTAAAAATCGTGTCTTGCATATTAATCTCCTTCCAATCGTAAAAATTGCATAAATTAGGGTTTGCAGTCCAAATTAGGGTTTTCTCTCTAAAATTAGAATTTATTTAGGTAAACATTCACATTGAGTAATTTCGTTTTGGTCAAGGCTAAAATAGTTAGAATTGAACTACTTAATCTCTATAGGACGATACTCGAAACTTAACATTTCACTTTATTACTTGTTAACGAACCGTACACTTGCGGTGAATTAAATCGAAAGAAATTATTTCGTGAACAAGTTTTTGGTGTCGTTGCTGGGGGTTGAGTGCTTAGATAAAATTAAACGAATACTCAACCCCCGGCAACGGCACCAAAAACTTGTTCACGAAATAATTTCTTTCGATTTGATTCACCGTAAGTGTACGGTTCGTTAACAAGTAATAAAGTGAAATGTTAAGTTCCGAGTATCGTCTCACAGAGATTGAGTAGTTCAATTCTAACTATTTTAGCCTTAACCGAAATGAAATTACTCAATGTGAATGTTTACCTAAATAAATTCTAGTTTTAGATAGAAACCCTAATTTATGCAATTTTTACGATTGGAATGAGATTAATATGCAAGACACGATTTTTAACAACCTAGAATGTAAACCAACTGTTGAGAACACAAATTTGCAGTATTCAATGTAAATTAAGCGTACTATGATCACAATTTCCCATGCAACGATCACCTTAAACCCTAATTTTACAATGTGACAACACGATTGAGTTGTTGATGAATCAATGCTCCTAAATCTATCATATACTCTTTCTCGAGATGTATTGAACCTAATTTTACATCCCACCCGACCTATATCTCTATGACAAATGCACATGTAAAAATGCATGCGATTTTGTAAGCACTTATAGATTCACGTTGGGCATAGCGGTATATTTCTATCTCCTATCGGACCCTACGATGATTTATATATTGTCAAACCTATTCTACTTCTATCGAATGCAAGAACAAGTCACCCAAACTCACACAATTACGGGCCCTTAATTGCGGAAAACAAAAATTGCATATAAATCATTCAATCAATCAAAACGTGTTTTAATGTCAAATTGTAAAACTAAAAATTTAAAGATCTCATCACATGGTACATCGATCTCCTAGTAAATGTAAATCTAGCCTAACATGGAAAGAATATCGAAATACATCATAAATTGAAGAAAAAACATCACAAGGTTTTGAATTCTTGATAAATCTTCTTGATCTTCGTATAATCCTTCATTAATTCCACTTAAAATCCTCTCCAAGATGTGGTTTCTTGCCTCCCAATGCGTTTTGCCCCAATATATGACGGCTCTAGTTTTTTATATCGCGTCCCAATCGAGTTCCAAAAGAATTATAACGCAAAACGGAAACTGCAGAATCGCGTCAGAAATTTACACCATGTGGTCTTATGGTTGAATCTATTTCTTAGCTTTAAGTCTCGAATGGGGCTTGTGCGGCTACACGGTTATAACACCATGCAGTCGCATGGCGTTGAAACCTTCGTTTTGTGTCGTTTTAGTCCTCAAACTCAATTTTCTTATTTCTTGACTTCTTTTCTTTGACTCTTTTGTTCCATCATCTCATATTGACCTCCAATTAGTACTTGGCACTATCAATTTTCGATCGCTCCTTTGGCTCATCTTTTGGATATTTGTACTTTGGTCCCTGAACTATCACTTTGATTCGTTTTGGTCCGTTTTGCTTCTTTTTTTCGTAAATTCCATCAAGTCCATTAGAAGACCCTACAATCCAATAATTAAGCGAATTTAGGTCACATTTCATACACTTTGCTCGTATTTTGGTCATGTTTGTGAGTTATATAAGTGCATAAAAACGCACTTATCAAATCCCTAAACTTGAATTGTTGTTTGTCCTCAAACAAGATAGTGACTTAAATCTCAATAAACATGGTTCAATAACCTGCCGTATCTCAAGATTGGAATTCAATAATTAATACATAAAACTGTTTCAATAGTGCGAGAATAGAATTTACCTTTACTTGTCGGATGCAAGATTCATCGTGTGTGTGTGATCTCATACCAACATAGCAAGCTCATGATTGGTTCAATCCCGACCCCAAAATGGTTAAATATCTCCTTACCTCGCTTGAGAGATACACAACCCCCCAAACTTATTCTTTTCACTCAATCATTCCGGGGTTGTGTTTTAAAGTTAAGGGTTTAGGTAACTGTAGTCCTTACCCTCTCTTTGTTTGGATAGATCTCACCACCACAGGTTTGCATGTCAACAAATGAAGGCTCTCCTTAATTTGATTGCTTTAACACTCAAGGTTAAACTAAATTAAATTACTTGCATCGCCTTGAAGGCGTGATTATTATCAACCAATTGTCCAAGGACTTTTTCTATACTATCATTCTCTGGGTTTTTCATTAAATTTTATTTTATTTTTTTTGTCATCTTCTCATTTGCTTTCTATACAACCCCTATAGCGAGTTTTAGACCGATGACTCCCGAACTAGTTAGTTTTAGGGGACCAAGTTTTTAAACCCTTGCAGACTTATTCACTTGAGTTATAAAAGCTCGATTAGATAACTTTTTATTAACCTCTTTCCCTTTTACTTTCTATATGACCCCTGTAACGAGCTTTGGGCAGTTATCTTTCAAACCAGTTGACTTTAGGGCACGAGATTTCGAGATATCCTTACAGGCTTACTTGCTCGAGTCATTAAGCTGGGAAAGGTGTCACATTTTCGTAACCTAAAAATTATGCCCCTTTTTATTTTTTCTAGACATTTGGTCTCTAGAATCAACCCTCCAATCGAAGACTTTCTCCTAGTTTTCATCTCATTTGTCTAGGCAATCCATACAGCGTAATTCATGCATGGGGCCTCGACTTATCTTAATGTTCCCCTATAGTTGTTAAACCATCTCCAATTTATTCATCAAGGCACTTTGGTTTATGGGTCTACATTAATTTATGGTTTAATCAAACTCCTCGGGCTCGGGTGTAAGGGTCATCATGAGGAGCCTGGACATGCTCATAGACATTCAGTGTGCACTCAGGTTTGAATTCAAGGCAACCAATAACAAAGCAGAGTATGAGGTTGTCATCATAGCCATGGAACTTTCCGTTAATCTCGAATTTGAAAGCATCACAGTTTTTAGTGATTCCCAGTTGGTGGTTGGCCAGATTAACGGAACATTTGAGAAGAAAGATGAAAAAATGAGCTTATACTGCTTAAAAGTTCATGATCTCCAACGAAAATTGAAGAGTGTGAAATTGTGAAGATTGCCTGGGCTGACAACTCCAAGGTAGATGCCTTATTAAGGCTGTTGTTCATGGGAGTAGATGGACTTGACAGAACAGTACATGTCAGATTTGTAACCGAGCCTAGCATCAATCCAACCATTGGGGTCTTGGACATTGATCATGAGCCATCATGGATGAACCTAATTGTGGATTTCATAACAAATGACAATCTTCCAGAAGATCCTCGGGCATCAAGGAACATCCGGTCAAAAGCTCCAAGGTATTGCATTATTAATGGGGTCTTATTTTGCAGAAGCATCACCCTTCCGTACCTTAGGTGCCTTAAGCCTTCGGAATCTTCCCAAGCCCTAGAGGAAGTTCAGGAAGGAGTATGCGGGAACCATCAAGGAGCTCGAGCATTAGCCTTTAAACTCATAAAGTACGGATATTACTGGCCTACCATGAAGAAGGATGCCGCAGAATATGTGAAGAAATATGACAAGTGCCAAAGGTTTGGCAATATTATCCACTCTCCCACAAAGGACCTCACGAACATGAGTTGCTCGGCCCCGTTTGAGCAATGGGGGATTGATATCCTCAGTCCATTTCTGATAACTAGGGGACAATTGAAGTTTGTAGTTGTAGCAGTGGAGTACTTTACAAAGTGGGTAGAGGCCAAGCCCTTGGCAACGATCTCAGAGCCTAAGATAAGAGTTTTTGTTTGGAGGTCCATCATGTGCAGGTTCAGGATACCGAAGGTCCTCATAACTGATAATTGCCGACAGTTTGACAATGCACAATTCAAGGATTTCTGTTCCAACTTAGGGATTAACCACCGCCTAACATCAGTCTCTCATCCCCAAAGTAATGGTCTAGCCGAGGTCACCAATCGGATTATATTTCAAGATCTCCGAACAAGGATTGGAGATGCAAGAGGTTCCTAGTCCAACGAGTTGCCTTCCATACTTTGGACATGTAGAACGTCCCACAGGACCGCCATCGGAGAGACTTCCTTCATGTTAGCTTTCGGATTTGAGGCCACCATTCCCATTGAAATCAAGCTACCCAGCCAAAGAAGACTTGGTCTTGAAGAAGCAGGATGCACCACTGAACATCTCGACCTCTTAGAAGAAGTTCGTGATCAAGCAACCTTAAGAATGACCTTTTACCAAGACAAGACAGCAAAATACTTCAATAAAAAGGTTAGGTCGCGAAGATTCAAAGCTGGAGATTTGGTGTTGAGAAGAGTAGAAGCCACTGGTCATGCTCTGGGAAAACTCGGACCAATCTAGAAAGGGCCCTTTGAAGTCATTCGACAGCTCCCAAGAGGTGCATATAGTTTAAAGGATACTTCGGGGAGACCACTCCCAAGATCGTGGAATCCCGAAATCTTAAAGGTATATCACAAGTAACTTGCACCGCCTTGTTTTAGAAATAAGCCTATACACCAAGTCAATTTTTAACATTAATAAGGCCTACGTGCCAAGTCATTTTTTTTAACATTAATAAGGCATGTATGCTAAGTTAATTTTTTATCATTTGTCAGGCCTGCGCGCCAAGTTTATTTTCAAAATATACTATGAATAAAGCTAATTCTGAAGATATGATCACTATGATTCTAAGCCTTGTCCCGTGCAAGCACCACAAAGCCTTGCCCCATGCAAACAACTCTAAGCATTGCCCCGTACAAGCATCACAAAGCCTTACCCTACGCAAACACTAATTACAACCCTCGACCATACCCCATACTTGAGCACTTCAATACCCAACCTACGCACAGATCGTGTAAGTAAGGCTCGGGGGCCGATGTTCCCGAGGTATGGGTATATGTCCCCCAAGACCCCGAAGAAGGGAAAAAACACCAATGTAATGCCTGAGCCTTGATAGTTCTCGAGATTCATACAAAAGTCCTCAATCGCAATACTAAGCAATTTTAGATTAAAAATAATGCTCGAGGATAACTGAAGGAGTTAAAGATTTCTACCTCAAAACTTGATGCTTGAGACAGAACTGGAAGTCCTCGAAGATAATATCCCGAGGACATCACATGCGCAATTATTTATTTTCATAGTTAGTATGCTCAAGATATGTGTAGTCCTCGAGTATATCAAAGTGCTCGAGATCGAAATGACTAATTCAAAGGCAATGTTCATTCAATAATAGCAAAACATTGTACAATCTTCAAACAAAATACTTGTTCAAAAATTACAAAACAAGAGATCGGGATGGGGACACTATCTTATATGACCAAGGGGAGGATCGAGGTTGTGGATGTCAATCTGCAAATTGTCATCAAGGCCTTCCTCGTCGTCGTCGTCCCCACCTACTCCTCCATCATCTGAACCCGAGAGCTCCAAAGTATCCGCGATAGAAGGCACAGTCTTCAAATCATCCAGGGTGACGTCGGGTAATTTCAGACGAAGGAAGGCCTGAGCCTCCTTAAGAGGGTGGAAGTACGCCCCCGACGTGTACTCACCATTTATTCAGTCACAATCCTCAGAGGTCTAAAACTCCTCCCAGGCCTTATCATTAACCTCCGCGAGCTTGCTCTTGAAATCTTTTATCTTTTAGATAAGTTCGAGCCTCACATCCTCAACCTCGTCCTTTGCAACACCGAGGTCATCATGGACCTTCGAAGCCTCCCTCTTTGCGTCATCACACTCTTTCAACAAAGCCTCGATCTCTGCCTCGAGGTTAGGATCCTCCTATCCTCAGAAGCCATTGAGGTCTCCACCACAGCTGCTCTCTTAGCTTCCTCGATTCCTTGAAGAGAGAGTCCTCGAGCTACACTCCACGTCTGAAGAAGAAACTGAAAGCTCAAGTTAAATGTTCGAGGATTACCTTCATAGTGAGGAGTTTGAGGACCTTCATCCCGTCCTCGAGCTTTACTTCGTCCTTGTATTTGTTAACAAGACCGGGAACGAGGTGGCAACGTTCGAACTCCTCGGTAAGGGAATTCACCAAAGGAACAATGTCATCCTCGAGATCGACTACCTCAGAAGGAGGTCGAGGAGTAACGACTCGAGAAGTGGGAGATCTTTGACTTGGCTATGCAGGGCTCGAGAGTTGAGGCTGTGCTCGAGATGTTTCACCAGGTCCCCTCGCACTGTGCTCAAGTGGGGTTCCTTGAGGCCTTTTCTTACTATTCTTCTTCGCCGGAAGTTGTCCCTATGAATGGGCATCAGTCCATTGTGTTGACAAAATTGCTAAGAGCTCGAAGATCAAACGACATACCTACAAGATTAGAACACTTTAGAACGAGCACAAGATCAACCTATTTTGCAAAAATAAGGGAACATCCCTACCCTTAATGCCTCTAATATCTGCCAAGTCTATAACCTCTTCCCCAATCTCCTTCATTGTCGAGAAAGGAGGTTGAGCCCCACTAGCATCCTCCTATGCTCTTCCAACACACCTGGATACACCTGGCCCTCACAGAACTTCTCGACGTCGGGGATCCCCCAATCAGGCCAGAAAGGAAGGTCGGGTTGTTGCGCAATAACATAAAACCACCCTTCCTTCTACCCTTTTAGAGAACTTGCCACCCTCGGGACTTTAAAACCTCCTATCGTCAAGAGATAACCAAAACAAGTATACCGAGGATGCTTTTTAAGCTCAACCAACAAATTACAAAGGTCAACATTAGGCTCAATACCTAAGTACCTACAAGCTATAAAGAAATACACAAGCATTTTCCAGGCATTCAACACTAACTGTCCCGAGCACATGGAGTGCTCGACCAGTAAAACAATAAAAAAAGGGGTGAAGGGGCCACCTAAAGCTAGCCTTAAGGGTCTCCCTAAAAATTACAAAGTCCCCTCGTCGAGATTGAACAATCCTATCCTTGGGGCCAGGGAATCTAACATCACAAATAGGCATAATGCTATATTCCCTAGCCGCGACAATAGCTAAGTGTTCTTTTAGCCTACAAGGTTCGTCGGGATACTCAAAGATCATATTAACTTGAGCCTCGAGTGTAGCCTCTAGGGGAATAGCCGTTGGTATTATAGAAGTACCTACATCCTCGCTACTACTCGAGCTACTAGATAGATCACAACCTTACTACTCAACATTACTCAATGAAATTAAGTCCTAACTTATGGAATAACTTAGAGTCTCGAGCCTTACCTAGAGTTACCCGACAACTTGAGAAGTTCCATAGTATTTTGCTCGAGCATGACCTTGCATAGTTTAGATCTACAATGGGTAAAAGTGAAAAATGAGGGCGAGAACAACAGTATTTATAGGTGAAAGGGACGAGAGGCCAAAGGTCACCATCTATGGCCGTCCACGAAGACACGTGTCACACATCTAAGCTCACTCTCTGCAATGGTCATATCACTATCGACCTTTATCATTAGCCAATATTTCTCGACGACGCCACCTAAAGCGAGGTATTCATAACTCATGTGCACCCCGCCCTAGAGCTCGCATTCTAGGAGGAGTGCACGGGGGCTAGTGATAATACCAATATTGCATACCCGATGACCTTTTTCCTCGAGGACTCTCGAGCAAGCTCCGTCTCACTCTTCTGCCAAAATGTCCTCGAGATAATATAGTCCTCAAGGATTATATCTCGAGGACTGCTCTCGTACGAATATGAAAACTCACCCCCTACTATCCTCGAGAATATGTCATCGGGTCATTGTTCATCAACATATCTTCGAGATGCATATGCCCAACGAACAGACACCTAAACGCCCAAGGACTCTATATCAACTCTAACACCACTATTCAAACAGTTCCATTATGAGTAGGACATTCCTCACAAACAACTCTATCAGATAAGAACATCTACCCAATTCTAATTCTATCAGGGATGTATTACCTACCCCTATAAATACCAACCTTAGACATTGTTCAGGTACATTTTCATTATTCTCCAGTTTATAGCCTCAAGCATATAATTTCCTTTCTGACTTAAATATCGGAGGGACGACGAAAACATACCTCGTTGCTTTTATTTTAGGTACCGAAAGACAACAATCGTGCTCGTCCAGGGTCCTCAAGTTCGAAAATCAACAGGTACGATTTTTGGTAGCATCGCATATTATCCTCCGAACGTCCAGTAGAAATACAAGAAATAAAATATATCATTAAATAGCAACCATTATCTAGTAAAATATGCAATCAAATAACATCTAATATTTACTTTAAGCATAAACACCACATTAGATAGTCAAAGAACAAATAAAGCCCATGTTTGATAATTATTATTTGGGAAATATAATGTTTTGAATAGTGGTTTTTATCAGAATATATTTTTAAAAAGTATAATTTTTTTTAATTTTACGTATAAAATATGTTTATTATATAAATGTGCTGTTAAAAATAAGCATGTAAAAATAGTTCTTAAATAATAGTTGTCACACATGGGCTAAAAACCAACAATAAGAAAGTACTGGATTTTATAAATGCTAAAAACATCATAATTTCACTCCTTCGGAAATAAATAACAATCAACATTATCGACTTTTCCATCCATTCTATCGTTTCCATTGTGCCTCATTGAATCAATAGGTTAGGTTGAATAAATTGTTAAAAACAAAAAACTCAAAAAAAAGAACAAATTCAAGTCCAAAGTATTTACATTTTCGGTTCTTTTTTTTTTCCAGTAGATTGTGAGAAGAAAGCCCCACATCACTACGGGGTACTTTTAAGTTTGGCCATGTCAAACAACCAATTTTTTACTTTAACCAAAAAAATTTGACATTCACCACAAAGGCCTATTCTTGTGTAAAAGACAAAAATACCCTTAAATGAGTTATACAATTATAAAAATAGAAATCTGTTAAAAAGACTAAAATATCCTTAAGTTACAAATTAAAATCCAAACACCTTTCAATTCAGATTTGAAAACGAAGCCACTCTCTCTAACACGATAAAAACTCTTTCATTTTTCATCCACTTCAACCTCAAAATTTCATAAACTTATCAGTTATCAACCTCAACAAAAATATTTCGTTAAATTTCAGCACTTTAATTTGGTAAGTGTCTTTTCCTAATATTTAATTTTAATTTTATTGAAGTCGTATATTATTTTAAATGGTAGAGAAAATAATATTAGAACCGAAATGAAGGTCGGCACCGATCAGCGCCGGACGACACGAATTATGGTTCGTTACGGACCAATATTGGTCTGTAACGGACCACGACATGGTCCATTGCGAACCATGTCGTGATCCGCAACGGACCATGTTGTGGTCCGTTGCGGACCATATGGTCCGGTTCCAGATCATTTGGCCGGACCGGACTCGATTTTTTTTAATTTTTTGAATTTATTTCAATTTTTATGTTAAAAAATTTATGAAATAAATAAATAATATATATATATATATATATATATATATATATATTAAGATAATTAACGAAATATTTAAAGATAAATTAAATAGAATTTTAATTTTTTTTCTTTTTTACTTAAGTATATGTTTAGTAATTAAATATACGTTTCAAATAAATAATCGAAATAAAGTAATTAAATATGAAATAAAAAATATACATTTTAAGACAATTAAAATAATTAATTATGGAAACAATTAATATAATTAATTGAAAAAAGAATTAAATGAAAAATCGAATAATTATTATTTGATCATGATTCCTCCTTCCCGGGAAATCTGAACAATATTTTGCTGTTTTAGCTGCATTGGATTTCAAATCACCTGAAAAGATTGTGATTTTCATTCAAATTCTTCTTATTGCATACAAAAATGTTGAGTTTCGTTTTAATTGTACTAATTCTTTTTTTTGTCACTAATTGTGTTCTATAGAGTAAAAAACTATGGAACACTTCCAGAACAACAAGCTTGAGTACGTTTTTTATGATTACTATGATGTCGCTGATAATTGTTTAATTCATAATGCAGATATGACAAAAGTATGTGTCCCAATCTGTTATTTCGGCGAATTTCAAAGGAAAGAAAATGGTCAATGGGAATTAAAATGGACGAGTGAAGGAGAATGGGTTGCTTCTATTTCATAACAAAAAATACATCGTTTACGGAAATGTACAATGAAATACAAAACATGCTTAATGTCGATTCCTCTCAGTACGATATGGAATTGGAATTTTTATTTCAAAAGCATTCAACAATTTTGATTCCACCTTTGAAAGGTATTTCTGAAGTGCAAATAAAGCATGTAATTCAATTGAACCAAGGTCGAAAGATAACTCCTATTTGCGTAACTTTGTTGAAGAAAAATGTCCCCGAGGGTGAACACGAAGTTTTCGATGGAGAGGATCATAACGAGAATGATTTTTGGGATATTGTTGAGATTGCTCGTGAGGATGATGTGGTTATTCCCGGGACAGTTGCTACTCGACATGATGTCACCGTTACACAAAGGATTTACGAAGAAGTTCAAGACAACGAGAATGAAAGGCCATTTACAAATCAGGATTTGATTGCTTTATCCAGACAGAGACATGAGTCTGGTGGGAGTTCACATGCTGGGCCAAGTACACGGTCTTCTAATTGTTCGTGTGTAGTTCCTAATGATGAAGATTTAAATGTCGATCAATTGTTTGACACGAAAAGAGATTTGCAAGAAGTTGTGCACCGAATTGCAATGAAACATAATTTTGAGTTTAAGGTAAAACAATCAAACAAGTCTACATACACAATTATTTATGTGGACAACAATTGCAGTTGGCATTTGAGAGCGACAAAGATGGACACAAATGAGTTCTTTGTATGCGCGGGAACATACTTGTGAAGTGGGTATTCGTCAAAATAATCACAGGCAAGCTCGATCATGGTTTATTAGTCGACAGATAATGCAAAGTTTCAGGACCCACGGATGATTTACAGACTTACAGATATCATCAACGACATCCGTCGGGAGTATGGGGGTGGTTATGAGTTACCAGAAGGCCTGGAAGGTAAAAGAATGTGCATTGGAAGATTTAATGGGTTCGACAGAGGAGAGTTATGCCAAATTGGCCAGGTATTGCCATAACATGGTGATAACTAATTCTGACTCGGCGTTTTTTATTGAAACCAATGGGCAGAATCGCTTCAAATATTTTTTTATGGCTCTTGGACAATGCATTAGAGGTTTTCGAAATGCGATGCGACCTCTAATTCTAGTTGATGGTACAGCCCTAAAAGCTAGATATGAAGGGAAGTTGATTATTGCTACATGTCAAGGTGCAACCATCCAAATTTACCCTCTTGCATTTGACATTGTCGATGGAGAGACTGATCTAGCAATGCATTGGTTCTTCACGAAGCTGAGAGAAGTAATTGGGGACATTGAGAACCTTACATTTGTGATTGACCGGAGGCAGTCAATAATAAATGATATAGCCGAAGTTTTTTCGGAAGCACATCATAGTTATTGCTGCAGAAACTTATAGTTTTAAAGAGTTTACGAAGTTCATGGGCGAAATAGAACATAAATCAGACAGTGCATGGGAATATCTATCAAATATGGGGGTCAAACATTAGGCACGGTCACATTTTCGAGGATGTCGATACAACATGATAACGTCGAATAATACAGAGTCGCTCAATGCATTATTCAAGAAGGATCGAGAGTTACCAATTCTCGCAATGATTGAACATATTCGTAGCAAGTTGTAACAGTGGTTTTATGACCGACGTGAAGAATCACAGAATTGCACGAGTGTGCTAGCTCCGACGCAGGAAGATCGACTATTCAAAACTCTGGAAATGGCAAAAGCTCTATTTGTGAAACAACTAGATCAATTTCGCTTCTTCGTAAGATGCGGACGTAATGTTGGATACATTGCAGACTTGAATGACAATACTTGCACGTGTAGACAATTTCAGTTGGAGAGTTTTTCATGTGCGCATGCTGTCACAGTGGCTATGTATAGAAGATTTCCATCACATAGCTTATGCAGTCATTATTACATGGCTTATTTTTGGAGAGCAACGTATACCGAAACTATATTTTCTCTACCAAATGAAGCCGAGTGGGAAGTTCCTGATTATATTGTAGCACTTAATAATTTGTTGCCACCTGAAGTTCTACCGTGTACTCCTAGTCGTAGACGGACGTCTAGAATACCATCTACGAGAGAGTTTCCACAACCGCGTGAGTGCGGGAGGTGCAGCGCTACAGGACATATACGTCGATTTGTACAAGTCAGATCCCACTAAACAATGACTTGACGGATGTGTAGTATCTATATAAATCATATGTATTCTCTATTTGTAATATGTTTTTGATTTTCTCAATTTAAATCGGATGTAATCTTTATCACATTGTTTAATTACTTTTTTTAACAGCATATTCGAATAAAAAAATAGGATTGATTTAAATATTACGATTTAATAATTGATATATTGCAGCAATTAAATATTTAATTGGTTATGTATAAATGGTTAAATTTTTCATTAATTAATTATATTAACTGGTTAAGTAAAAAATTAATTATTTCATATTTAATTACTTATTTCGATTATTTATTTGAATAAAAATAATAGCACTTACTTCGAGTTTTCTTTTAAGTATTTATTTCATTAATTATCTTCATTTGGCACGTATATTTGATTATTTATATTCCTTTAAAAATTATATTTCGTTAATTATCTTAATGTGTATATTGTTTATTTAATATTTGATAGCTATATTTCGATTACTTATGTAAATTAAAATAGTAATATTTTTTTTTTCTTTTAATACAAGTGAGACAACGATATATATTAACTGACAATATGGAGAGATTACAGACACAACAACAATGTAAATTAAAATAATAATATTTTGTTAATTATCTTAGTACGTATATTAATTATTTCATATTTAATTACTTATTTTTAATTATCGATTATTTATTTGAATAAGAATAAGAACACTTACTTCGAGTTTTCATTTAAATATTTCTGTAATTAAATATTTAAAAAAATTATTACATTACAACATGAATCATACTGAAGTAAATAACATTTATATTTCAATAAAATAATAGACAATACACTAAGGATCACAGTTATATTCATACAAGTCGCAAGCTAATTTATGCCTCCACATATCAATCCAAAACTGATTTATTGTGTCAACATTGCGACCAATGCTCAAAAACTCTATGTACTTTATTACAAATAAGCCGTAGTCGCCCCTGCAACTAAAGAAGAATATATTAGTTTGATAACATATAACTGAAAATTAAATATTAAAATTAAAAAGTTTTAAATCCTTACGATCTTTTTTGTTTTGCCATCGCCATGTTCCGCACAATGGCTAATATGTCATTTACTCGAATCATCGCATGACTAGCCATCATGAGCACGATCACAGCCATTGGCTCCAGTTGACTGTTTCAAACGACTATGATCAGAGTCGTACACATACATAGTGGAATTAGCAAATACGATCTCCACTGAAAAACAGTGTGAGTTCGCGATCACTGGAATGTACATATGTGTACAATCCGTCCACGGCTGTAGCCCAATCACCCACTCTAACATGTACTCAGACATAACATATTCATTCCTCTTGCTTAGGAGCTCGTGATGCTCAATAGCTACGATACGAACAAACTCAGAGCTTAGGATAACTCGATTAGGATTCTCATAAGATCTCAAGTATCTCTGAGCCCGATCGCGTAACAATTCCATAGCCAAGTCGATATACTGATACAAAAAAAAAACCACCAAAAAAGATAGAGTCGTTTAAGTAAATGAACCAACAACTTCTATAAATATAATAAATGGAAACTCAAAAAACTTACATCATCGGCGAGCCAAGCTGAGGTTGTCAGTACATCTTCGAACCACTTTTTAGCGTTGGGCATGGTCATACAGCCAATGGTATAACTATCTCTGAAAAATTAAAAAAAATTACGAAAAATACAAAAAAAGAGTAGCAAAATCATAAAATAGTTACTCGGACTTAAGGGATTTGAACCAATCATCGAATGCCTTCTGTCTGACCGGGTCGACGTCGGGAAAAAGATTGGGGAATGTCCCATCCACAAACCTCCTTCTCTTTGCCTCGGTCGTGTATGGGGAAACGATGTACTGTGACGACAATCTCGATCTCTTACCGACTATCAGTTCTGGCGCGTCATTAGCACGCTTCTTACCCTTCGACACCTCCGTCGCCCCCTCCAACACGAATACTACATCGTCATTCGTCATCTCTGGCGTCCTCTCGTCCTCCGCAACCCCCTCTACTACCACCTCTGGTGTCCCCTCCGCTACCTCCTCGGTCACCCCCTCCGACACCCCTGTCTCTCCCTTTGGCACCCCTGTCCCTCCCTCCACCCCCTCTATCTCGGCCTCCTTCGGCACCTCCACCTCGACCATCCCGACCTCCTCTAGCACTTCCGGCCCGACCTCCACCCCCTTCCTCCCGGCCTCCGGCACCGAATTAAAAAACTCATCGAATCCTGCGGCCGTTGCCCACCAATCTCGAGGAACACCAGTCTCCCCGACACTCCCTCTGACAGAACCTTGGAAGCCTACTACATCGCCTCGAAGTGCTGCAACCTTAGTATGAAGGTCTCCTATATCTCGTCACAGCACTCCAATCTCATTCGTAGTGCTACTATCTCTGTCGTAAAATCCTATCGCAGCACCCCTATCTCCTCTCATAGTGCTACTACCTCTGTCGTAAAATCACGTCGCATCGTTCCCAGCTCCTCTCTAATAATACAAGTCATGCGTGCAAAGAAATCATCTGAATGACGGGTCTGACTGGGTACAGGCAATCCACGTGGAAGGTGGGTGGGTGCGGGAGACGGAGATCTCCTCGGAGAATGTGATAATGGCGGTAGAGGTGATCTCATCGGTGGAGGCGAAGGAGATCTCCTACGTGGAAATGCTCGTTGTTCTATTGGATGACGCTCCTACATAGAGAAAACAATTAATATTAATAATCCACACATGAATATTATAAGTCGGAGTAAATAATGATCTTAAATAAACGTACCATATTTCTATCCGGAACGGACTCAAACACTAGATCGTTTTCAGTAGGTCGAACATGTAATTCACGTATATATATTTGATCCTCCTCTTCCATCGAAACAACCAACTCAGCATGAACTTCAAGCTGACATATCATATTTCGACGTGTTAACAAGCATGTATCGAGCCGAGTTAATGTACGTACAATATAAATTGAAAATATATATTACTCACCTGAGGATCGTCGAGGATAGCTGTCAAATCTTTAGCCGATGACTTCTCATGTGCTCGTCAACGAAGCATTCATGGGTAGCTGGTCTACCTTCTGATCGCCCATTTGCTACCCAAAGCAGGGATAGCCTCATATGCCCACAACTGCAACAATTACCAAAAAAAATAAAATTACTTATACATTTAATAAAAAAGTTTAACACGCATTACGTTAAGCTGAATATTTACCTGCAAAGCCATGCAAAAGCCATATGCATCATATTTGCGCTCTCCCCTCTCCAATTTTGGCATAGTATGTACCCTCCTGAATACGTGAAGAGTATCAGTGTAACATCTCCGACCCCATGGAAAGCTCTTGAAAGTATCAATATCATCAACAACATCCAATGAAAAAAGATCAATCGACGTCCTTTGATGTTGACACCTCAATATACTCTCTAGTATATACACCAATCCTAACTTCAACTTGTCTAACATGTGATCGCATCTCCTAAATGCGTCATCTAACTGTGGTGGTGTAACCGGCCCTTTACCTCCAAAATATAAATCCAATAACATTTTATTTGGTATAATACGGGCTCTCGCTTCTTCTTCTTTCGTACATCTCAAGCCTGTAATGAGGGCAAATTCAAGGATCGAGAATCTCGATACCTTTCCGTTCCCCATAGCAAAATAAAGCTGATCGCCATCGACTGGTTTAAGCAGCCGGAGTAATAAAAAAATCAATAATTTGTCCGGAGAACTGCACGTCCTTCACCGGATAGAAGGACCATAAAAACGATCGATGGAGTATGTCGATGGGCTCCTCTTCCAACCCCTCAATCACTATCGCATAGCTGGAAAAGTTACAATACGTCGTAAATTTTCCCAAATGAACTCTCAGATCGTTGTTCATATGATATTTCATCATACAAAAATAATACATGTTAAAATCATATACAAGAGATTATAAATAAAATATCGTATCTTCAAATTTAACCAATCAGATTTTATATTAATAAAGCAATAAATAGATTCATCTAATCACATATTAAAACAGTTAAACAAAAAAATTCTCACATATTTGATTATTTAATATTTTTAAAAAAATTATATTTCGTTAATTATCTAAATATATATATTATTTATTTTGTATTTAATTATTCAATTTCGATTATTTATTTGAATAAAAATAATAATATTTAATTCGATTTTTCATTTAACTATTTCTTTAATTAATTATCTTAATTGGTTAAGTAAGAAAATTATTATTCAATTTAATTTATTCGTTAAATATTTCGTTAATTATGTATATTATTCGTTTCATATTAAATTACTCTATTTTGATTATTTATTTGAATAAAAATAATAATATTTAATTCGATTTTTCATTTAACCATTTCTTTAATTAATTATCTTAATTGGTTAAGTAAGAAAATTATTATTCAATTTAATTTATTCTTTAAGTATTTCGTTAATTACGTATATTATTCGTTTCATATTTAATTATTCTATTTCGATTATTTATTTGAATAAAAATAATAATATTTAATTCGATTTTTCATTTAATCATTTCTTTAATTAATTATTTTAATCGATTAAGTAAGAAAATTATTATTCAATTTAATTTATTCTTTAAGTATTTCGTTAATTACGTATATTATTCATTTCATATTTAATTATTCTATTTCGATTATTTATTTGAATAAAAATAATAATATTTAATTCGATTTTTCATTTAACCATTTCTTTAATTAATTATCTTAATCGGTTAAGTAAGAAAATTACTATTCAATTTAATTTATTCTTTAAATATTTCGTTAATTATATATATTATTCATTTTATATTTAATTATTCTATTCCGATTATTTATTTGAATAAAAATAATAATATTTAATTCGATTTTTCATTTAACCATTTTTTTAATTAATTATCTTAATTGGTTAAGTAAGAAAATTACTATTCAATTTAATTTATTTTTTAAATATTTATTTAATTATGTATATTATTCATTTCATATTTAATTATTATATTTTGATTATTTATTTGAATAAAAATAATAATATTTAATTCAAATTTTCATTTCACTATTTCTTTAATTAATTATCTTAATTCGATAACTAAAAAATATATATATTATTCAATTTAATTTATTCTTTAAATATTTCGTTAATTATTTATATTATTTATTTCATATTTAATTACTCTATTCCGATTATTTATTTGAATAAAAATAATAATATTTAATTCGATTTTTCATTTAACCATTTCTTTAATTAATTATCTTAATTGGTTAAGTAAGAAAATTATTATCCAATTTAATTTATTCTTTAAATATTTTGTTAATTATGTATATTATTGATTTCATATTTAATTACTCTATTTTGATTATTTATTTGAATAAAAATATATTAATATTTTCATTTAAGTATTTCTTTAATTAATTATATTAATTGTTTTCATAATTAATTATTTTAATTGTCTTAAAATGTATATTATTTATTTCATATATTTAATTACTAAACTTATTTAATTACTAAACATATATTTATTATTTATTACGTATATTTAATTACCAAACATATATTTAAGTTAAAAAAATTAAAATTCTATTTAATTTATTTTTAAATATTTTGTTCATTATCTTAACATATGTATTATTTATTTCATATTTAATTACATTTTTAACATAAAAATTAAAATAAATTCGGGAAAAAAAGGGACCCATTGTCGTGTCCGGACCCGGCCAAATGGTCCGGAACGGTCTAGAGCTCGTCGAAAAACTCCATTTTCGACGAGTTTCGTCTCATTTTTTCACATTTTTCAACATTTTAACCTCAAATTCGATCTTTTCTTACATTTTAATCATAAAAAATTGAATTTAACTCATATTCAAATCCTAACATTCAAACTTTCACATATTAAAAGTAATTATTTATAGAGAACATGTCTAATCTTCAAAAAAATGGCGTTCTCCGGCTGATCGAGGCGCGTCCGATCTTGGTCGAACTGGGCCAGGTCCAGGTCGTCCGTAGGCTACGAGATCCGAACTAGTTTTTCCTTCTTCTTTTTTCTTCTCTTTTTCTCTCTCTATGAAACCATTCTCTTCTTTGCAAATGAGGAGGGTACTTTCGACCCTTTACATTTTGTTTACATTTTTTTTTATTACAAAAAATTTAATCAAAGACCCTTATGAAAAAGTCGACGGGTGAGGCAGCCATCAACCACCATTTCCTCCATCGCTAACTAGTTCACACCACTTTGAAAAACTCATAAAACTCATTCAAACGGAACCTAAACCCAAAATAACAAAATTCATCACAACAATTCACCATGGCCGAACCTAAATCTCACCTCTTCATCTTCTTCTTGATTTCTTCTATTTTTTCTGTCCGTTCCTTGACCCTTTCCTCAGATATTATAGCTCTCAAGCCTTTAAATACGCCATTAAACCTGCCTCCATTCCTCCCAATTCTTGCCTCGGCACTTGGGATTTCTCTACCGTGTTGGGATTTCTCTACCGAACCTTGCTCCGTCCCTAGAGTCACTCATTTCACCTGTGGCATCACTTGCAGTGGAAGCCGAGTTGTTCAACTCACCCTCGACTCACAGGGCTACTCAGGAACACTCACTCCATTCATTGCAAACTTAACTCGACTCATCACCCTCGATCTCACAGAGAACAATTTCTACGGCCCAATTCCGTTTTCTATTTTCTTTCTTCCTAATCTGCAAAACTTGATCCTTCGAGTCAACTCGTTCTCCGGTGTAATCCCACCTTCTGTGACCTACCTTAAATCTCTGAAATTTCTGGATCTTTCACGGAATTCACTTTCTGGGTCATTGCCGAACTCGATGAACTCGCTTACCAGCTTGTCGAGAATGGACCTGAGCTACAACAAACTCATTGGGTCACTCCCGAAGCTCCCTTCCAACCTTAACGAACTCGCTTTAAAAGCTAATTCCTTAACAGGATCTCTTTTTTATTCATCATTCAATGGGTTAACTCAGTTGATGGTGGTGGAACTCGGTGAAAACTCCTTCACCGGAACTCTCGATGCTTGGCTCTTCCTCTTACCCTCCTTACAGCAAATCGATTTAGCCAATAATAGCTTTACAGGTATTATCGTCCCAAAGCCTCCCCCAAATTTTAACAGCCAACTCGTCGCTGTAAATCTGAGTTTCAACAGAATTAATGGAATTTTACCTGTTAATTTTATTTATTACCCTATACTGCGGTCTCTGGGACTAAGTTACAACCAGTTACGTGGACCGATCCCAAAAGAGTACAACAAGAAGGGCTCAATGCAGAGATTGTTTCTTGACGGGAATTTTCTGAATGGATCACTGCCGGCAGAATTTTTCTCCGGGGACACGGCGGTTACTGGTAGCTTCGGGGACAACTGCTTGACGAGTTGCCCGGTTTCTTCGCAACTTTGCTCAAAATCCCAGAAACCTGCTTCGATTTGCCAGCAGGCCTATGGTGGGCCGGCAGACCAAGGTCTTAATTGTCAGTCAAATGTATAATTTATTTTGTAGGAGATATTTTACTTTCAATTTTTAATTTTTAAGCACAGACTTTTTGATTAAAAAAAAAATTTCCCCTGAACGATCACGAGTATTTGTATGCAGTAATACAAGGGCATCTTTTCTTAGGATTGACCCCTTATTTTGTGGAAATGATCAATAATTTATTTTAATCGTTATGGGATTTTCAACTTTTTAATCATATAATTTCTCAATTTATATCAAAATATATTTTTAAAAATTTAATTTTAATTTTTACCAAACATGAACTTAATTTTGTGAAAAGTAATTTTTTTGGAAATGCGTGTTTATAAATTAAGAAAAATTATGGGTTCATTATTCAAGTATAAAATCATTTTATTGAGATAATATAAAATTGAAACCCAAAGATTTTAAGGGATGTATTCAATTGAAACTTTTAAAAACTTTTAGGGACTTAAAAAGCTTAAATATATTTAATTGACTTTTAAAAATTCTCCAAAAATTTGGATGTATTCAATTGAAACTTTTATGAACTTTTAACATACTTTTAAAATTGACACAATATTGAATTAAAACTTTTTAAAAGTCTTTATAAATATGAGACATTCAAATTGAAACTTTTGGAGTATTCTCTACTTATTGGACTTCTTGATGAAAAATATAAATAGCAAATCTCATATGCTCTGAGATTTGCAAAGATTTCAAAGAAAAAAAACTCTTTTTCTTTTAATTCTGAGATTTTTTTCATATCTTTTCAATTCATTTTCTGTAATCAATTTATAATTATTCTATATGTATATAATTAATTTTGAATTGAAATTATATACAATTGTTTCAAAACGTAGAATTTCATGCAATCAATCTATTCCCTTTTTTTCTTTTGTTAAGAAAAATTTGTATTATTAGAAATTATGTTAATCTCGCGAACAAATTTTGATTACATTTTTAGAAATTGATGTAAAAGTTTTTTTATTATTTTATTTGCACAAAAATTGAATGATTGGTCCATTTTGGTGACTTTATTTGAGAAAATTTTGTGAGCGTCATTGTTTCTAGAAAATGTTAATTAGTTAGTAAGAGAGATAGTAATTTTTTGGGGTATATAATGAATTTGCAAGATGAAAAGTTTTTAAAAATCTTTAATCAATGTCTATAGAAGTCAATTAAAAGTCCATAAAATTCACAAAAATCACTCACTTAAAAAAATTTGTAGAAATATTTAAAAGTCTCAATTGAATAATTTATATTTGGCTTGACTTTTGAAAAGTCAAAATAGATTTTTGATATTCAAAAGTTGCTTTTAGATTCATTTGGCCAAATTTATGAAAGTACTCCTAGTAGTTGGAAGAATTTTGAGAGGAAGTTATTCAAATGTGACTTCCAAATTAAGGTGGTTTATTATATATCATAAGAAGCAAAAGCATGAGTTATACCAAATTAGCACATCTATAATACATTAAGCCCTGTTTGGTGGAAATTAAAATCAAATTTTTAGTAGATTTTATAAAAGTTAATAAAATATGTGGTTGAAAAGTTGATAGTCTCATAAATTCGTGGTTAAAATTAACTGTTGACTTTTACTGAATTAAAATCTTGATTATAAATTCTATCAAATAAGAACTAAATATCATATCAAGTGAAAATTATTTTTTGAACAATTATAACCCTATTACAATTTAATTATTTCAATAACATTTTACTTTTCATTTTTTAATATGTATTTAATTTATAAATTGTAATAAATATTACAAAATCTTTGTTCATGCATGTATTCCCTATTATTAATTAACATTCTCATTTATTTAATTAATATTAATCAAAATTTCTCGTCAGTCCCTATTATCAATTCTCAATTAATTAACATTCACATCTATTTAAATAATATTAATTAAAATTTCACATTCACATTCATGCTAGTTCATGTTATTAATTCTCAATTAATTAAAATTCACATTCATTTAATTAATATCAATTAGAATTTCACATTCAAAAAACACAGTTCATTATTCACGTTCATATATACTAGTTAGCATCTAGTTTCATTTAATTAGAAATTAAATTATATTTATTTTGTATAAAATGATTTAACATTCATTGTCATGTATATATTATTTGGTATTAATTCTAAATTAATTAACATTCACATTAATTCATGTACATACTTGCCATTCATCTTCATTTATGCATATAATTGTAATTTTAATACTCATATTCAAATATTACTTTTACAGCACTTTTAGAGCATTTCAAAAATACATGCAATACACGTTTTACTCTAAATACTAGTCATCAAAAGGGTTTTCAGAAAATTATTCATAACATGTTAAAAAATTATTTTTTGAGAATCAACTTTGGCGCAGCTAAATGGGTCCTAAAAGATGGAATACATAGTCATATTTTGAATGAAATTGACAAGTAAATCAAATAGAGATGTGTACCAGTTATATTTTTTTATCTCTTGGAACATCAACAAGCAATGCTGGACCAGTTATTATTTTTCACTTGAAAAAATGTCTTTCTTGACGTTGAATTTTTTTTTTTTTTTAAATAATTTAAAAGTGCTTGACAAATACAATTCACGATAGGGAAGCAAAGGGCGGGATGAGATGTTGAATTTGGAAAATTTCTGTCGGTGACACATTTTACATGCCAAAAAGTGCTACTTTCCTTTTTTTAGTTGACCTTTATTATTGATGTCTGAAATGGGGTCTAGAATGCTTGATTTTTCTTTTGTAATTTTTAAATTCAAGAAACTAAACAAATTAATAAATGAGAAACGAATAATTTGAAAGAGCTATATGATTTTTGGTAGAATAAGATGGAACAGAAGTTCGGTCAATTATCTAAAATAGATTTTGCGGCTCATATATATCATTTGATTATGATCATTGAGTTTGCATATTTTGATTTTTTTAAAAATGATTTTGTGAAGCAGTTAGAGCGCTTCTCACAATGTGCCAATACAAGTGCTCTTGTGCCCGAGGGAAGGAACTCAGAAACTTGTTAGGAGTACGTTTTAGCAGGCTTCATTTTGGTGCCCAAATGATCAAACTTGCTTATAGAGTACCAATTATTTGTGAGAAGTAATGAAAGTAAACCTTATCCTATAGTGCCCCATCTGCCCGCACTTAAGACACGCACTCCACACTTATTGTTCTTGATGTAGGCAAGGCATATCTCGTTGAATCAATCTTTTTCGTTACATTACTTATAACTGGAAATCGGATCCCCTTTGGGCTTTCCCTTCTTTTTAGTTTGAATTAGCCTATATTATGAAGGGCCAGAAGTGCCAATCTGGAACTTCTGTGATCAAACCATATCTTGTTCGCAAGGAAGTGAGAATCAAAAGAGAATTAAACGGCCAAAGCCCATTCCAATATTTTTTATGTTAAAATTATCTCATCGGTATCCGCTCTAATCTTCCTAAACTCTAAACGCAAGAATGGAGAGAGCTTCGATATGAACATCATGAACTTTGAATCCAAAGCAAATATTGCAACTACTTAAGGGCTAGCTTTGCCATTGGGTCGAATTTAACTACTTCAATAGGTCCCTTGGCCACTGTAACTTAGGAGGTTGCCGTTCTTTTGTTTACACAAATCATAAATTCTTGACTAAATTGAGATCATATAGTTACTATATTTTTGGAGTGAAGTTTAATGTTAGTTGAGAACATGGATTGATTCTTGAATATTCTAGCATGAGTGTTATATAACCGTAACTGCAGAACATGGATTACTATAATTCAAGTATTCTAGCCCACAACAAATAGTCAGATTTGTGGCATGTAAATAAATGGTCTGACTTTTAGGATTGCAAATCTCCGTGATGGATCGTTTAGTTTACAGTACAATTTTTTATGCTAAGGATCCTTTAGAGAGACAATAGCAGAGTATATTTTCGTCATTGCTCAAATTGCTAGCTTATCATGACTTGTCAAAACTAATATCGATATTATGGATTCCAGTGAGAAACAGAAAGAATTTATAACCTCATGATTAGAAAGAACTCAAGCTTTTATTTCTGAATTTTCGATGATCTTTCAATGAAGGAGAGGAGTCCTTTTTATAGGAGGAGGATCTTCTACAATCACATGGACCGGTACAATAATCACACTAGATGGAAAAAGGACTTTTCAGACATACAGGACTCGAGGACAATAATCACACTAGATGGACAAACGACTTTTCGAACATACAGGACCCAAGTACAATTATCACACACATTTTTTCTGATCGAACGGACCCACTTTTGATGGAGCATAATTTACTTTAATAAAGAAAACAATGCTTTATCAATTTACTGAACGCTCAGGATTTAGTTTCTATCCACTCATCAATGCAGACGTAACATCGCCGCTATCTATTTTCTTCAATTCCTGCACAGGGCCACAGGCTGCACCTCTCTGACTACTATATCAGCTGCGCACTTCCGTGTCAGCGTTGAGTTCCAGTGGTTCTTAATAGAGTTATCAGTTCGGCCATTAAGGAGCCTCGCTATAGACGCCCACTTGTTACCATACTTTGTGTGCGCCTTCAGAATGATCTCATCCTCCTTGGGCGTAAACGGCCATTGCTCAACTTCCGGTGACAGCTGGTTGCACCACCGCAACCTGCAAGACTTCTCCAATCTCCCAGGAATAATCTGCTTATCACAGCCCAATTCCTAGCCCCATGTAGCTGTACCAACTTCTGTAATTGCTCGTCTTCTTCCAGACTCCATGGCCTCTTAATCCTATCGCCGCTGTCGTGAGATGCCATTGGTACGTGTAAAAAAACTTAACCTTAATATAGATATAGATACAACTTTTTATGTACAGACGGGTCTTGAGGAAGACGACGACGATGATATAAAGGGAAAAATTAGGGTAATTGAAAGGACCAGTTAAAGAGGGAAGGGGAGAAGCTTTACAGTTACCGATTATAAAAGGTAAGCGGTTAATGGACAGCTGGAAGGAACACGTGTCTCTGCGTAAATGAATGGAGTTAGGAAAAAATTGCCGGAAAATATCACGGTTTGGAATGAGAAAATAATATATTTCCATAAAAATCACGTGAAATATAAGGAAACAAATTTTCTCACATGAAAATAAGGAAATAATTTATTTCCAAAAAAACATACACCCTAATTTGGGTCACAAACCCAACAATCTCAACCTTGACCCAAATTCTGATGCAACAAATAAAACTCTAAGATTTCAAATCTGTCTGCATCGAAATAGCCAATCTCCTCAACACAGTAATCAAAACTCTCCAAACCAAACCGTTGTCCCCTACAAGGCGTCCATAAGCGACACCTGAATCCAAATTTGGGTTCCCAAAATTTCACTGAGGAATTACTATTAACCAAACAGGGTCGAAGCACACTGTAGCAAAAATCATACCACATGCTGGATTAAAAGGCCCCTTGCTAGAAATGTCGCCTTTAACGTCCCCAAAAGCATCCTAGACATTATTGACACCACGGTGCCTAAGCTTTATGAGTCCAATCCTAGCAAATGAACACAGTGTATCCGTTGAAATTGGTGGCAAAATGGAATCACCAACGTTCCCTCGAGCAATGTTTTAAACCGACCCAGAGCCCATCACAAGAGGTATTGTACCAAATTGAATATCCACCACGATACTGAATTTGTCCAGATGTTTCTTAACTGGTTCTACGCTCTCCTGCTAGATGTACAACTGAGACCTTCTCCGTCGTTCTAGTACGATAGGACACCCTTTTGGACCTTCAAGACTCTACTTTCACTAGAGAATTTATACCCTTTTTACATTCATAGTACTAAACGATATGAGATTCTTTTTCAGGTCTAGAATATATTGAACCTGATCAATAGTTTTGATCATCTCATCCTGTAACTTTAGTCTTACTCGACCGATTCCAACAATACAGCAAGACTCGTTGTTCCCCATCATAACTCTACCTTATTGAACAGCCTCATATGTCTGAAACAAATTTCAATTGGAACACATATGATGCGAACATGCTGAACAGAAAATCTACTCCTCGTTAGGCCTAGATTCAACGTCAGATACTACGATCAACATTACATCTCCACCATCTGAAAAATCCTCAACTACATTTGTTTCGTCTAAAGTCAAAAGTTACGCTCAACAATTTGCAGCTAAATCACCTTTAGCTTGCAACTTATCCCAATCTTTTCGAATATGTCCCTTACGTCTGCAGTAGAAGCAAACCACCATGAGATACAATAGTTTCCTCATCCCTCGATGTAGGTCCAACCAAATGCTTCAACTTCTTCTTTGAATGCAAAGCATCATAGACATCATCTATAATTAAAGTATCAAGACTATACAAAATGGTGTCCCGAAACGACGCATAAGAGCCTGGCAGCGAACATAACAGGATCAAGGTAAGATCTTCTTCATCGTACTTAACTTCCAACATCTCCAAATTTGCGATAATTTCTTTGAACACAGAAATATGATCCTCCAACGACCCTCATTCCACCATGCGATGAAAATACAGCTTCTGCTTTGGAGCCAGTTTATAAGTAAGACTCTTGGTCTTACATAATTGCTCCAGTTTCAACCACAAAGCAGTTGTTGTTTTCTCTTTCAAAACATCCTGCAAAATATTATTGGATAGATGAAGATAAATCAATGACAAAGCCTTTCGATCCCTCCGTTGTTTCTCCTCCATTGTCCAATTAGCAGGTATCTTTTCAAAACTTAGCCACACATCATCCAAATCCAACGGCGCCAAAATAGCTCTTATCTTTACTTACCACAAAGAAAATCTTGTGTTGCGATCAAATTGTGGAATATCATACTTTAAAGCAACCATCTCTGAAAAACCTCAACCAATCCACAACAATAACCAAGCTCTGATACCACTTTTTGAACCCGGAAGAATTGTAATAAATGAGATTAATGACATGATATGAAGAATGAAGATCGCAACGAGAAGTAAGATTTAAAAGTAAATAAATTAACAAAGAGAGTTAATCACAGAAGCACGACATTTTATTAATCGATAATATGGAGAGAAATACAAAAACTCAGCAATTCTTACTTGAACAAATAAGAGAATACCATTATTTATAATTACATGGCATAGCATAAAGATGGAAATAATGTGAAATAAGAAAATAATATATTTTCATAAAAATCACGTGAAATATAATGAAACAATTTATTTTCAAAAAAAATCCACTCTAATTTGGGTCACAAACAACAAAAGATACTCTTAAAAGTTTGATATATTAAATATACATGTTATTGGCCTCGATTCAGTCTTTAGTCTCAAATAATAGATCATTAGATTTTCCATGAGACAAAGCAAGAACCTAGGCTACAATTCCTGCATCAAGTGCCTTCACCCAGGCTTCTTCATCAATCACTCTCCTACGCGCAACATTGATGATCCTCTCTCCTTTTTTTCATCTTTGATAAATTTTCATCATTGAAAACTTAATATGTAGAAGACGCCAGTGGCATGTAAAATGCGGTGAAATTAGTAGATGCACTAGCTTCATCAAAGCTCATAAGCTCTATACCTATTGCATGGGCACGGTCAATAGGGGTATATGAGTCATGCGCAATTACATCCATACCTAGCCCCTTGGTATGTCTAACAACTTCTGATCCAACTTTCCCAAAGCCCATAACTACAAGTGATACACCTACATATTTATTCCTCAGCCATTTACTTGGATTGATTACGACATAATAAATTGAAGATAAGTTAAACATAAGAAGAAGTCCTAACATATGGATGGAATGGCCTTTGCATTCAGAAGAGCTGAGATCCATGAATCTTCAAATCATCAAGGGAACAAAAATATTCCTAACACAAACTCTGTTGTTTGTGTTGTTGGATTATATTTCAAATTACAGTACCTTAGTTTGTTATCAGCACACAGTAAGGTTCCTCAAAACAAAAATAGTATCGGTACCTACATGCACTATACCCTTTAGTTAAAGTTTCTTGTATTATAGGAACAAAAGAATCAACAGACAAGTAGAAGACCTTTACCACTACTTTACAAAATAAATAAGTCCACTTACAATCTAATATTAGGAAACGAGACCTCACTATTCAATGCAGTTATACTCATGCGTAGAAGTGGTTAAATGTACCAAAAGAAAAGCTCAAAGGAAAGGCATCAATGCTTAAAGTGAAGAATGTTGAATATTTATGAAATTTAAACATTATGAACTTTACATAGTTGCCAAAATCTTCATATCAAATCACCAAGAAAAATAATTAATACGGAACATACTTGATCCATTGAATTTTGAATTATAATTTTTGAATCTTGTCTTACGAATCTTTAACCTTTATTCGTAATTATGGATTCTTGAATTCTTCTCCTTGATTCTTAAATTCTTTTATGTGAGTTTTGGATTTTTTTCTTCAATATGCTTTCTCTATTAATTCTTGAATTGAAGGGATAACAAGAAGAATGAGAAAAAGTTGTATTTAAATTGGAGACCATAACTCTATATAATTTCCATATGCATTTCACCCATCATGAAATACAGCTCTAAAGGATTCTGGTTTTTACATATATAATCTGACCCATACTTTATTTAGATGCTCTAAGTCCAATTACTTAATTCTTTATTATATCACTTTAATTTTGGATTTAACTTTAAAATAGTCTTTATATACAATTAATTACATATGTCGGTCCACATGACAAATTAATAATTTTCCAACAATCTTCCACTTGGGCCACATATATTGCCTTATATATGTGCGTAACTTTATGAGCTCAATACTTTTGCTATCATAACCAAAAGGTATCTCCAAACAATCTCGTCCATTAATTTTGCTAAGATCAAATCGATTTTTGTTACAAATAGCATAACTAAATCCATCAATGATCATGTATATCAACACAATCAAATGACATAGATCAAGTAATGTATAATATGGAAATTACATGTAATGTGATCTAAACATGCATATTTCCAATTGATCATACTTTATTCTTTAATACCTTATACTTTAATGAGATAACAAAAAAAAAATCCTTTAATCAAAGTGAAATTGTACCAAATACTTTATTACTGAAACAAGCTTGAATGTGCACAACCAAAATTATATGTCAAAAAGACAACATCAAAAATTACAAACTTCTACTAAATTAGGATATCATCAAAATGCACAACACCTATGTGAGCATTGTGCTAATTGATAAGTGTGTTTTTGCACACTTATTTAGATCATAAGCATGACTTAATTACGAGCAAAATGTTTAAATTGTAACTTAATCTCGTTGAATTCATGCAATGTAGGTGTTTCTATGAAAATGGTGGAATTCAGGAGAAAAGAGCGAAAAATGACTAAAATGGAGCAAAGTGATAGTTCAGGGACTAAGGATGCAAATATTCAAAGTTGAACTAAAAGGAAACCCGGGAACGTAACTATGCTAAGTATGAACTCGAAAGCGATACAAGATGATTGGAAGAAGAAGAAATTGCAAAGGGACTAAAATGAAGAAGAATGAAAGTTCAAGGACCAAAATGGACTTTTTGCATAGTTGGTAGCACTATTCGACCCTCTATGCGGTCGCATAGAGGCCACCCGAGAATAAATTCTTAAAAATTTTTACTCTATGAGACTGCATAGAAATGTACTATGCGGTCGCATAGAAAATTCGGGGGCCGATTCTGCAGTTTTCTTATTTCGCCGAAACTCTTATGGAAACAAAATTTTTGGGGTCCTATATAAACGAAAACTTGACCAAAATGAAGGGGACGGTGATTTTAGAAGAAAAATAGAGATTTTGAAGGAGAAAACGAAGAGAGAACAAGAGAAAAATATTGTGTCAATTGAAGAATTAATTGAAACTTGATTCGGATGATAACGTTTCTTCAACTATTTTTGTATTTTCTTCTTTTTAGCATGTTAGGCTAGATTTTTCATGTACTAGGAGATCAATGAACCTTGCAATACAATTTTTGATTTGAAGATTTGACATATTTAAGCACATGTTCCGGAGTTGAATGATTTATACGTTTTTATTTCCATATTATTATTGTGCACGTAATTATATGATTTTGGTGGCCTGTTTTATGCATTGGAGAGAAAGAAAATGGGCTCGATATGGTATAAATCATCATAGTGTCCGATAGGGGATAGAAATATACCTCTATGCCTCGTGTGAATTGTTGAATATTCATGAAATCATAATGCATTCATATATGTTAGTATTTATCATAGAGATATAGTCGAATCACATATTGAGGTAGGTTTGGCATTGCTCGAGAGATATTACTAAATTAAAATAGGAATATTAATTCATCAATTGTGGGAATGTGTGTTGAATTTGCATAATTAAAAGTTGAACGGGTGTTGCTTGGGAATTCATGATCCTAGTGCATTAGTAATTCATTAATTCCATAAATTATCGTAGACTACATCCAGGTTATTTTGCATTTAGTATAAGTTTCCCACTCATAATTGCATCATAATTCACATCTTCCTTAGTTAAAACACAACAAATACATCTTACTTTCGTGTTTCGGTTAAGGTTATAATAGGTTGGTTTAAACTAATTCAATCCATGTGTGATCGATATTTGGACTCATAATCCATTCTACTACTTGTTAATGAACTGTACACTTGCGGTGGGTTTTAAATCGAAAGAAATAATTTCGTGAACAAGTTTTTGGCGCCGTTTCCAGGGATTGAAATTTAGTTTAATTTTATCTATTGTGACACTAATTTGAACTTACCTAGATTAGTAGTAGTTAGCTTACTAAACTTAGTTTATTGTTTACTTTAATTTAATTTTGTGCTATTTTTACTATCTCAGGGCTTGTATGCAAAGAGCACCTGATCAAGATTTGGTTTCCATTGATCCAGAGATCGAATGCACATTACGTCACAAGCAAAGAGAAGCAAGAGCAGCACAACAAATTCAAAAAGACCAAAAACAGCAACAACAGATGGCTAACGAGCAAAATCGCCTGGTAATTCAACTCAACGAAGGCGCGGGGGTTGAAGATGAAGAGAATATGGTACTTGGGGACTTCATGGCACCATTGGTGGTCCAGAGTCAATCTAGCATTGTATATCCTCCATTTGGGCAACCGAACTTCTAGCTTAAAACAAATGTAATTCAACTATTTTAGAATGGGCATCAATACCATAGATGGCTAATGAGAATCCACATAAACACATATCCCGATTTCTGGACATGTGCCAACACTTTAGGTACAGGGTTATCTTAGAGGATGCTATAAGACTGCGATTGTTTCCACACACTTTGCGGGATAAAGCACTTGAATGGCTGGATTCACTTCCCGTCGCAAGCATCACCACTTGGAACGACCTAGCCCACAAATTCTGTACCAACTTCTTCTCGCCAGCTAAGGTAGCAAAAATGCGGTATAATATATTTATATTCAACCAAGGCGAGTCCGAATCATTTGAAGAGGCCTGGAATCGCTTCAAAAATATGTGAAGGAAATGTCCTCAGCATGGCTTTGATAAAAAGACACAAATCCGATTTTTCTACACTAGATTACTTCCATCCTTCAAGAGCATGGTAGATTCATCATCCGATAGGTCAATCTCCACGAGAACAATTGACGGAGCATGGGAACTGTTTGAGAGAATGGCTAAAACTTCAGCCATGTGGTCTATAGATCGAGTGGTTCAAAAGAGAACGTCGGGGATTTATGAAGTAGATACTTACTCAGCATTATCCGCAAAGATAGACTCCTTATTCCATAAGGTTGAGAGAATTTCACAGACCGCCAATACAAAACAAGTCAAGAAGCCAAGCTGTGAAGAATGTGGAGCAGACCACAATACTGTCAATTGTCCAATTCTTACACAAGGGATCGAACATGCAGATTTTATGCAATGGGGTCAACACCAACAGAATAATCCACATTCGAAAACCTTCAATCAGGGCTGGAGAAAACATCCAAACTTCTCGTGGAGTAACAAGAATCAAAACAGACCACAAGGTCAATTTCAGTAGTATGATAAAAAGCCACTATTGGAAGAGATGCTTGAGAAGTTCATGGCAATGACTAATCAGTACATGGAGGCCAACATCCAGTTTATGTGAAAGACAGACGCAACTCTCCAAGATCAAAGTGCTACAATCAAAAATTTGGAGATGCAAATGGGACAGATAGCAATCTCCATGACAATACAGCACCAGGAAACCTACCCAGCAACACTGAAATCAATCCTAAGGAGCACACAAAAGCTTTAACAACCAGAAGTGGAGTATAACTACCGGAGATACATGTAAAAAGTCCGGTAGCTAGCAAGGAATCAGTGCCTATCTAAAATGACGAGATTGTGGAACATATTGAACAAACAACAGAGGATGTTGCCAAGAAGAGTTCCAATACATCATGGTTACAACTACCAGTTATATCAACCCTCATGAGCCACCTATTCCATTCCCACAGAGGTTGAAAAAGCACAAATTGGATCAGCAATACAGTAAATTTCTTGAAGTCTTCAAGAAACTACACATCAACATCCTATTTGCTGAGGCACTTGTTTAGATGCCAAGCTATATAAAAATCCTAAAGGATATCCTCTCTAACAAGCAAGAGATAGAAGAAAATGAAACAGTGATGCTAACTGAGGAATGCAGTGCCAGAATCCAGAAAAAGTTGCCTCCAAAACTAAAGGATCCAGGGAGTTTTACTGTACCTTGCACTATTGAAAATTGTCATTTTGATAAAGTTTTGTGTGATTTAGGTGCAAGTATTAATTTGAGCCTCTCTCTATTTTCAGGAAACTCTGCTTGGGAGAAGCTAAAGCCACAACAGTGACACTACAGTTAGCAGATCGATCATTTACACATCTAAGAGAGATCATTGAAGATGTGTTGGTAAAAGTAGAAAAGTTTATATTTCCAGCAGATTTTCTCATTTTAGACATGGAGAAAGATAAGGATGTTCCACTCATATTGGGACGACCTTTCTTAGCTACTGAAGGAGCGATTGTCGATGTTCAGAAAGGGCAGCTTCTATTGAGGTTTGGCGAAGAACATATCTCTTTCAACATGTTCAAGGTAATGAAATTTCCCACTAAGTCAGACAGCTGCCTCCAGACCGAGGTAATTGACAGAATAATTCAAGATACATTTCGGCTACATCATCCTTCCAATGCATACGAGGCATGCATTACACATTCTCAATCCACTCACACTGATTCGAGTGAGATTGAAACATGTGCATGGTTTTTGGGAACTAATCCACCATTCATGCGCAAGCATCGCTTCAAAAAACTAGGAACTAGGACTACAAAGTCAATGCCATCTATTCAGCAACCTCCCAAGTTAGAACTCAAACAATTGTCACCACACCTTCGATATGCTTACTTGGAGGAGTCTTCTACACTCTCGGTTATTATTTCAAATATTGTCAGTGAAGTAGAGGAAGAGAGACTACTTCGGGTGCTGAAGGAGAATAAAATAGCCATTGGATAGTCAATTGTAAATATCGAGGAGATCAGTCCATTGCTATGCATGCACAAAATACTCATAGAGGAAAATTTCAAGCCAAGCATTGATGGTCAACGGAGATTGAATCCAAACATGAAGGAAGTGGTTAGGACTAAGGTATTGAAGTTGCTCAATGCAGGCGTCGTCTACCCAATATCAAATAGTGCATGGATCATTCCAGTGCAGGTTGTTCCAAAGAAGAAAGGTATCACAGTGGTGCAGAACGAGAAAAATGAGTTGATTCCTACAAGAACAGTGACTGGATGGAGAGTTTGCATCAATTACTGCAAACTAAATGCTGCGACTCGAAAGGATCATTTTCCACTACCATTCATTGATCAGATGTTGAAGAGACTAGCAGGGCACTCACATTACTATTTTTTGGATGGGTACTCCGAGTATAATCAGATTCTAGTAGCACCTGACGACCAGGAGAAGACAACTTTCACATGTCCCTACAGTACCTTTATATACCGTAGGATGCTCTTTGGTTTGTGCAATGCCTTTGCCACCTTTCAGTGCTGCATGATGGCTATCTTTTCTGATATGATTGATAAATTCATAGAGGTATTCATGGACGACTTCTCAGTGTTTGGGTCTTCATTTGATGAATGTTTGGAGCATCTGAGTCCTATGTTACAGTGGTGTACGGAGACCAACTTGGTATTGAATTGGGAGAAATGTCACTTTATGATATAAGAGGACATCATAATAGGACACAAAATATCAGCAAAGGGTATTGAGGTGGACAGAGCAAAGATTCAGGTGATCAAGAAATTACCGTCACAACATCAATGAAAGGTGTTCGTAGCTTCCTTGGGCATGCCGGGTTCTACAGAAGGTTCATAAAGGATTTCTGTGCTGTTTGTTAATGAAGGAATTCACATTTGAGTTCACGGATGAGTGTTTGATGGCTTTTAATACCTCGAAAGAGAAGTTGACTTCAGCACCCGTGATCATCACACCGGATTGGAACCTGCCATTTGAATTAATGTGCGACCTCAGTGATTTTGCTGTTGCGGCCATATTGGGAAACGGAGAAATAAGATATTTCATGTAATCTACTATGTAAGTAAGACCTTGAACGACGCTCAATTAAACTATGCCACTATAGAGAAAGAGCTCCTTGCCCTAGTCTACGCCTTTGACAAATTTCGATCATATCTTGTAGGGTCAAAGGTCATTGTTTACACAGATCATGCTGCCATCAAGTACTTAACGAAAAAGAAGGATGCCAAGCCACGTCTCATTCATTGGATACTGCTGCTTCAAGAGTTTGATCTGAAAATCAAGGATAAAAAGGGCAGTGAAAACGTGGTAGCAGACCACTTGTCTCGACTTGAGACCACAGAGCAGACAGAGACCGTGGAAATCAATGAAGTCTTCCGAGATGAATAGATTTTTGGTGTGGGGAAGGCACCCTGGTATGCTGACATAATTAACTACCCAGGTCTATCGTTCTGCCAGATTACTCAAGTCAACAGAAGAAGAAATTTTTTGCTGAACTGAAGTATTATTTTTGGGAGGATCCCATTCTATATAGGTGAGGAGTTGATCAAATCGTTCGTCGTTGCGTACCTGAGGAAGAAGTGCCCTTAATACTAGAACATTGTCACTCATCTACATAAGTAAGGCATTTTGGTGCTTCAAAAATAGTGGCGAAGATCCTTCAGTCAGGTTTTTACTGGCCTCCATTGTTTAAGGATGCCTTTAAATTCATGAAAATGTGTAACCGATGTCAACGCACCGGGAATATATCCAGGAGAAATGAAATGCCTCTGAACAGTATCTTGGAGGTAGAACTATTCGACGTCTGGGGGATCGACTTCATGGGGCCATTTCTCCCATCATTCTCTAATCAGTACATACTGGTGGCTGTGGACTACGTATCGAAGTGGGTGGAAGCCTTTACATTGCCTACCAATGATGGGAAGGTGGTGATTGATTTTCTAAAGGAAAATATTTTCCCCAGCTTTGGTACACTAAGAGCTATAATCAGTGACGGGGGCAAACATTTCTGCAACCGCCAATTTGAATAGTTGTTGACTAAATATGGCGTTAAACATCGTGTGGCCACCGTATATTATCCTCAAACCAGCGAACAGGTTGAAGTGTCTAATAAACAATTAAAGTGAATACTTGAAGTCACAGTAAGCTCTTCACGGAAAGATTGGTCTAAGAAGTTGGACGACGCCTTGTAGGCCTATAGGACTGCATTCAAGACTCCTATAGGGATGTCATCATATTAACTGGTTTTCGGGAAGGCATACCACTTACCTCTTGAGATAGAACACCATGCTTATTGGATAGTGAAGAAATTGAATTTGGACTTGAAGGCTGCGGGTGAAAAATGCTTATCACAACTTAATGAGCTGGATGAGCTCAGAATGGAGGCCTACGAAAATTCAAAACTCTACAAAGAACGCACCAAGAAGTGGCATGATATGCATATTCAGAGATGTGAATTTAAAGTGGGGCAAAAAGTGTTACTCTACAACTCTAGGCTTAAGTTGCTTCCAGGAAAGCTGCGATCGAGATGGTCTGGTCCCTATACTATTACACATGTATTTTTACATGAGCAGTTGAGATCACTCATGACAATAAGGGGACATATAAGGTCAATGGATAGCGTTTAATGCACTATTGGAGAGGCGATTTCTCAAAGGAAAAGTCTGCCGTTCATCTTAGACCACCAGAATGACACAATATGGTAAAATCGAGCTATCGACTATAACCTAGCGCTGGGTGGGAGGCAACCCACTGTATCCTTCGATTTATTTTACTTGTCACATTATTTTAGGAGTTGTTTAATTTTCGCATTTGCATTTTTTTTAGGTCATCGATCTTTCACGTATACTAGTCTAAGCATTACACGTGTAAGGTGGTATGAGTCAAGTTGATTGAAGTTGTTGTGGGGGATTGAGTGTGAAGCACACATTTCGATGCACAAGGTCGTTCTTCATAAAAAATTTCAGAATGCGTTTCAAGTTTATTCCATAAATTGGTTTTGGTGTTAAGTCTTTCGGCAAGCACATATCCCATTGAATTGGAAGTTTCTAAATTTTTCGGGTGATATTAGCCAAGTCAAATTTTTAATTGAAAACCAACTTCGGGGGAAAATTTTAATTAAGCTATGCTTTGAGGGTTAAAATTGTAATTTTGATTAAAAAAAATTGTTTATGCGATGGCATAGACATCTATGCGGTCGCATAGATATTAACTGAAAAGAAAAATTGGGGCATTTCTATCACTACGCGACCGATCGCATAGTATACTACTATGCGGCCGCATAGTAGTGACTCGGTCATGGATTTAGCCATGACCGAGTCACTCTCAATCATTTCCCCCCCTCTTCACACATCTCTCGCACCCTCACACCAACACACGGTAAGACACTTCACACAACACACTCACACATGACTCACACTCATATTACATAGCATTCTTCATCCCATTTACATCCTAAATCAATATTCCACACGTTCATTGCGAATTCATGATACATTCTCTCATTCCCTTTCTTCTATGATTTTTAGTTCGGTTCGAGATGAACCGAGAATTTTATGAGCATGATTGCGGAGAATGGGTAATAGGTAGTGGATGGATTGTGTATTTTGAACTTGGGTTGTGTTATGGATTGGTGGCACATTCAATATTTGGTATTTTGTAGGGTTTCCAAGTAATGCATGTTACATGTTCGATAAATTGCCTAAGTGAAGTTTGTTGTGCATTTTGTGGAATCTCGCATTTGACAATCTAAATATATAAATTAACATACACATTGTGATCGAATGCCATAGAAATTAAGCTGGAAGCACTCACTCACCAACCACACACATGTAGGCACCCATATTAGGTTCACGTCACTTCACAGCACCCACTTCGTCCCTTGAGTTAAGTGCTCGTACAACATCCAATGGGCATGAAATTTGAATATGTACCACTCCACACTAGGTACTTTCATATACCCAAAGGTTGCTCGAAAAAAATTCAATTTTTCTCGATGATGTCCGAGGTGAAAGTACGCACTTGATCATGGGTCACTTGACACAATTTGGATGTTTTCAGCTCAGCTTGTGTGTATGTTCTTATTTTGCATTCCTTATACGTTCTTGAGCATGTTTTCTATAAGTTTGCATATTACCACATGTACATACACATGAAAGGCCATGTAAAACATCAAATTCATTTTGCAACACATAGGCACATGGCTAGGTCACGACATGTCACAGCACCCTAAGTCCCCTACTTTACACCATCATTTGACACACCAAACAAAGTCCAATTGATTTGAAATTTGAGTATATGCTATATCTCATTGAATATTTTCATATGCCCAGAGATTATTCGGGAAAATTTTGATATTTTTTGATGATGCCCGAGGCCGAACATGCGCACTCGGTCATGGGTCCAATTTTTCAAATGTGCATATTTAGGCCTAGTTTTCTTAGTTTTTCATATTGGCACACTATTTACACTATATTGAATATCATGTTTTGAAGATTGCACACCAATGTGTTATATATCCATGTTGAAGCAAGTTTGGGGGATTTGTGAAATACATGCCTTGCTAATCTCATACCCTCTCTAGTTTTTCAACAAGAAGTTTAATGAATGTTATTTTTGCACCTTTGCAGGATGCCTCCAAAAAGAACATCAAAAGGAAAAGAGAAGGTTGGTTCTGCATCTAGCACAGTCTGGACTAGAGAGCCCGAAGGGAGTGTCAGGAGATTTCTATCCTCAGACACAGCAGCCCGTTACACCAATGTCGTTCGCGAGTAGGGATGAAAGGTAAGTTAAGTTGGAAGATTTCCTCGATTTTGAATTAATTTATTTAATCTACAACTGTGGTTGAGAGAAAGTAATTAAAAGATCCAGTGTATGAGAATATGGTGAAGGAGTTCTATGTCAACTTCAATACAGAAATCGACACGCCTGGATCAGATCATCTACATCAAACATGGGTTCAGGGTAAATGGATTATGTTTTCACCAGAAGTGATTCATGACTACTATCAGCTAACCTGAAATAATGTGGTCCCAGTCCCACATAATTTCAACTGGATTGAGGTTGCAGAAGTATTATTGGGACGTAAGAATGCTTGGCCTCTACCTACTGCAGATTGGTATCAGATTGATCTCACCCCATCTATAGCTATCCTATGGTTATTCATATGCCACAACATCGAGCCCATATCCCATAGGATGACATTCACGAATCAAAAGGCGGGGTTTATCTATCATTTGGTTCAGGGAAACAAGATTGACTTTGCCACATACATCTACAACCAAATACACATTATAGGCACGTGGGGAGACAGGCACACCTCGCTGATTTTCCTAAGTTTGATAAGTGGGATATGTAAAGCTGCAGGCATACAAGTCCAGCCTGGGGAAGCACCAGAAAAAATGAGTCCCTATATCAAGAGCCTCACACTAGAGGCCTAGGACCGAGCCAGAGTTAAATATCAACAGAAGTTAGAAAATGAGCGACGCCGACAACAACAAGCTGAGGAAGGGCAAGCAGCTGGGGACTTCAAAATGCCACAAGTTCCTCCACCACTAGTTGACATTGATACCCAGTTGTTGAGGCAGATATTTGCCACTATGATAGGACACAATCGAGACATGCAGACTCTTCAGCAATCTTTTGGAGCAATGAGTACCACCATCCAGCAGGTGCAGAATGATATAGCAATCACAAGAAACTTCGCATCCAATGCCAACAGTGAGTCCCTTGTAGTGCAAAGAGAGATGAGTACCTTTGATGGGCGATTGAGAATGTACGTTGGCAGGATGGATGGTATACAGTGGTGAGTGAATGAGACATGGGACCGTTTAGGGAGCTTGGAGACCAGGGTTCAAGCCATGTAGGACCCAGCAGTCTAACATATTGAGAGAGATTTTATCCCGCCTTTCTCCCCCTCCTGGAGATGATGCTGTAGGACCCAACCTTCCATCATAGTCACCATATTGATTAGGGAGTCTTTTTTTACCTCATTTTGCTATTTTGTGTTCTTGTTTTTCTTTTTAAATTATACCATTTCAAATTAATTCTTACATTAAGGACAATGTACTGTATAAGTTTGGGGGATGGTGGCATAATTTAAAACAAATAGTCGGCATATAATTATTTTGCATTTTCACAGTCCATCTTTATTATTGAATAATTGTTGCATGATGCATGCTTGATGAGTGAGTGTTAATTATACTTTGGCATGCTTGTGTGGGCTTGATAGCATTTCCGGCTATGATGTGATTATTGGATTGGTATAATTCATAAACTTTGAATGTAGTGCTAAATAGATTAACTAATACTTGTGATGAAATACTTGACATTATCTATGCGCGCTATTCATGTTTGACATGTTAGGTGAATGACTGGATTTTGAGCATAAAGTAGGAAAAGAATGATAACCCTCTATCGAATTAACACGTAAATCACCTTAAGACAGTTTGGAATTGGTTGAGCTATTATAAGGAGCATTGAGATAAGTGGGGGCTCCGTGCATGAAGTTTTATTGTGTGGATTGCCTAGAGCAGCAATGTGAAGATTAGGTAAAAATCTTAAATTGAGGGTTGGTTTTGAAAACTAAGTGTTTAGAACAATAAGGGCATAAAATTAAATTGTGTGAATAAGACACTTCTTTTCATACCTTTATGATCGAGCAAGTAAGTCTGTAAGGATATTTTAAAATCTAGTGCCCTAAGGTTAACTGGTTGGGAGTCACTGGCCTAAACCTCGCTAAAAGGGTCATATAAAAAGCAAGAGGGAAAGAGGTTAATAAAAAGTCATCTGATCGAGCCTTTGTAACTCGAGTGAATAAGCCTGCAAGGGGTTAAAATTTGGTGCTCTAAAGCCAACTAGTTTGGGAGTCATCGACCTAAAGCTCGTTACATGGGTTGTATAGAAAGTAAATGAGAAGATGATAAAAAAAGGGAAATTGAGAAAAAGCAAAAGAGAGACAAAAACATGAAGAAAAGCCCTTACACATTTGGTTGAGGAAACTATACCTTTGAGGCAAGTCAAGTAACCTAGTTTAATCTTGAGTGTCGAAGCGATCAAACTTGGGAGAGCCTTTACTTGTTGAAATGTAAACTTATGATAGTGAGATCAATCCAAACTACGAAAGGGAGGAGACTACGGCTATGTAAACTCCTAAGATTAAAACATAACCCCGGGATAATTGAGTGAAAATAATAAGTTTGAGGGGTTGTGTATCTCTCGAGTGAGTGAGGATACATTTGACCACTTGGAATTGGGACTCAACCCATCAGAACTCACACACACACACATCAAGTATGCATTTAATAGGTAAAAGTTGATGTCATTTGTACACCGATAAATTTTAATAAAGTCAAATACTTAGTCCAATCTTGAGCCACGGCAGGGTATTAAGCCATGTTTGTTCAGAATTAAGTCACTAACTTGTTTGAGAACAAATAATAGTTCAAGTTTGGGGAGTTTGATAAGTGTATTTTTGCACACTTATTTAGATCACAAACATGACTTAATTACGAGCAAAATGTTTAAATTGTGACTTAATCTCATTGAATTCATACAATATAGGTGTTTCTATGGAAATGGTGGAATTCAGGAGAAAAGAGTCGAAAAAGGACTAAAATAGAGCAAAGTGATAGCTCAAGGACTAAGGATGCAAATATTCAGAGTTGAACTAAAAGGCAACCCGTGAATGCAACTATGCTAAGTATGAACTCGAAAGCGATACAAGATGATTGGAAGAAAAAAGAATTGCAAATGGACTAAAATGAAGAAGAATGAAAGTTCAAGGACCAAAATAGATTTTTTGCATAGTTGGTAGCACTATGCGACCCTCTATGTGGTCGCATAGAGGCCACCCGAGAATAAATTCTCAAAAAATTTTACTCTATGCGACTGCATAGAAATGTACTATGTGGTCGCATAGAGCAATTCGGGGGTCGATTCTGCAGTTTCCTTATTTCATCGAAACTCTGATGGAAACAAAATTTTTGGGGTCCTATATAAATGAAAACTCGACCAGAACGAAGGGGACGACAATCTTAGAAGAAAAAGAGAGATTTTGAAAAAGAAAACGAAGAGAGAACAAGAGGAAAACATCCCGCCAATTGAATAATTGATTGAAACTTCATTCGGGTGATGACGTTTTTTCAACCATTTTTGTATTTTCTTCTTTTTAGCATGTTAGGCTAGATTTTTCATGTACTAGGAGATCGATGAACCTTGCAATACGAGTTTTATTTTTATTTGGAGATTTGACATATTTAAGCACATGTTCCGGAATTGAATGATTTATACGTTTTTATTTCCATATTATTATTGTGCACGTAATTATATGATTTTGATGGCCTGTTTTATGCATTCGAGAGAAGGAAAATAGGCTTGATATGGTATAAATCATCATAGGGTCCGATAGGGGATAGAAATATACCTCTATGCCTTGTGAGAATTGTTGAATATTCATGAAATCATATGCATTCTTGTATGTTAGTATTCGTCATAGAGATATAGTCGAATCACATATTGAGGTAGGTTTGGCATTGCTCGAGAGAGATTGCTAAATTAAAATAGGAATATTGATTCATCAATTGTGGGAATGTGTGTCAAATTTGCATAATTAAAAGTTAAACGGGTGTTGCTTGGAAATTTGTGATCCTAGTGCATTAGTAATTCATTAAATCCATAAATTATCGTAGATTGCATTTAGGTCATTTTGCATTTAATATAAGTTTCTCACTCATAATTGCATCATAATTCACATCTTCCTTAGTTAAATCACAATACATACATCTTACTTTCGTGTTTCGGTTAAGGTCATAATAGGTTGATTTAAACTAATTCAATCCTTGTGGGATTGATACTTGGACTCATAATCCATTCTACTACTTGTTATTGAACCGTAGACTTGCGGTAGGTTTTAAATCGAAAGAAATAATTTCGTGAACACTCATGAAATATCTTGGGTGGTAGTCCTTTAGTAAATAAATTTGCTACCATGAAGTTTGTCCAATGTGTTCTATAGCAACCTGACCAATTTGAACTCTTTCTTTAACATCTAGGAATTTGATGTCTACAAATTTAGGTTTTGCTGAACTCCTATTGTTGTTTGAATACGAGAATGCTGATTTATTGTTACAAAATAACTCAAGAGATCTTTCAATTTCATCCAAATTTCGTAGCCATATTCCTTGATTGAATGCCTCATAACATTCTACAAACTCCGCTGCCATGGTTAAAGAAGTTATGAGTGTCTGCTTAGCACTATTACGGGATATAGCTCTTCCAGCCAGTAGGAGGACATAGCCCGATGTGGATCTCCTACCGTCTTGACATCCGGCTAAATCAGAATTAGAATAATCAATGATCTCCAATTGGTCTGATTTCCTGTATGTGAGTGTGTAATCTCTTATTCTCTATAAATATACCGCATAACCCACTTGAATGCCTTTCAATGATCCATCCAATGGTTACTTAAGTATCTACCTAACATTCCAACAATGAGTGTATATCCGGACGTGTGCATACCTGAGCATACATCAAGCTTCCAACTACCGAATATAGGGAATTTTCTGTATCTCCTTTCTTCAAGGTCATTTTTAGGATATTGATTGAAACTAAACTTGTCTTCCTTAACAACAGTCATATCTCTTGGTTTTCAATATGCATTTCATATCTCTTAAGTATCTTATCGATATAACTCTTTTGTCATAATCCAAGAATACCCCAAGAACAATTCCTGTGTATCTACATTCTTAATACAAAAGAAGCGCGATCAAAATTTTTTGTTTCAAAATTCTTTTGTAGAAATCTCTTAGTTTTGTGCAATAAGCCTATATCATTGCAGGCCAACAGTATGTCATTTACATACAATACCAGAAAAATATATTTACTCCCACTAAACTTATGATATACACAATCATCAACAGCATTTATCTCAAAACCAAACGAGATGATTATTTGATGAAATTTGTGATACCATTGAAGGGAAGCTTGCTTAAGCCCATAGGCTTCTTGTCCGTCTAAAGTTTATAAAGGATTTTGACAGTTGCTTTACTTGGAACTCTATTGAGAATATAAGCCACAATTTTTAATGTTTCTCCCCAAAGAGATTTTGGTAAGGTGGAATTACTAATCATACTCCTTACCATGTTTTTAAATGTTCCGTTTTGTCTTTCAGCAACACCGTTCATGCTAGGAAAGCCTGGCATTGGGTTACTATTGGATGATTCCACATTCCTCTAGAAATTCAACAAAATACACTAGACATTGTTCTCTTAATCCGTCATATCTACTACAATATTCATCACCACTGTCAGATCTAACGTGTTTTATTCTTTTGCAGAGTTGGTTTTCAACTTCGACCTCATAAGCCTTGAAATGTCCAGTGATTCAAATTTCTCATGAATGAAATATAGGTAGGCAAGCGAAAATAATTGGCTATGAACATAATAAATAACTATTAACCATTGCAGGAAGTCGAAGGGAATGGCCCACTGATATCCGTATAGATTAGTTCTTAGACGTTCGAAGTTCTATTGACATTTAAGCTCTTTTCATTTGTTTAATTCCTTTTAATACAATTTACATAAACACTCAAATATAAAAAATCACAGAAAACAAGAATTCCTTCTGATACAAGCTTCTCGATCCTATTTCGAGAAATATGACCTAAAAGATAATGCCATAATGGATCAAAATTCTCATTTGTTAATTTATGTTTAATATCTCGTGAATTCACATGCAAGATTTTATTATAAGAGGCAACTAGATTAAGGAAGTACAGATTATCATGTCCAGATAAAGAATTGGTATCCACAAGATTTGAGTCAAGAAAAAGACTAAATTTATTGTTTCTAAATGAACAAGAATAACCAAATTTGTCTAATATAGAAATAGAAACCAAATTCCGTCTAAAAAATTGTACCAAAAATGTCTCTTGCAAATCCAAATAAAAACTAATCTTTAATAATAATCTAAAAGTCTATATAGCCTCAACTTCAACTGATTTGTCATCGCCCACATAGATGAATCTTTTAGCATCAGTTCACTTTTGATTGTTTACGCAACCCCGCATAGACACTTATATAAGTAGTGACAACAGAATCAATCCACCAAGTATGTCTACGTACTAAAACTAAGTTAACCTCTGAACAAACCATAGTGAGAAACATACTTTTCTTTGCAATAGTTACCTTATCAAACAAAGCGCCCCTAAATTATTTTGGAATTCCATGCTTCATAATCATAGGACTCACATAGTTTGAACGATCCTACTTGTCAAAGTCCCATTTTTCATCAGCGAAACTTTTATCCGTAAGTGATGCGGGTTGTTTAGTCCTTAACACAAGGTCTAAGTCTACACAGCTAAGAACGATCTAAACGTTCTCTTTTCAATCCTTAAAGTTGGTTCCATTTAGTACGAGAATTGAATTGATGTTGGCGAATATTATAGAAACAGAAGTGTTAACTGAATATGGAACAAAACTTTACATTAGAATCCGTAATAAACAATTAATAAATTCAAATAATAGTAAACCCATCACAAGATACCAAGCACGAAATTAATATTTAGTCTTTTGACAAAAATACCAACTAGTAAGTGGTACTATTGATTTACTAATCAAATATTGACAATAAACTTTGTCAAACAATAAATCTATCTTTGGATCGATTTAATGTTCACGCAATTGTCATATATTTATTACCACTTGTGTGTATGTAATTCCGCCAAACATTTAAGTTCCTTCGATTGGTGAATATCCACATGAATTATGAACACACAACCTTCCTAACATTCCAAATAAATTAATCTAGATAATAAAGATTACTTTGGTAATATATTGCTTTAATTGATTTAGTTTGAAAAATTAGTTATCTTAAAATAAACTTTAATACCATAATTTGAATTTTAATTGTTGAAACCTTATTATTTTTATTTTTTTAATTGTTTTCTAGAACTTAAAATAAAGAAGGTAGTAACAAGGAGTTTGAGCCAAGTAAAAACCAAGCACATCAGTGCCCGGTGCTGGGCGCTGCTGCGTACAGAATTGCAGCGCTATGTTTAGGCGCAACAGCACTACTGTAATGCTGCATAATTTCCTTAAACCTAAAATTTAGATATCTAAGATTCGAAATCACATTCAAAATTTTTTATACAAAACCAAAGTATGAATTTCCATCCTAAAATCTTCTTTTAATCTCAATGGTTTAACATTGATTGTTTCTGATACAACTTGTTGAATATTTACGAAATTTAATCTTTATAAAATTTACATAAGGATGACAGTTGGTCGGGTTCGAAGCGAGGTAGGGGCTTGCCCTGTTTGTTGCTCCATTTTTATTTTTTTTATTTTTTTTTTACATTTTCAAGATTTCGAGTTATACTATTATTAAAAAATAAAATACCAATTCAAAATTTTAAAATCCAAAGCAAATAATGCTCAAACTAACAATTTTTTTCTTCTTCACAATGCCTCGCCCCGAGACCCTAGATGGGGTGGCGACTAACGCCCCGCCCTACAAACCATCGGGACGGATTTTTTTGTCATCTCTAACTTTACATAATTGCTAAGATCTCCATGTCAAATCACCAAGAAAAATAATTAATGCAAAACATGCCTTAATCCATTGATTTGTTTCTTGAATTATAATCTTTGAATGTTGTCTTCCGGATCTTTAATCTTGATTCATGATTATAGATTATGGAATTCTTCTTCTTGTTCTTGAATTCTTTTATGTGAGTTTTGAATCTTCCTCTTCAATATACTTTCTATATTAATTCTTGTATTGATGGGATAACATAAAGAATGAGAAAAATTATAATTAAATTGGAGACCATAATCCTATATATAGTTTCCATATGCATTTCCTCCATCATGAAATACAGTTATAAAGGAATCTATTTTTATAATTTGACCCACACTTTATTTAGATGCTCTAAATTCAATTACTTAATTCTTTATTAGATAACGAAAATTTTGGGCTAACTTTAAAATAGCCTCTATACACAATTAATTACCCACGTCGGCCCACATGACAAATTAATAAATTTTCAACAAAGAAATGTTCAAACAATGTCTAGTTAATGACATTTAAGGTGTATTTGATTGCAAGCATAGAATTTTCATGGAAAGAAACTAAATTATAAACAATTCAATTACCTATAACTTATTTGTATGGAAGTTATTAGTTAATTATGTTCGATTGATTTAGTTTTTAACCTAAAAAAATATAATTGTCCATTTTTTATTGGTGAGTAGATGAGGAATAGTGGATAGATGAGAGCGAATTTCCTGAAAAATAAAATCTTACTTTCCTTGAAAAAAAAAATATTTTCTTGATTTTAAGGAAAATATGGTCGCATGACCAAAGATAGGAAAATGTTTTCCATGGAACAAATTTCAATCAAGCAGCACAAAAGCGGGAATTTGGATTGAAAAAATACATTTTTCATAAAAAATATTGACAATTAAACACACCCTTATGGTCAAAAGAAAAATGTTTTGAGAAGATAATCAAGCATGCAGACTCAACTATAAAAGCTAAAGGGCGATGTGGAAGCAATTCAACCACTCCAGTAAAAATGAGGCAAATATAAAGATTATAACTTCCTGTTGGAAATATGTTGTTCAAAAATTAATAAACATGTGTGGAATGGAATGAACAAAATAAAATGGAGACCCAAATTTTGGTCTGTACGACCGCATAGACCATTTGGCTATGCGTTCGCATGGCCATCACCCGAGAATTTGGGGATGGTCACAAGGTAAACCATGAGACCGCATGGCTTGAAACCATACGGTTGCATGGCACATTTAAAGTGACCGTTGGAGGCCATTTTTAGTTAGTTTTTTGGTGGCTTTTAGAGGGAATCTTGCATCTCTTCATGACTTTTGGCACCAATTCGTGAGGTATTGATTGAAATCTATAAATAGGTGTTGAAGGATCAATACATATTATTAAAAAATCATATGAGAAACGGATTTTACATTCCACAAGAAAACATTCTTTCTATTTCCATATTCAAGCAATTGCCTCTTGTGTTCTTCAAGTTCAGGTAGAAAACCATTTATGCTTTAGTATTTTTCAGCAACAAGGCTTGATCAATCCTACGAACCATTTGCCATAAATCCCTTGAAGCATCTCGTATAATCCGAAGAGGGGGCAAATATCGTTCGAGGATAGCGAGATTATTTTCGTGTTTGAGCCTTCATATTGGTTTGATCTTCTTGTTCATCTTTCATCTTCTTGAATTACTATTTTTTGGTTTCTTCTCCAACCCCAGTGTTGATGAATTTTTCAACAATCTCGAACGATATTTTGTGATGGAGAACGAAACCACTTCGGTGATGATCAAGTTGATGGATCAAGATCTTGTTCGTGTGGACCGTTTGATTGCACTAATTGCACAGGAAGGTTCTACTTGAAGAAAGACATGCTTTCACTCGATAATGGAAGATAATGAGTCCGGATTCATGGTTTGGGCTTGGTAATTATCATTTCGCCTTCTTCAAATTCGGTAAGTCGAAATTGTGTTTCGATCTCACGCATACATGGGATTTACGTTCTCGAAAATTATAATGTGCAACCCATATGCTTGACATTCTAGGAATTTACACAAGTACATAAATCTGAAAATTTATAATTGGTTTTGAGTACTCATGATTATGGCATATGTTATATTGTATGTTCTCTTTGCATAAGGAATTCCTAGATTGTGTTGTGTAATTCAACCAATGTGTTGGTAGAATTTAAAATAATAATAAAATTAAAGTTCACGTTTTCTCTAGATCATGATGTGCATTACAGAACTTTGTTTCTTAAATATGATAAGGAACAGAAATTTTCATTTACATCCTTGAGAAGGTGTGACCCTTTTGGAATTGCATGCAGTTATCTGTCTTCATCTGTGAAAAGGCATGAGTACTGCCATGCATGTAAAGTGGTGTCATCAATTAAATTAAATGTGCTTTGATAATTTTAATTCACGGACAATGTTTCTGCATTTATTATTTAAGGTAAAAAATTTCTTAGCAGTTCATAAATTTCTGAAATGATGATCATGAATTATCTGTCGTGATGTATGAAATGGCATGTGGTTGTCCGTCTTCGAAGGAAATGGAAGGAATTGATTAATTAATGTAATCAAACATGATTAAAAATACATAATATACGAACTCTTTGCTAGCAGTGTGTGAAAAGAAAGAGGAAATGCATGTGATTATCTACAAGTATCTATTTGAAAAATGATTTGTAAAGTCCGTTTGCACATTTATGTTTGGAGACTTTGATAATGCTTATATGTTCCATTTAAATTATCTTCTCCATTGAATGTTTGTTTGGTCAAATGGAGGAACTGCAATGTGTGGAAAATATCAGATAAGCATTATATGGATTGATATAATTTAATAATTGTTGAATAACGGCACTATGTATAGATGCCAACATCTTCTCATAATTAATCAAAAACATGAAAGTGGCTGGTTTTTAGATGAATACATGTGGTCCAGTTTATTAAATGGTGACCTTTCATTTTAAATTATAAACCAATTGTGGAAACGGGATCTATTTGGCATGGAAATATTTGATTTCTAATGCATATACTGATCTTTGCATAAATCTGTTGATATTCCATGAACATACTTGAAAGTCAGATTGCATTTGTATTTCCAATCTAATTGAATTGGAGTATGTACGAAATTTAAATTGGTAATTGTTGAAGTCTGATTTCTTAAATTTGGTACCGAAATGATGTGATTCCATTAAAGGCCAAGAAACCTGAATTGTTGTTGCCATGGATGGTATTATACGTGAAAGTGGGTTCATGGTTATGGGCACATGATAGGCTTGATAACCGTATGGTGAACTGGCCAAGTCATCAATTCCATTTTAATGATGGCTGTCATTTAAATGGCATATTTTCACGTTGCATGCATAATGGAGATTTATTAAATTCCATTATGCAACTAAATGAAATTGCTTGGCATGAAACAGTTTCTATTTGCATTCTTTTGGTTGTCAGTTCCTTTGGGATTGAAAGCCATTAGAGAATTGAATTGTACCATCTATCGAAACTTGTTAAATTGTGTGCATTAATGAGGTACCTGTTTGCACAAAAGTTATGTATACATATATTTGAATTGATGGTGCTCACTTGAGGATGCTTGTTTTGGTGTCCATCATATGGTTAAATGTGCAATATTTTGATGACAAATTATTTTAAAGTGGAAATTGCTTATCCAATTATTGAGAATGGTTCATATGCACAAGATAGTAGTATTGAAAAATGCCAACTATCTGTTGATTGACTTCATGTCTTGACTAACTTGGGTTAATGTCGATAGTCTCATTTAATCATATGGTATTAATGAGATGATTTTATGCCAATTATATTTGCATAAAAGCATGACAAGTTGTGATTTGTTCTAGTGGAAAGTGCTTGCGAAATTATTAAAACATAAAAATATTTTATAGAGCACGAGTTGTGTATATAGTTGGTGGTAGTGCCGAATATCCTTTTCATACAAATCTGGAAACGTTTGAATGTGGTGATTTAGTTGGTTAAATTTTTATATTTAGTTGAATTGATAGCTTCAATTAATTCGCCTAAATTAATTCTGTGCAATTAAGTGAGATTGCAAATGAGTATAACAAAATGTGATTTTATCCAAATATGAATAAGGTGAATATGTACCTTATCATTTAAGATGATATGATGCTATGTAGTGAAGGTCACGGAAGTGTTAAATTGCAAACGATTAGAGATTAATATGCTTAGTCTCGTTCGTTGTTGAATTGGACTTTAGTCATGGAACCAATTGAGTTCGTTTGTGCTTGAAAAGCATTAACGGTATATGAGATGATCTTGATCAAATTGTGGGATCAAATTTAAAAATAGTTGGATTGAAGTACATAGTGACTTAACGAATACAATCCCAAATGTGTGGGTTGACCTATTGAGGAACTCTAAGTTCGAGTATAACTCAAAATGTGGGGGTTAACATTAATCTTATAAACTTATTTGAGAAGTTCAAAGATATATGGATGCAATATTACAAGATTGCATAAGAATTCCTAATTGAGGAATTGTGGGGGTAATTTAATATAAATGTTAAAGTTGCCTAAAACCTTTTAATCATAAAAATATATCTATGAAGGAGAAAATGTGGAAACCCTTACATATAATTATAAGGATGATATACACTAAATCTAAAGTGGATAAAATAAGTATGGCGTTTACAAAACCAATGAGAATATTTAAAGAATATTCATTGAAGATCGTTGTAATGATGAAAACTGAATACCCAAAAAGTATGAAATCCACAAATAAAAGTGATTGACTAGTGTAATGATTTGTGGAAATCATCCAACAATGTTTTGAAAATAAATAAGCCTTTAAATCAAACGAGTGAGAAGCATGTGGCTTCTTGGTGGTGACGAGTTTGATCTATCAAATGAATCAATCATTGGTTAGCCATATTTTGATAAGATACTACGTCACATGAAATAAGAAGTAAAGACATATAAATCTTAGAGGTGACATCACAATAAAATTATCAAATATGGAATGATTTACAAAGAGAATTTGGCGGATCCTTTAACTAGATCACTAAATAAAAATTTTAGTGACATTTACTTCGAGTAGGATGGGGTTGAAACTATAAACTAAAAAGGTCCACCAATGATGGCAACCCTACCTGTCATTACTCAAAAGGTAATATACGGGTTCAAAGGGTAACAACAAGTCATTCGATATGTGGATGATTGCAGCATTATTAAAATTCGCGATAACCCTATCCTAATTAAAATAATGCTGGTTGTTACTGAAGTAAGGGTTTAGCACTAAAACTCTTAATGAAGGTCAGTCCTAAAACACAAGTACCTCTAAAAGTAATAAAGGTACTGGAAAAACTTCACATAAATGAACTTCGAGGTGGTGTCGCCTCAATTGAGAGTTGGAGTTTCCCTCTTAAAAGTTTGTTGAATAGGATGAGCGCAAGGTCATAACAGCGCTAAGTGATTTATGAGGAACTTGAGAACACGTGGTACTCGTGTGTGTGTTCGAACCGGTATTGTCACTTGGAACAATTGGTTCAAAGCTTCACATGCTACCTTTTGATTCCAACTTTACTTTGATTGGATTGCGCTATGGTTAGATTCAAATCGAAAAATATCTAATCCTTACGCATGAGTTGAATATGAGAATTTATTGAAATTTTGAACAAGTGGGGGATTGTTGGAAATATATTCTTCAAAAATCAATAAACATGTGTAGAATGGAATGAACAAAACAAAATGGAGACCCAAATTTTGGTCCATGTGAACACATAGACCATTTGGCCATGCGGTCGCATGGCCATCACCCGAGAATTTGGGGGTGGTCGCATGGTACATTTAAAGTGACCGTTGGAGGCCATTTTTAGTTAGTTTTGTGGTGGCTTTTAGAGGGAATCTTGCATCTCTTCATGACTTTTGGCACCAACTCGTGAGGTATTGATTAACATCTATAAATAGGTGTTGAAGGATCAATACATATTATTAAAAAATCATATGAGAAACTGATTTTATATTCCATAAGAAAACATTCTTTCTATTTCCATATTCAAGTAATTCCCTCTTATGTTCTTCAAGTTCAGGTAGAAAATCATTTATGCTTTAGTGTTTTTCTGCAATAAGGTTTGATCAATCCTACGAACCATTTGCCGTAAAACCCTTGAAGCATCTCGTATAATCCGGAGAGGGGGCAAATATCATTCGAGGACAACGAGATTATTTCGTGTTTGAGCCTTCATATTGGTTTGATCTTCTTGTTCATCTTTTATCTTCTCGAATTACTATTTTTTGGTTTCTTCTCCAACCCCGGCGTTGATTAATTTTCTAACACTTCCATGAAATAAATTTTGTCATGCTGGATCTTTATGAGCAAACTAGCATTAATAATTATAGATTTTAAAATCTTAAACTTCACCTACTAAATTTCCAGTTTTCTCAATTAAAATTTTACTCTAATTTTCCGTCTGGATAACAAGATAGGCATCTTAATCTTATAATAGAAGCAACCTCAAGAAGAGCTCATATGGAAAATTAAGAATAATTTGTTCAATTTTGGCCCAAATATTTGTGTTAGTTTAGTTCTAATTTGAATTCTAACCCAACCTCGATGCTCAATTAATCAAATCTTGTTGAAGAGATTACGATTATTAAATACTATTTTCATGACATTTATGAAACACGAGTATCTTTTTTTTTAAATTAGGCATTTTATTTAATGTGTGTTTGACTAAATTTACTTATGGTAATTAAGTAAACTTTATAATAAAAAAATTTTATTGATCAGATCTAAAAATTACTTATTTTATAGTTAGAGACAACATACACTACATGTTTGGCTAAGCTTAAAAGTAAAACACACACACACACACACGTTTTCATATCTTACCTATTCATACTTATAAGAAAAAATTAATTATTTTGATCATGAAATAAATGTTATATATATCTTGAAACTGAGCAAAATATGGATATGAATTAAATCTAATTTCTTTGGACCCTCATAATTCTTAGTTGATTTTTCTCTTTAGATGTGATTCCTCACGCACCATGAAATGAAGTAATATAGAAGATTGTTGTCCATACCGAATAATATTTTGCGACCATAACATATAGTGATGTATTATTGATTGTGTGTTTCGACTAAAGCTTTCAGTTGTTTGAAAATACTAGTCGTCAAATTTATTTAGAATAATATTCATTAAATAATTTCTTAGTTTTTCATTGGTGGATATGTATCCTTTGCTTATTCCAATCATGATGTCGGTTAGTTTATATTTTTAACGTATGCACCGATTTTTTATTTGGTAAGAAAATATAAAAAGATTTAATGAGACATCTTAGGGTGAAACATCTAGAGTTTTTTTTTATATTTCATTGAATGTTCTACACTTTCTGTCGTGAATATCATGAATTTAGTCTATTGCAACGTGAGTTAATTCAAAAAAAATTAAATTTACAACCCATCCTAACATCATTTTCTAGCTCCGTCCTTAGAAGCAACATCTTAAAAATCACAATATTAAAATCTAACATCTACTTTAACATATAAACACTCAAGCTGAACAACCATCAAAATGAGATATTCAATGAAAATTCAAAAAATGAAAATAAATTATGAAAATCATTAGAAATATATCTTTTTTGTGAAAAATATTTGTTTGTGTATAAAATGTAACACTAACCAACTTTGGCAGAAGCATAAGATTGAGCAATGTTCCTCGCCATTGCCATAAGGAGCGCGATCCCATGTTTGGCAGCTGCAACGATGTTAGCCATTGGCGCATATGTTCAGTCGCTGCTGCCAGATCCACATTATCAATTGAAACACCGGCACTTCCAACAACCTTTAGCCTTCCACCAGATGACTCAAACACCTCGCAGCTCACCTTCGTCCTGCTCCTCACAATAATCACGTCACTTGGTGAGATCTTGGTGCAGAGCTCCTCGGCAGTGATGTTATATTAGCAATCAACATTGGCACCTGTTGGAGAAAATTTACCGGATTGGAATAGAGATCACAAAATATGAACCGAAAATGCTAAAAATAATATAATCTCGAACTTGTATTAATGAATGGCTTGAACACGATATCGTTGTCCTAAATCGATATTTGCCCATTTTCCTATGAATTTGAGATGCTTCGAAGGTTGTTAGCAAATGGTTTGCAGGATTATAACAAGCCTTGCAAGGATTTAAACACCAAAGTACAAATGCAAATCCTAGAAAACTTGATGAACACAAAAGATGAATATGAATATGGCTTTTAAAGACTTTGATCTTTGATTTTGGAAGTAATATGGAAGCTTGATGTTTTTGTAATGTGTTTGCCTTCAACATGAGTCCAATATATATAGGCATACACCATGCGACCGCATGGTACAAACCCATGCGGTCACATGGTTTGCCCATACCGAGACCATTTGGTCCCGGCATTAGGACATGCGATCGCATGGATCAATTTTTTTTTATTGTTGTTGTTTATTTTGAACAATATTATCACATCAATCCCCCACTTGTTCAAAATTAACAAGTCTCATATTCATAATTTACGATACTCATGCATAAGGATTAGATATCTTTCGATTTGAATCTAATTATAGTGTAATTCAAACAAAGTATAGTCGGAATCAAAGGTAGCGTGTAGCTTTGAACCAGTTATTTCATATGACAATACCGGTAAGAACACACACACGAGTACCACATGTTCTCAAGTTCCTCATAACTCGCTTAGAACTTTTATGACCTTGCGCTTATCCTTTTCAACAATCTTTTAAGAGAGAAACTCCAACTCTCTATTAAGGCGGCACCACCTTGAAGACTGTTTAGGTGAAGTTCTTCCAATACATTTGTTACCTTTAGAGGTATTTGTGTTTTAGCATGGAACTTTATTAAGAGCTTATAGATCATCCCTCATTTCAGTAACAAACCAGCATTAATTTAATTAGGATATGATTATTGCGGATTTTTTAATAATGCTATAACTATTCACATATCGAAGACTTATTGTTACCCTTTGAACCCGTAAATTACCTTTTGAGTAATGACAGATAGGGTTGCTGTCATTGGTTAACATTTTTAGTTAAGGAGTTTCAACTTCATCCTACTCAAAATAGATGCTACTAAATCTCTGTTTAGAGGTTTAGTCAAAGGATCCATCAAATTCTCAATTGACCTTACATAATTTAGGGAAATTATTCCATCCTTGATTAACTTCCTTATATAGCCATGTCTAAGACTCATGTGCCTAGATTTTCCATTGTATACCTCGTTGTATGTTTTTGCTAATGTAGCTTGACTATCGCACTGATAGGTATTGAAGAAATATTTTTCGATCCCAAAGGTATCTCATAAAAGAGATCCTTAAGCCACTCAACCTTTTTTCCGGTATCCGATAGGGCTACAAATTCAGATTCCATGGTCGAGTGTGTTATGCATGTTTATTTCTTTGATTTTCAAGAAACATCACCTCCTCCTAGAGTGAACACCCAACCTGAGGTGGATTTACTTTTACCCATGATAGATATCCAACTAGTATCGGTAAATATTTCCAATATTGTCGAAAATTTAGTATATTGCAAGCCTAAGTTCTTTATTTTCATTAAGTATCCAAGAACTCTCTCAATGGCCTTCCAATGATTATTACTTGGATTGCTAGTAAACTTGCTAAGTTTACTTATGGCATAGGCTATGTCCAGTCTTGTGCATTGAACTAAATATATAAGACTTTCTATAGCACTAGCATATTCCAATTGAACAATCGCCCTTCATTATTCTTTACAAGTTTTGAACTTGGATCAACCGGGATACTATATTCTTTTATATTCAAGTGTTATCCAATGATTATTACTTGGATTGCTAGTAAACTTGCTAAGTTTACTTATGGCATAGGCTATGTCCAGTCTTGTGCATTGAACTACATATATAAGACTTTCTATAGCACTAGCATATTCCAATTGAACAATCGCCCTTCATTATTCTTTACAAGTTTTGAACTTGGATCAACCGGGATACTATATTCTTTTATATTCAAGTGTTTGAACTTGTTTATCACATTCTCAATATAATGTGATTGACTTAGGTGATAACCCCCACTAGTCTTTGTGACTTTGATACCTAAAATGGTATCCACTTGACCAAGATCCTTCATTTTGAATGTGGAAGATAGAAACCTCTTTGTTTCTTCTATACCGTCCATATAATTACTCATAATCAACATATCGTCAACATATAAACATATAAAAGTCACATAATCATGATACACTTTAGAATATAAACATCTATCTATGCTATTATGTTTGAATCCGAATGATGTTATAGTTAAGTCAAACTTCTCATATCATTTCTTAGATGCCTACTTCAAACCATATAAAGTTTTTACTAACTTGCATACCTTATGTTCATTTCCAGGTAGAACGAACCCTTCAAGTTGCTCCATATAGACATTCACATCGAGAACCCCATTTAAGAATGCCGTCTTAACATCCATTTGATGAACATGCAAGTCATATATTGAAGCTAATGTAAATAATATCCTAATCGATGTTATTCTAGCTACCGGTGCATAAGTGTCAAAATAGTCGATTCCTTCCTTTTATCAATATCCTTTTGCTACTAATCTAGCTTTGAAAGTATTTAGAGAGCCATCAACATTATAAATACCCATTTACATCCAATAGATTTGGATCCCGATGGTAGATCGACAAGTTCCCAAGTTTTATTAGACATTATCGAATCCACTTCATCTTTAATTGCATCTTTCCAAAAAATGCTATCACGAGAAGCCATAGCTTCTTTATAGGTTTTAGGGTCGATTTTCACTTGTAGAATAAAATGAATTGTTCTTACAACATTCAACTCATTTCCTTCTACTAAGTAAAAGGAGATAAGTTGAGAATCAATTTCATCCGGTCCTAAAGACTTCTCAACTCGAGTTCTCTTACTTCTTCGTGGTTCACTAGACTCATCAACATCTTTAGAAGACATTTCATCACGTGTTCCACTTGAGCTAGGGATGTTTTCAATATTTTCCTTTAATTCATTATCCGATGATAACAAATCTTCAAAGAACTCTACATCACTTGATTCGATAATCACATTGGTCTCCAAGTTTAGAAATCTATAAGATTTGCTATTATTAGCATATCCAACAAAAGCACATTTAATGCCTCTTGGACCTAATTTGGTCCTATTAGGATTCGTGTACTTACAATAAGCAAAACACCCCCACACTTTGAAATATCCAATGTTCGGTCTTCTTCCTTTCCACAATTCATAGGGAGAAACCTTTGTATGTATAGAAGGAATTCTATTAAGTATCTTACATACACTTAATAAAGCTTCATCCCATAAATTAAATGGCAACTTAGCATATATAAGCATGGCATTAATCATTTCTACTAAGGTTCTATTCTTCCTTTCAGCCAAACCGTTTTATTTGGGTGTCCTAGGTGTAGAACATTGGTGAATTATGTCATGTTCACAATATAAATTAAATTCACTAGAGAAGTATTCACCACCTCCATCACTTCTTAAGGTCTTTATTTTCTTATTTAAGTAATTTTCAACTTCATTTTTATAAGTCTTAAATTAATCAAATGCCTCGTATTTATGTTTCATCAAATAAACATAAGTATATCTTGAGCAATGATCAATAAATGTTATGAAATATCTATTTTCACCTCTTGTTAGCATGTCATTCAATTCACATATATCGGAATGAATTAATTCTAATATGCTAGAAATCCTCTTAACACTTTGATAAGGCTTTTTAACCATTTTTGCTTTTACACATGTTTTGCATTTAATGGCATCATTTTCATCATATGAAATTAAGTCACAATTTCTCATGCGTTTCATGGTACTTTTACCTATGTGACTTAATCTAGCATGCCATAAAGAAAATAAATCAATCATGAAAGCAAAATCAACTTTATTTATTTTATTGTCAATAGTACAAAGTTTGACCATTCCTTCACATGAATAGCCCTTTCCAACAAATTTCCCGTTAAGTGACAATACAAGTTTACCGGACTCAAAGACACTTTTAATGCCCGATTTTCCCAAAAGATTTCTACTCACTAAGTTCCTATTCATATCCAGAACATGTAGCACATTTGTGAGAGTAACATTTTTCCCAAAAGTGAAGATAATTTCTACACTTTCTTTTCCAATTACTTTGGATCGCACCTCGTTACCTATTTGGATCTCTTGGTCTCCATCCATTTCATTATATATTTTGAACAAAGATTTGTCATATGATACATCCACAATGGCACAAGTATCATACCACCAGCCAAGAACCTTTCCCTTAATTGCATTTCTTTCACTCACGGTGGCCACAATCTTGTCTTGTTGGATGGAATTCACTTTACCCTCAGAGTTGTTTTCCGGTGTCTACAATCTTTTGCGTAGTGTCCAAATTTCTCACAAACAAAGCATCCTCCTTTGATCTTCTTCTTGAACTTATTAAGGTTCCTTGAAGGCTTCCTTTTGTTGGATTTTGTTGGCGGTTCAGAATTTTCTACAGCATTTACTTTGGAAATGCCCTCATGAGAATAACTTTTATCACGTATTCTCTAATATTCCTCAATCCGAAGATGTTTTTGCAATTGTTCCAAAGAATAATCTTTGAAACTATGCATTATCTTCTTCGGTATCCTTTCCAAGTTCCGGGAAGTTTGGCAATTATAGCCTCTACTTGAAAGGTCTCCGGTATTTCGATTTTCACCTCCTTCAACTTATTGACAATTACTTGCATTTCATGAATTTGAGGAAGAAGGGGAATATTCTCTAAAAATTTAAAATCAAAGTACTTAGAAATTAAAAAATTCTTTGTACATTCTTCTTCCGCTTTGTACTTATTTTTGAGCGCATCCCAAATTTCCTTTGCTGAAGTTATGTTTGTATATAAGTCATACAAATGATCCGATAATGCATTGAGGATGTGACCGTGGCATATTAACTCATCTTCTTGGCGTTTTTTTCTTTCATTCCTCACTGCTTCGGTTTCTCCATTTGTTGGTTCCAGTAGTGACGTCAATTCCAGATCTGGGATGTAGAAGATCTTTCGTCCAGTGAGAAGAAACTTCAATTTGTCTTTCCATTGAGTGTAGTTCGTTCCATCGAACCGATCTAACCGCACCAAGTCTTGATTCATGAGTTTGATTATCGCTAATATTGTCTCGCTTTCCATTGCAGAAATATCGTTCGAGATTGTTGGAAAAAATTCACCGGATTGGAATAGAGATCACAAAATATGAACCGAAAACGCCAAAAACAATATAATCTCGAACTTGTATCAATGAATGGCTTGAACAGGATATCGTTGTCCTCAAACGATATTTGCCTCTTCTCCTATGAATTTGAGATGCTTCGAAGGTTGTTGGCAAATGGTTTTCAGGATTATAGTAAGCCTTGCAAGGATTTAGACACCAAAGCACAAGTGCAAATCCTAGAAAACTTGATAAACACAAAGGATGAATATGAATATGGCTTTTAAAGACTTTGATCTTTGATTTTGGAAGTAATATGGAAGCTTGATATTTTTGTAATGTGTTTGCCTTCAACATGGATCCAATATATATAAGCATACACCACATTCACGAAATGGTACCAAACTTTGAGCCAAAAGTCACCAATTTTGAATTTACAATAGAAGAAAATGGCCTCCAATGACTAAATAAATACACCACGCGACCGCATACCATGCCGAGACCATTTGGTCTCGGCGTTAGGACATGCGACCGCATGGCATACTGCATGGTTATATGCCATGTGGTCGCATGGACCAATTTTTTTTTTTATTGTTGTTTATTTTGAATAACATTATCACATCAACACCTGCCTTATCAAGCTTCTCAGCCACAAGGATCATCGGCTTACCATCCATAGAAGGGAAAAGAAACCGTCGAAGCTCTTGGATATAGAAGTGACGAAAAGAGAGGGTGGCGATGCCAGAAGTGGATGAGAGGGAGTGGCTACTCTTCCATGACAAGGTGGTTGACGTCGTCGAGAGTTTAAGGCTTGTGAACGAAGCTGTAGCGGCCATTCAATATATACACTTTGGCGTTTATCAGTCCTAGTCTGATTCTAAAATGCGCTAGAAGGAGTGGAAGTGTAAACTAAAAGAAGGCCTGGGGAGCTAGCACAGGAATTTTGCAGTGGGGGATGCTTCTTAAACAACCCCCTGGTCAACTAAGGGGTTATGTGGTGCCCCCAATATGGCATGCAAACACCCTCCCAATAGGAGGGTGCCACATAACCACTTGGTTGTCCAAGGGGTTGTTCAAGTGGGATTTCCATTTTGCGTTTAAAGCGAAAGACCAAATAACTATAATTTTTATTTTCTTATTTTTTATTTGAAATTTCATTTGTTTATCCTTGGGTAGATTCTGCCACAAAGTCATGTCATTTTATAAGTGTGACACTCATACTTCTAATCTACTCGTCATCATTTTTACTGACTTATATTTTCAACTATTGAAAACTATGTGATATTCACACAATGTCAACTTGAAAAATAAGTGTTCAATAGTCTGTCTTCTGTCTATCCATTGCCATCCATGTTGATTTGCATTCTTAGTTAAATAATCATGTGATACTGACATGATGTTGCCATCCACATCGTCTTAGTTTGTACAGCTTAGTGTGTGTGAGTTAGCTTTGTTAGAATCTCTTCTTCTATTTATAGGACATTGGAATGTATTGTAAAGATGACTATGATCAATAAAGCTCAGTATTCCTTTCAGTTCATTTAATACAATTAAATCACAATCTGAAGTAGGAATTCCAAATTTGAGAACAGAAAAATACAAACTAATGGTTCTTGCTCTAGCTTTTTGATGCCATGTACGAATTGGCCGATAAGGTTGTAGAGTTTGTTGGAGTAGCTGTACTTCCCGCCATTAGTGACATCTCTTACAATATCTTCGTGTACTGCAGAGCGTTTGGCGAGGAGGAGAAAGGTGACACGTAGCTTCTGTTGGAAAAATGAGTAAATTGATCAATTTTGACATAAGTTTGAGTGGGACCCGTTGGTCCAATTTGGAAGATCAAAGTTGATATGTGTTCTCCTCCGTGAGAACATCAAAACCATTTATTTACTTGCCAAAATTGATTAACGGATGAAGGAGAAATTGGAGCTCAAAGTTGGCCATTGGAAGATGGTTTATGTGGGAAAAGTGACATTTGTCCCACATAGAAAAATGAAGAAAGCATGAACCACTTTATATATGCCTACACTTTGGAATGGTGTAATCATGTGTAGTATAGAGGCTCTCTTCACGTGCGCGCACAGGGGGTGCAAATCTCGGACCGAAATAGTCTTCGGACCTTGAAGTTGGGTGCGGGTGCGATCTGCGCACACGAATGTCGGACCGAAAAAGGCAAAATTCGCCCCTTTGGAGAGCCCATGTTTTGCAATTTTTTTTTTTTTATTTTCTCCAATGACTTTTGAGTTTCTAAAACTACAAAAACTCCAATGAAATCCCAATGGTCACAGTATTAATGGGCAGTAACTCCAATGGACTCTCAATGGTCACAGTGTTAATGGGCAGTATGCCTATTAAAAGGCTCATTCTCCAGCAATTTAACACACTCGAAAATCTTACCAACATTCCTGTATACACAGTTTCTTCTTTTCTGCATTCCTTGTCCAGTAAGGTCTTGTTCTTGTGGTGATATTATTCGGATACTAGATCAGTTCGCCAGAGTATTATCTACGGTGCTCAGATTCTACTATATACCGTTATATCTTGGGAAACAGACGCTCGGATTAAAACTCAAGCACGTATGGTGAAAGTGCGAATCTGTTTTAAGGACACTGTGTTTACACAGGCCTTGGATTAAAAGTTTATATGAAGTTATAAGCATGTCATTAATTTTATTTTTTTTGTTCTCTGAAGTTTCTGTTAATTTTCAGCTTTCCCGTTTAGATTTATTAAATTAACGTGTTTTACATAACTTAATATAATTTAGCTCTAAATTAGATTAATATATTGTGGTTTATGATAATTTAGTTTATTGTGTAATTAACTAAAATTATAAACCGATATGAGAAAACTCGGTATCATTCCACCAACATAATTTCCAACAGCACCATCCACCAGAGTGGTCGTGTGGAGGCGGTGGTGTTTTTCTCCTTGTTGCTTAATGGTTTGGTATTGCAGAATCCTTCAATAGTGGGTTGATCAAGTCAATTCCTCGAGAAAAAGGCCAAATAATGGTGGAAATCAAGGAGGTGAGATAGCAATGGCGTTATCAAGCGGATTTTATAGGCGGAGATTGGTTGTTCTAGGAACGACGGTTGGCTCTTCATGACAAAAGATCTTGTCTACTGCTACTTTTATATGTAGCGGGAATTTTTTTGAGAGGAAATTGTAATTAAAGAATAATTTCAGTAAAAAAGGTATATTGGGAGAATAGTTAAGTACAGAGTATTAGGTTTAGGGTCTGTTTAATACCCTCCATTTTTCATGAAAAATGGGAAAAATTTCCATCCAAATGTGTTATTTGATTGTCAAAAAATTTCATGGAATTGATTTTCCATATACTCCTTACGTGATGCCATTTTTCATGTTTTCAAGGAATTCAATTTCCTTTGATTTTGATGGGAATTGGGTTTTCCAACTTTTTTTTTATTATTTTTTTTTTTTGGGCAATTTCAACAAATTCTATTCCTTTAATTGATAACTTTCATGAAAAGTAAAGTCAAACAAACATCGAAAAATCCAAAATTTCAACATTTTTCAAATGAAAAATTATATCAATCTAACACATTTAATTGACAATTCCCAATAAAAACAAGTTCTAGACAATTTAATTTTTCGAAATTCTGTTTTTCACCCAAATTTTATTCTTGCAATCAAATGGAACCTTAGTTTAATCCTAATTCAATTCTATTACATGTACATTGTGGATGACAATGAGTTTAATATTGTTTGACACGGCAACAATCATGATCATTGATTTTTGCCACACTTATTCAAATAATTGCTCAATTTTCTACATATCACATAATGTCAAACTTAATTTGCACTAGGAATGTGCAACTAGTTTAATCCAAATCATAGAGACGTTATATATAGATTTTCAAACACCACATAAACCACAGTTATTAAATATTACAGCACATGATCCTCAGACTTGGAATAATATAATAGAAGTATGGAAGAGCATTTAAACATGCTAAAAAATATTTTTGATCTTTTGGATTCTTATTGTAAGATATCCATAAATTATCTAAAATGCATTTTTCTGATTTAGTAATTGAAATATGAGAGAGTGTCTTAAAACTAATATTACTGTTTGGAAAACAAAGTAACTCTATATTACCAAATCTTAACTTATCATGAGTCTGTAGTATATTTGTCTGAGAACTGGAACTGCCAACAATTGGTAATCCTGGTCTGGGACCTCTTGGTCTTTGCATCTGCAATAAATGATCAGTCATATTCTTTATTTTTAATTATTCTACTTAAAATATCTGCAATCTGATTATCACTACCTTTAATATGTTCAAAATTAATTACCAATCCAGTATTAGTTATTCTGTCTATGAAATTTAACCATCTTCTTCTATTACTTCTTTTATTTTCTAATTTCATTTTATTAACAAAATTTACAATTGCTTCACAATCTGTTCTTAAAGTAATTTCTTTTTTTAGAAATAATAAATAATTCAAAAGAATCTAAAGCATAATTTACTGCAAGTAATTTTAAATCTATGCTACTTATATTACCTTTTTCTTTATAATTTCCACTATTATATCTTACAATTTTTTCACTATCTTTATCTGCATATTTATTGGGTTTTGCAATTAAAATTGCTCCCCATCCTGTTATACTTCCATCTGTTTCTATAATTAGAAAATCTGTTTCTAATGGCATAGATAATTTAGGTAAATCTTTTAATTTTTCTTTTATTTTTTGAACTAATTTAATATCTTATATATTAAAGTATCTTTGACCTTTTGGTGAAGTTTTTCCATATAAAGGTCCTGCAATTTTTCCTAGGTTTTTAATAAAAGATCTAGCATAATTTACTAATCCTAAGAATTTTTGTAATTGTTTAAGATCTTCAAGTTTATCTGGAAAATCCAAAGCTTTCTGAGCTATATGTGGTTGTAATTCTATTTTTCCTTTACCTATATTTACTCCTAAAAATTCTATATATTCTTTAAATAAAAACATTTTCTTTTTATTTATAATTAAGCCATGTCTAAGTAAATGACCTCTATGTTCTCGCCTATTTTTACTAAATACTAAAATATCATCTATATAAACAATAATAAATTTATTATGTTTACTAAA
>NC_036251.1:25548414-25617442 GCF_002742605.1 Olea europaea var. sylvestris
ATTAGTTTTACAAAAGAAAATTTCTGAATTAGAACAAGAAATTATTAATTTAAAAATTTCAAATCCAATTGTCCAGACACAAGAAGGTACTATAGAGCCCAAGAATTCTATAGCTAGTCCAGCTCAAACCAATTAATGCTTCAAATTCTGATTTATTTTCTATTTCATCCTTATATGCTTATAATTTAGCCCCTATTTAACAACCATTAAAAAAGAGATTTAAAGAAAAATGGGCTTGGAATAATAATTTTTTGAAAAATGTGTTTTTAGAAGGTGGAGAAAAGTTGTTGATTTGCATACAAAATATTTTATTGTGAGAATGCGCAGTTAAAAATGAGAGTGAGAAAAAGAGAATTTTGTTTTAATGATTGTCAAACAAGTTAATATGAAATTATTATTAATTAATATGTATTTGTTTAAATGAAAATTGCGTGAAATAAAATGTGGTTTTTTAATTTTTTAATTTTGTTAATCAAGCATTATTATTATTATTATTATTATTATTATTATTATTATTATTATTATTATTATTATTCAGAAATCATGTGGTCTCGTTAATGTAACTGACATGTCACGTATAGATTAAATTACAATTACACAATTTATAAATTACGATCATCCATTATCACCTGACTTTCGAAAGTATTTAACAAGATTTTATTAATTTTGATATTGAGTTCTTAAACCACCATAGTTATGAAATTTTCATTATACATCCCAGCTCAATGAACATAACAAACCGAATAATGATTAAAAAAAAAAAAAATCGTTAATTCACACCCCGATAATGGAAACAAAATAGAAAACGAAAGAGAGTAAGAAATATTGATCAAGCATGAGCGGATGAAGAAGGCTATGGCCAGAAATGGGCAAGATACGCATCAGCCAGCATGCGGCCGAGTTGAGCCTGGGCCTCTGTAGTCAGGTGAAGGTTATCTTCCTTGAGCTTCAATCCAATAGCATCCACACATACAACATTAGGGAGGTCAATCCCCTTCTGAATTTCTCTAATTTTCTCCACGAATTCGCCTTTTACTAGTCCAATTGCAACCTGTAACATGATAATACTCAGCATACTAAGCAAAAGAAATACATAGGCCACTGCACACTCGATTCACGTAGACATTTCGGGGTGGATTGGGGAGGGGTACCCAATAGTATGTACAACACAATGATATGTTTTGTAATATAAACGACAAAACTGCATATATCATGGAAATGGAGCTGAAATGAGTGTAAAGAAGTAAATATTTATTTAGAACAAGTTATATATGCACGGGGAAGGTTCCCATAGTGTTCACAAGCTCACAAGTCACGAGTCGAGATCTAACTTAATGACGTAGAATGCAACAAAGTCGTCACAAAACCAGAAATGTGTTGGAAATTTAGACCTGAAAAACTTGAAAAACCAAACATTTAGGTGTAATGTAAGACATAGGAAACGTGTGCTTGTCTTACTGTGTAGGGGGAAGGTGACTTTTCTTGTTTTATGTTTGCTACTGTGCATTTTACACTCACTGAGCCCCTGTTTGATTTCGCTAATTATCAAACCCTAATTCATTCGTTTCCCCATTCCTCCAAGTCACAATCACACCCACACTACCACAATTGCTGCCTGCTGCTGCCACCGCATAAGCAGCGCCGGCCACCAGATTTTTGAAACTTCTTCACAAGTTTCTTATTTTTCAAAGTGTGGCTTTTAACCTTTGTAATTATGCATTTTTCTCTAGAATTAATTATTAACTTCGATTTAAATTTTTATCATTTTTTTTAGTTAAACCAAACATGAGCTTATTATGTGATTTGTTAAAACTGTGTACAGTAATTCAAGTATGTTCGGGATTGGTTGGGACTTCGTAAACCTAAACCAAGTAATATAAAAACCAAAACATTGAGAATAGTAGAATGAGTTACTATGTTTAACCTCAACGAACATCCTAACATGCTCTCTAAAGATTGGTGCTATTCATCCTTCCATTGAGCCCCCTGTCTCTAGGGGAAGAGGACCAAAAAATCAACATTTGATTATATTTGTATCAAATAAAGAGAACAATTAGTAAGACAACTAATTAGGAAACGAGAACTAAAAGGCTCGGATTGGTTGAATTTGAAGCTAGATCTATTTGAACCAAAGGAAACTGATGAGAAAGGAAGACAGTATGAAAGCAAATGTATATACACAATTGAGAGCAAGAAAATTATTTTGTGTGAGAAAAATTGAAATGAGACATGCAAAGACTGATACATTCAGTACAAGTACCAGCCCAGATTGCCATAACCCTAATCAAAGTCCAATTACATGTCATGATGTATGGGATTATAAGATGGCACATTTGATAGGGAGAATTGGATAGCTCCAAATTATAGGGGGCAAGTTGGAATCTTTCTCATTATATTGTACCATCCTTTCTATTGCTGCAATATTAAGGCATAAATCCCACATATGGATTTGAGCTGGTCTCCTCAACGATAATATAGACATTTTAAGATAGGACCTCAAATCTTAATACTATATCAGATACCATAATGCCCAGACGAGCCATTCGAACTATCTAAATGTTCAAACGAGCTTTCAGATTCAAGGATTAATGTTCTCAAACGACCCACCTTCTTGCAAGAACCGCAAGCCTTAATAGCATGCCAGATATGGATAGATTTTTTGTGTGTTGCTTTTCTACCTTATTGACTCTGGGCTCCAGCTAAGCTTTAAGATAATATTCCTCTAATTAGGAACACAAGTACGGATTATTGAGTCATGCTTATTCATAGGCATTGCTATTCTCTACTAATTTTGATTTATTGAATATAAAATTATCAATTTTCTGCTTAGTTACTCATTAATTTTGATCAGAAAAACATAACCAACTGACCTGAATCACCGGAAGAGAAGGCAAATTCAGATCAGCACGCACGTTATGAATAAGTGCCTCCATATTCTCCTTATAACTGTCCGCATCATGCTGATTTAATGCATCACTCTCCCCCTGATACCACAACATTGCCCTAATTTCACCGGAGCCACCCTGCACTGCGGCTGCAGCCCTCTTCACCATGTTCTCGTACAGTAGGGCTCCACGCTCCCACTCCTTGATCGCGGTCCCACCTACAGCACACGGCACCAGGCCGATGATTCCCAGGCGCTCCTTCACCGCGTTTGCGAACGACATCCCGGGCCCCACTCCGCACGTTTTCTTGCAATCGATGTCGTAGTGGAGGGGTTCAGCTGCTGGCTCCCACTGGAGGTTAGCGTTGAGGCGGTGAATTTTGGAAGGGTCAGGAGAGCACTCCGGCGGAACAACACCGTCCCATTTTTTCTGTTTGTCGACTCCGCCGCGGCCCGCCATGTTGCTTTGGCCTGATAGGATGAAGATTTGTCTTGTGGATTGGGGTTGGGTATCATTTTTTTGGGTAGAATTGGGAAGCTCCATTAATGGACTTAAAAATAGCAATTCTTGTTTATCGGATTCAAATGGAAACTAGAATTTGTAAGAAAACCAGGCTAATCATAAAGACTAATAAAAATGTAACGCAGGAAACAGAGTTGGTGATGAATCTCCATTGCTCACGGTCGAAACGTCTCTCTATAGACTCTATTTTAGAATTAACTGTGCAATTTAATATTTATTTTAGTCAATTGTTTTTTATTTTTTACAGTTTTGAGTTGGTGATGTTATTTTATTTGCTTTTGTTTTATATGATGAAATTCCCAAATTCAAGCTACAATGGTAAAACTCACAAGAAAATGAGAAGAAACCGAAGTTGAATATGTACTGGAAAATGAGAAAGACGAGAATCTGACGAAGAAATAGTGGTGATGTAAGGTTATAATGAATAGTGAAGTAAAAGTTCTAACACTCGAAAGTTAAAGAAGCAACATGAGAGGCTAACGTGCACAATATATCAACACATTCCATTGAATTTGGTTATGTTTGCTATTAAAGCCATGTTTGACACTCATTATTTAAAAAATTAAAGAGTTCTGAATATTATTTTTGAAAAATATGTGATTAAAAATTAAGAAAAATTTATTTATTTATGTGTACAATATTTTATTGTATCAATGTGTGGTGAAGAATGATATTCTAACAAAAAATTTAAATTTTTAAAGATTGCCAAACATGTGGCTAAAATACAAGTGAGTCTTTTGTAATGCCCTCCATTTATATTTATTTGCAAATTTTGTTTTTTAGACTTTTATTGACTTCCAGTAGGTGGAAAAGAGTGTGTATAGAGATAAGTGACTCAATCTCCAATGTGGGATCCAAAACACCAAAATGCACTATTTTTTGTTGTAAAAAAACTCCAATGCAACGCTATAAATGAATAGTGTTGCATTAAATTATACTATTTTGGTGCAAAGTGTTTAAAGTCTTTTTTACCCTTTCTTATCCTTTTCCAAATAAATTGATTAAAAAAATTGTGTTATTTGTGTTATATATTTTTTAATACAATAAATTATTATTATTATTTGCATTAAAATAAATTTTAAATGTAAAAATAATAATTAATGAATTAATTAAAAGAAGAAAGAAAATTAAAATATAACAAACACGATTATATCTTAAAGTTAACGCTGGAGATGGGCGTAGGTCAATTCGGTTCTAAAGAGAACCAAATCGAACCAAAATTTTCGGATATTTAGTAAATGGAACCGTAGGGTCCAAACATAATTATGGAATCGTTCGGTTCCATTCGGTTCCGTACTATAATTAAATTTTTTAACATTTATAACAACACTATATAAATACAACTAATGACGCATTCAATCGTAGTTTTACAAATTAACATAGTTAAATTTAATAACATGTAAATAACAAGTTGTCCAGTAAGATTAATTTACCAATACTTACAATTTAGAAATACCAAATAATAGATACTAATACTAAAACTTCAACTATCCATCAATTGCTTGACTTTCCATACTCACTATTAAGAAACTCTGCAAGAAAAAATTGAAAAAGCACAATTAAGTTATTAATAAACATAAATAAATTCAAATTTGTTCAACTAATAAGATTTTATAAAAATATATATATATATATATATATATATAACATATATTTTATTACTTGTCTTAATGTCCTCATATGCTGTTTTTAGTGAAATAATTCTGACCTCTCATTAGGCTGTTTTTTGTCTCCCATTTAAGCATCCAGAATTGATATCACCTTAACAAGAAACTTTATTAAATCCTGCACAAACAATGTGGAACAAAATCATCAAACACTAACAAATGATAGTTGCACCAATTGAACAGAAAGAAACCAGTAAAACATTCTGGAAAACCCTTAAAGAGCATAAGCTAACTGCTAACTGATCATATTAACATGATTAACTGGCTATTTCTCCAATTTAGATGTTGCATACAAACCTACCAAAACCAATCTTATTAACATGATTCCACTATAGACGACTTGATAACATGGAAAAAGAAAGGCGTAGGAATTGGGGAGAAAATGCAATATTTAAATTCAACATGGAAGTTGAGTTCAATCCCACATGTAGTGGACATTGGATAGTAATAGTCTAAGGTAGACCTTTCAAGGCAGACACGGATGAAAACATGTTTGGCTATAGTCTTGACAACAATAGTCATAGACTCATACACTTGACTTCCTTTCCGGAAACTAATTTTGAGGCAGAAAGGAATTGAGACAATTGCGGCCTAATTTCCTTCTTGAGTTATACTATGCTGGATAGGCCATCCTCTGATTTTCTTCTCGAGTCTCTCAAATAGAATTCAACCAAAAGTCAGAAACCATATACAAATTCTTCAACAAAATCTTCAACTGCAAGTCTCTCAAGCAGAATTCAACAGAAAGCAAATACAAATTCTCTAGCGCTAAATAACTCATTAAAATCACATGAACATTTAACCCCTTGAATCCAAGCTCTAAATAACTGCAATGGTTTAGGAATGTCAGAGACCAGTAGACTACTTTGTTCAAATGATCGCTGCGGTCATAGCTTCGATTGGCGGAGGTTACAGCTTCAGTCGGTGGTCACAGCTTCAGTCGACGATTGTATAGGTTTTGGAATGTCAGTGAGGCTGGGAGAATGAGTGCGAGAGTCGAGACAACGTTATGGTGTTTAAGATTATTTAGTGGGTTGGATGATGTTGGGTTAAAAAATGAAACAATAAAATGGGTAATTAAGCCAAAAATTAAAAAATTAGAAATGAAACAAATTTTTGAGCAAAAAATTTGGATTTAGAAATTGTTAATTTGTTTAGAAAAAAATTAAAATTAAAATAATTTAATTTATTCAGCTCTTCGGTTCTTGGTCTAGAACGAGAATCGAACCGTACCCGTCGGTTCTCAATTCAGATACCCGTTCGGGTATTTATTTGACAAGAACCATCGAGTTCGATTCGAGAGATTTATGCAGCGCTAATTAATACGAAATATATTAAACGACGAAAATACATTTGTTGATGAAATGATTTAATATTTTCGTTGTTGCGGTGTTTTTATTAATTGTACTATTTTTTTATATTTATTAATGAATTTAATATTTTACATAATTTAACGTAATTATTTATTTAGCCCCCGTTTGAACCACATTATTGTAAAAATGAGAATGAAAAATATAGTCGTTATAGGCCCCACACAAGAAATAAAAAGTCAAATATAATAACTTAATGTGATAAATAACGATCATATTTTTCATTTTAATGAAAAAATAATGGAGCTCAAATAGGGCCTTAGTAATTTACGTATTTATAAAATGATTAAATAAATAATATTTTCAAGTAAATAAATTACTAAGAATATAAAAAAGGAAGAAAATGATTAACCACTATTCATTTGGTATAAATTTTACAGCGCTGGAGATGACGTGATCCAATAGGCGCAAAAGAGTGTCCAATAGGTGCAAAAGAGTGGGTGGGCTTTCAAATCAAGTGGTGATCAATATCGAGTGACATGATCTATCCAGTGTTACATCGCATCAATTGTCAATTTCTTGTGATGCCATTCAATCTAACCAATAGGATGGTGCATATGAAAACAAAAGACAAATTTTCATTTTAGGTTAAGAAACAAGTCATTTTTTTTTTGTGGATCCACCTATAACCAATGGGATGGTGCAAATGAATGCAGAAGACAATTTTTCTTTTAAGTTAAGAAACAATTCATTTTTTTTTTTGTGGAGCACCTATTTTTTTCAGCAAAACGGTTGTCAAAAACTTGTCACAACAATTGATACAGCAAGGCTACCCTTGAGCATAATGGTACATATAAATCATCTCTCAGTTTCATCATTTTCCGTGTCTCCATCTTCATCGGAAGATTGTTCCTTCTTATGCTCTTCTTCGACAGCATTCAATTTGCACTTCTTCTCTTGCTTCTTCTGTTTCTTTTTCTGCCGTTTCAAACGCTTTTTTGCTGTGCGCTCCTCTGCAGCTTTTAATCTTTCTTCCCTTCTCCGAATGAATTCTGTAATTTCTTTCCTTTTCTGGTAATCAGCATCCATCCTGGCAAGCCGATCTTGTTCTTTCCGTCTCATCTGCCTATACTGTAATCATGACCCAAAAAGGGTTAAATCTTCATGCCAGGGGATAAACATGAGGTGTTAAGCTATAGAGATTTCAATAATCACATTAAAGTCCTAAAAGCTAAAAACTATTTTTGAGCTTATTATATTTGAATTGTTTGTTAACAATATTCTGGTGCATCTAAAATAATCAGACCTTCCAAAACTATGCATGAATATTCCAGCAGAAGAAACAAAACTTAATCTGATAATATAAAATGCTGACGGTCAATTTGCTCTTTTGAAACCTAATATGCAAACCTATAAAGTTGCACATAATATCTAAAGAACAGTTTGTCTAATCTCTGCATCGCGTTCAGCTCAGCTGCAATTTAAATCCAGTGAAGAATTCGAGTTTCAGACATAACAGGGGAAAACTGCCAGACAGAGAGAGCTCTATTTTTAACAAAGCAAATACTGTTGCATGCCATTCTTTGAGAGGAGTGAGCCATGTATGAATTTATAATCTAGGGTTTTTCTTCCTCGATGGAGAAATATATTGTTGGAATTTGTTCCCCATACTTTATTTTGAATATTAATCAATGTTTGCAAAGAAGGATTTTTCAGCTGCATGTGTTTCTGCATTCAGTCAGCAGCACTATGGTTTATGAGATTAGTATTTGTTCAGGCAGAGTAAGAGGATTTATCGCTTCTATTTAAATAATTTCTTGTTTTATATTGGTTTCATACTTGCAACTATTACAGTACATATATATTCATACACATACATAAAAATAATCAAACAAAAGGTGTCATAAATGAAACCTTAGGAGCTTGAGCTTAACCAAAGCTATAGTCGGCAACACACTTGCTGATGCCTTTTCAAATTTCTGTTTGGTTGATGCTACATGTTTCGTCTTCTATTTATTTAAGTTTATTATCAGCTTTTAATTGAAATTGAAAAACTTTGCATTCACTCTTAAGCTTTGCATAATTATTTAAAATATTAATCGTTACAATGCTTTAAATTTATAAATTGCAAGCTTAAATTCCAGTACTTAAAATTTAGATACTTGAAGTGTTCAAATACTATTTTGTTCTCTGTTTTCAATGTTCGAATTTCAGTGTTAATACACCCCTCTACAAGGGACTCTCATCTAATAGCAGGGAAATAATCCTCATCTCAAAAGAGAGAATGTTTCTTACTCTAGACACAAACATAAAATATTACCAAAGACGAGTTTTGTAACGTAGATAAGTGCATTAACGGTTCCTTTGCATTAAAAATGACAAGTGCCATTATTTGCAATTGATTAGGGCATGATTATATTTTCCATCCCTACCTCTCCGCATTGAGCTTTGGTGGGAACTTATTTCACTATAGGCTATAATTACATCCCATAATCTCGCATTTGTGTTTACTCAACAACTATATTCTCTATATCCTTAGTCCTTACATCAAAGCTACTGCAGTCACCTATACAGTTCTAATAGTCAATGATTGCCTTATAAATTTGCCACATTTTCCCCATTCTAATTACATAAATGATCTTAGGAAAAGCTTTTAAATTTTTTTGACAAACAAGCCTCAAATTCTCGCAACTTTCTGTTGAGAAATGCTAAACACATTCAAGCTTTGCAAGAGCGTGGATTAAACCATTTGTGTGAGCATGCAGGCACATTATATTGTGGGTCCCACTACGCTGTACACATTGTCATCACAGATGGTCCAAATTTATGCGTACAGATGCAAGGGAATTTAGCAATCCAACCAATTTCTCTCATCTCTAAATCCACCTGCTAAATTGAATTGCCATGTTAAAAAGGGGAATTGTCCATTGCTTGGTAAATAGGAGTAACGGTTAGTGGCAACATGCTATTCCAAGTATATACCCAAGACTCATTATGGTTGCACTTCACAATTTCATGTCAACATGGATCCATTGTTTCCGAAGGTGTGTGAGGCTTACGCCTTGCAGTCTTTGAGGTGAGGCGTACCCTTGACAACCAGAGGCTTACGCATCTTGGACATTAGATGCATGCCTTTCGAGGCTTTCACCTTAATTTTAATCGGTTTCAGTGGTGGACTTTTAGGTTTTCAAATTCAAGTCCATTTATTTACCACTAGAGATCGGGTATTTTTTAGAAGCCTGTACTTAAAAAAAATTGGGCACGAGTGAAACGAGCATGTTTTGGGATTATTAAAGTTGGCTTCTATATTTGCTTCTGGTTTGGGATTTTATACCATGGCAGCCTCTCTAACACAAGTTGGCCTCATAGACAGATAACTGTCAGGAGAAGGGCTGCAACCTGTTTGGCCTAATCATAAATCCTTTCAACCATATATCTAGTCAAATCAAGTTTGTTTGCCTTGACAGAAATTACGACACCTGCTATTAGGATTGTAATCATTTGACTTTTCTTCATCAAAGTTCTTTCAACTAAAACTATCCCAGATTAGCTCCCAATTGATGGAACAATAATAGCTTTCATCCAGGGGCGGACCTATTAATTGCCCCCATTGGACACTAAATTTTCTTGACATTCAAAAAAGCCCATACAATAGATTAATAGAAGCCCATGATTTTTAACCCAAGACCAACAATCTTTTAAGTTTTTAACATTGAAAATAAGATCCATAATTCCCAAACCCTATAAACCAGAACCAGTGTGAGGAAGCGAGAGTGCGCGAGTGTGATGGAGGACGGACGGTGCAGTGCGAATAGATTGAAGAAACAAAATTTGGTAATCAATTTCTCTGTCTTAATCCTATTATTTATGTTTTATATAGTTATTTATGCAAATAGCAAGTTTAGATATTGTGGTTGGATTAAAAAAATATATGAAGCCGTGAATCAGTGTCAGTGAATGAAATGAATTGATATTTCAGCAATATGAATTGAAAATGTCTTGAATTGTAAATTGTTAGATAACTTAGATTTACTTAATTACTTCCTGAGTTTCCTGTCTAGGAATTTGGATCAGGGACGGAATTGAAAATGTCTTGAATTTGGATTGTAGTGGTTCAGTTGTTGGACCTGGATTCTCAAATGTCGATTGTTACCCTTTTTACATATTTTTACCGGAACCTGTAAAATTTTTTCACATTAGGATTTAGGTCTCTTGGGTTTTAGTTACTTATATTTGATATCCAAGTATCAATCTGAGTATTTGTATTTCATTTATATTACTCGAGAAACTCACTTATTTTTGAGATCAAGGTCATTTTAGTTCATCAATTTTAGATTCGGAGTTCATCTCTTAAATTTCCATTTCACCGTTGGTATATTTATGCAAGCATTGTTTGGCTTGTAGGATAGGAAGATATGTTGAGATATTTTAAAAGGGTATCTCAAATATCTACTGAAGAAAATGTCGAGGCAAAGAAACAATGCATTGAGGAAATTTCTATTCAAGAAAATGTCGAAGCAAAGGAAGCCAGTGGTAAGGATACTACTGTTGGAGAAAATGATGAAGCAAAAGAAGCAAGTATTGATGACACTAATTTTTAAGAAAATGATGAGGTAAAGAAAGCAAGTATTGAGCATATTGAAATTGCACAACTTCCCACGGATCCCAAATTAAGAACTCCAATATTGGATTACAATGTTAATCTTCGACATCAAATAAGAGGAGCATACTTGCAGAGACGTCCGTGTCAACCTCGGAGTCACGTGTTTCCACGTAAAAAATCAAGGCCATTCATTCCTACTTGGTTCAATGAATATCCTGATTGGTTAGAATATAGTATAAGTAAAAATGCTTCATTTTGCTTATACTGTTATCTTTTTAGACCAAACAATAGGGAATAAAGAAGTGGTGATGCTTTTGTAAAAAAGGGGCTCCATAATTTTAAAAAGAAGGATAGACTTGGAGTTCATGTTGGAGATGTCCATAGTGCACACAATCAAGCCTGAAGAAACTGTGAAGCCTTGATGAATCAAGAGCAACATATTGAGACAGTTTTATTCAAGCAACCAAAACGAGCACGGAGTGCATATCAAATTCGTTTGAATGCATCAATTGATTGTATACGACTTCTTTTACATCAAGGACTAGCTTTTCGTGGTCATGATGAGTGTTGTTGGAATTTTATGCGCAATATTAAAGAGATGGAAAAGAAAATCAACACAAAAATTTACGTGGTTCGGCGGTGTGCAGGTCCATGAGAGCGAAGCAGAAATATCTTTATTCAATAGTGAAAAATAGGGTTACAATATATTATTTATACTAACACTAGCCTGGGCTCATATAAAACTTTAAGGCTCGTACAGGAAATACCCATGTACCGTACCGCGGGGGCAACACTCAACCTATTCAGCATCCCTAACAACCAGACAGTGAATTAAACCTGCGCAAGATCGATGCCGTCGCTCCGCTCCGCGCCGACATCGGCCCATTTGATCCAAGACCTATGTTCCACTCTATATAAGCCACATGCACAACAAGTGTGAAGAGTCAAATAATCAAGGTAACTTTCTTGAACAGTTGAAGTTTCTAGCTGTGATCATAATGAAAGGATTAAAGCTATCACTTCGAAAAATGCTCCAAAAAATTACAAACTAACATCACCAAAAATTCAGAAGGATATTGTAAGTGCTGGAGGTGTTGAAACGATTGATGTTATTGGTGAGGACACCAGATTCAGACCTCCATTGACACATTTTTACAGACGCCGAAAGAAGCTTGCCCAACCACCCAGCTTATGATTGGGAGATTGACTGCAACTTATATTGATATATCCACTCGATAGGGTCGAGTTTTCTCCCGCCCCAAGAGAGTTGATGAGGACATCTAGTTTATTTATTTTAGTGACATCCAGTTCATTTATTTCATTTTAGTTGGACTGTTGTTTTGTTTATTTTAGTTGAGTTACTTTTATGGATTTGTGTAATGGGCTTAGCCCTCTCTCTTAGGGTTTTCTTTGTTATTTAAATCTCTTTCGCCATGTAATTGATAGTTGATGAATAAATAATTATTTTGTGGCTTATGGCGAAATTCCCCTCTTTTCCATTCTTTTTCCCCAATTTTCTTTTCTTCCCTCCCTTCCCCTGATTACTTCTTCCTGATTCATTAAATTTCAATTTCTTAATTAAATTTTCTATTGGTGCTGCATCAGTTGATGAGGACATCTAGTTTATTTATTTTAGTGACACCTAATTTATTTATTTCATTTTAGTTGAACTGTTGTTTTGTTTATTTTAGTTGGGTTACTTTTATGGACTTGTATAATGGGCTTAACCCTCTCTCTTAGGGTTTTCTTTGTTATTTAAATCTCATTCGTCATCTAATTGACAGTTGATGAATAAATAATTATTTTGGTGGCTTGTGGCAAAATTCCCCTCTTTCCCATTCTTCTTCCCCTATTTTCTTTTCTTCCCTCCCTTCTTCCTGATTTCTTTTTCCTGATTCATTGAATTACAGTTTCTTCATTAAATTTTCTATTGGTGCTGCATCAAATTTGGTATCAGAACCTAAAATTGGGTAATCTCTCATCTCCAATCCAAAAATTTCTTCCTGCTTCCTTCCCAAAAAAAATAAAATTGTTGGAACAGCACAATTGAAGATTTAGTGTAAGAGCAGGAGTTGCCATTTTTTTTCAGTTTTCTTTCTTTGGGAAAAAAAAAAAAAGAGGTTACTGTTCATGGGTACTGTTCACAGCCCAAAAAGTCAGTTTTTGTATTTCTGTCAGTTTTTGGAAAAAAAAAAATCAGTTTTGGAGTTTTAGGAGTTTGCTGCTGCTAAGTGTGTTGTTTCATAAATTTCATCCCTAGCAATCAAACCCTACTTACATTCAGCCTATATACAAGATCAGCCCACCTTACGTTAACCCAACCCTATAATAATCCATATATCCACAAATAATTATTACCCGCGAGCCCATTCCTTTTATCAAGACATTTGGGCCATAAACTAGTTGTCCAAATTACTCTCAATCCCAGTTAAAACTCACTCGCTTAATCCAATTCAAACCCACAACCCATTTCTTCTCAGTCACCATAGCCACCATAAACTACAGTTACCAGACAAATCGTTCCACCTACACACAAACCAAACACAGTACACCCCTTCACTTACACACTCAGGATAGAAGTCACAATCATCTCCACCGCAACCTGCCGTCGCAACACCACAACAGAGGGACAGTTTCTACATACACCACTAGCAGAACTAGAACAGTAGTCACTCATATTCACAAGAAACCACCTGAAACGAAGGAAAGGACGCAATTATATCCAGAGCCCACGTGTCAACAGTTCGAGCAACTAAACGACGGGAAATCCTTGACCTCTATTTATTGTTGGTTTACACTACTTCATTTTAAGATCGCATCATTTACATTACTTGTGTTGCTGTTATTTGATAATTGTAGTCTTAAAAATCCACTTGATCAAAATTTGTGAGTTAACATCCATTGTTCCCCGATTACCCCCACGTGATTAGACCTTTCGAATAGTCATTTGTATCCTTGCTTTCTATTTTATTTGCATCAATATGATTAGCTTGCCACGTTCGGCCCTACGTAATCCCATCTTTTTTTTAAGTAACTTAAAAATTAAAAACTAAAAAAATTGCTATTTTACTGTTGGTACCCATTTTTTATTGATCTCAGTAGTGCATTTCACTTAGCTAGTGTTACTTTGTATGCATTTACGTAGTGATCGCATTACTACCTCAAGCTCTAGTACCCTTGCCATGGATCCGTCCCAAATTGAGGCCCTCACCCGACAGTAGGCACAATTACAAAATCAATTAACGGCTGTCCAAATTGAGAGAACTGCTACTCGTGAAGAGAATAGAGCCCTAGCCACTAGGTTGAACAATCTTCATCCAACCCCATATTCGACTGAAGCTGAAAACTCTGAAATTTCCATTAATAGACCTTATCGTCGTCCACAAGGTGGTTGACACCATGCCAAACATGATTGTAGGGATGAAAATTAGGCTCGTGGACGAGAACGAGAGTATCACCGTCATGGTACACAGTCTTCCCCTCGCCACGAGGAGCGTCTCTTTCGAAACATTAAGTCAAATGCCCCTACATTTGATGATTGTGTAAATCCTAGTGTATTCAATCAATGGGTTAAAGATATGGATCGTCTCTTCGCCTGGTATGAGGTCCCGGAAGATCGGAGGATACAATTTGCCAGTTTGAAATTAACTGGCACTGCTCAACTCTTTTGGGAAAGTGTTGAAGACCTCCTGGAGAAACGTCATGCTCCCCCTGTTGGGAGTTAGAATGAAATGAAGCGTCGCCTTCAAGAAAAGTATTTACCTCAATCTTATAGGGATAACTTGCTGGATCAATGGAATGCACTTACGCAAAGCAATCGACCTATGATCGAATACGTTGCTCAGTTTGATGAGTTTCGAATGAGATGTCAGGTTGTTGAGAATGAGGTCATGACCTTGAGTAGGTTTAGGCAAGGCATAAGAGATGATCTTAGACATGAGCTTGTCCTTAAAGGCGTCACCACTCTTGACACCGCCTACTCTTTCGTTCGGGATTACGAGTTAGTGACTACAATACTGTATAGAACTCGTAGTGACACCCGCACTGCAACCTCTTCTTCATCCACTCCATCCCCTAAATCTATTCTAGGGCCTCCTCCTTCTAATGCTAGCCCTACATCAAATAGTAAGGGTAAAGGTTTTGAGGTTTCAAGGGCGTCCTCCCTCTCGTTTTCAATGTTTCAACTGTAAAGGTTTCAGTCACATTTCTTCTAAGTGTCCTAGCCGAGCACTAGTTATGGAAGAGCGTGAAGGTATAGTTTACGAACCATTAAAGGACCAGGTTTATGAACCTACGTTGGAAGAGTATGATGACTTGGAGGATAGTAAAGATACCTTCTTAGGTTGTATTCAAACCAATCCTCTTGTCCCATACACGCCTAGAGTCGGTGTCGTCCGTTGCACTCTTACCCAACCCAAGGATGCTGATAATTAGCGTCGTCATGCCATCTTCCACACTTACATCAAGATAAATAATAAGGGCTATAAAGTTATCGTGGATAGTGCAACTGCATTAATGCAGTTTCGATGGCTACTGTATCCCATCTTGGGTTAAAGCCAATTCCTCACCCTCAGTCGTATAGCGTCTCTTAGATTGATACCTCTTTTATAACTGGCAAGGAGCGTTGTCTAGTCCCTATCTAGTTCCTCAAATATAAGGACCATATATGGTGTGACGTCATTTCGATGGATGTCGGGCACGTCATTTTGGGACGACCTTGGTTATTTGACCTAGATGTAACCATCTATGATCGATTCAATTCCTGCTCTTTCGTGTTTAATGGAAAGAAGATTCACTTTAACTCACTGCCCCCAAAACCTATTGGCTCACACAAAACAAAGAAAAGTGTGGAACGAAAAGGGTCGCATATCATTAGCCCTACGGAGTTTGAGCGCTCACTTGTTAGTGACTCAGTGTTCGCTGTTGTCATTATGGAGGTTCCATTGAACTCCGCAATAGAGAGCCCTGCTGAAATTCACTCATTTCTTCAAGAGTTTCGGGATGTATTCCCGGAGGACCCATCTGACGAATTACCTCCCCTGCGGGACATTCAGAATGCCATAGATTTCGTCCCGAGGGCATTCCTTCCACATTTGCCTCATTATAGGATGAATCCTACTGAGCATGTTGAACTCCAGAGGCAAGTAGATGAACTCTTCACAAGGGGTTCATTCGTGAGAGTTTAAGCACTTGTGCAGTTCCCGCCCTGTTGACCCCTGAGAAGGATGATTCTTGGAGAATGTGTGTGGATAATCATTCCATCAATAGGATCACGATGAAGAATCGTTTTCCTATTCGTAGACTTGACGATATGCTAGATATGATGGTTGGTGCTACAATCTTTTTGAAAATTGATCTGAAGAGTGGATATCATCATATTAGAATCCGCCCACGTGATGAGTGGAAGACCGCCTTTAAACGAAAGATGGTCTTTATGAATGGCTGGTCATGCCTTTTGGGCTAAGCAACACGCCAAGCACCTTTATGCGAGCAATGAAACAAACTCTTCGACTAGTAATTCATCCGCACCTTCAAAGAGCGGATCATAGAAGGTGCAAGATGTGCTTCCATTCCTTTACCTATTTCTGTGCTTATTTGCCAATATGTTTTCATGGGTAAGTTTCTTGTTATCTACTTTAATGATATTCTCATCTATAGTAAGACTAAGGAGCAACACCGTGACCACCTTACACAAGTTTGTTCTACCCTACGTGGAACTAGTCTGTATGCTAATGTCGAGAAGTGCTTTTCCTTCACCGATACAGTCGTTTTCCTGGGTTCGTTGTCTCTTCGACAGGGGTATCTACTGATCCTGCTAAGATTCAGGCGATTCTTGATTGGCCTGAACCTAAGACTATTCATGACGTCAGGAGTTTTCACGACTTAGCTACATTTTACCGTCGCTTTATCAAGGGGTTTAGCACCATTATGGCTCCTATCACAAAGTGCATGAAGAAAGGGGAGTTTCATTGGACACAAGAGGCAGTTAAGACCTTTAAGTTGGTCAAAAGGCGAATGACAGAGGCTCCTGTCATACGTTTTCCAGATTTTTCCAAAGTCTTTGAGGTCGAGTGTGATGCTTCCAGGTTAGGTATAGGAGGAGTCTCGAGTCAGGATCGTCACCCTGTTGCTTACTTCAGTGAAAAGTTAAATAAGGCCAAACAACAGTACTCAACTTATAATAATGAATTGTATGTGGTGGTCCAAGCGTTGCGCTATTGGCGCCACTATTTGTTCTTTAATCAGACCACGAGGCTCTCCGTTACCTCAACTCCCAGAAAAGATTGAGCTCTAGGCATGGTCGTTGGATTGAATATTGCAAGCCTATTCGTTTGTTTTAAAACACAAGAAGGGCGTGGAGAACCAAGCAGCTGATGCTTTAACTCGTCGTATCTCCCTTTTGTCGATCATAAGTGTCAAGGTCATCGGTTTTGAAAGGCTTAAGGAGTATTATGCGGCATGTCCCGATTTTAAGGATATTTTTCTTGAATTGCAAGGTAAACAGTCAGATACCACGGATGGCTTCCGCCTTGAAGAGGGTTACCTTTTTGGAGCCAATAAATTGTGCATCCCTCGAATTTCAGTGCGGAATTTCATAGTGTGGTCAGTTCATGCTGGAGGGTTAGCCGGTCACTTTGAGCGTGATAAGACCATAGAGGTTGAACGCTAATTCTATTGGCCTAGTTTGAAGAAAAATGTGGCTAAGATTGTTAGTACATGTAACACTTGTCAATTGGCCAAACAGAAAAGGCAAAACACAGGCCTATACACTCCTCTTCCCGTCCCTAATTGTCCTTGGCAAGATGTTAGTATGGATTTTGTGTTAAAACTTTCACGCACCCCAAAGAAACATGATTCTATTTTTGTGGTTGTCGATCGTTTCTCAAAAATAGCTCATTTTATCCCCTGTAGCAAGATCTCAGATGCGTCCAAAGTTGCCATGTTGTTCTTTAATGAGATTGTCAAATTATATGGGCTTCCTAAGACCATTGTGTTCAATAGGGATGTTCGTTTCACTAGCCATTTTTGGAGAACTTTGTGACAAAAGATGGGTACCAAATTAAAATTTTCTACGGCCTACCACCCTCAGACTAACGATCAAACTGAAGTAGTTAATCGTAGTCTTGGTAATTTGTTACAATGTCTGGTCTAGGAAAATTTTCGAAATTGGGATTTGATCCTTCTAATAGCTCAAATTGCGTAAAACAGTTCCATGAATCGTTCATTAGGTATGAGTCCATTTGAAATTGTTCACGGGTATATAAGCCTAGAAAGCCGTTAGATCTCATTCCTATGTCCCCACAGGCTAGAGTGTCAGTGTCAGCAGAAGCATGTGCACAACACTTTCGTGATTTGCATATTGAGATCAATAAATAACTTGAAGCAAGTAATGCAAAGTATAAACTCCAAGCTGATTTGCATAAACGACATATTGAGTTTAATATTGGAGATTATGTTATGGTCTGCATTAGGCCAAAGCGGCGTCTACATGGACCCGCCAAATTGCAAGCCCGTAGTGCTGGTCCTTATAAAATTTTAAAGCAAGTTAGCCCAAATGCATACATTGTTGACATCCCACCACACCTTGGTTACCACTCTACTTTCAATATTAAGGATTTAGTTGCTTATAAAGGCTATTTCATTCCCTCAGCTGATCCTTTGTTAACTCCTTTTGTGGACCTTGATCCTGATTCTTTAACCACTTCTAACCCACCACCACCTCTCACAGTACACAAAGATAATATTGATACTATTTTAGATGAAGAAACTGTGTTAACTCATGATGGAGAGGTTCAGCGCTTCCTTATTCATTGGGTTGATCGACCAAATTATGACTGTACATGGATCCCCAGAGAGACACTACAGCAATTGGGTCAAGTTTATTGCAGCTTTATCGGAATCAGCAGGATCTTTCTTGGCCAGATCGCCTCCCGTCCACCCAGGGGGAGTTGGTGAGGACACCAGATTCAGACCTCCACTGACACATTTCTACAAACGCCGGAAAAAGCTTGCCCAACCACTCAACTTATGGTTGGAAAATTGATTGCAACCTATATTGATATATCCACCAACAGGGTCGAATTTTCTCCCACCTCGGTAGAGTTGATGAGGACATCTAGTTTATTTATTTTAGTGACATCCAGTTTATTTATTTCATTTTAGTTAGACTGTTATTTTGTTTATTTTAGTTGGGTTACTTTTATGGACTTGTGTAATGGGCTTGGCCCTCTCTCTTAGGGTTTTCTTTGTTATTTAAATCTTTTTCGCCATGTAATTGACAGATAATGAATGAACAATTATTTTGGTAGCTTGTCGTGAAATTCCCCTCTTTCCCATTCTTCTTCCCCTATCTTCTTTTCTTCCCTCCCTTCCCCTAATTTCTTCTTCCTGATTCATTGAATTTCAGCTTCTTCATTAAATTTTCTATTGGTGTTGCATCAGTTATCATCAAAGATATTGATGATACATTCTTTTCAATTTTAGTTGATGAATCTCAAGATATCTCAGTGAAGGAGCAAATGTCTGTTGTTTTACGTTACGTTGATAAGACGGGACGTGGTTGAATGTTTTATTGGGATTGAACATGTTTCCAACACTATAGCTCTATCACTTAAAGCGGCTATAGATAAATTATTTTCAAGATATGGGTTGAGTATATGCGAGGTCAAGATTATGATGGGGCGAGTAATATGCAAGGTGAGTTCAAATGTCTCAAAACATTTATTTTGAAAGAGGATCCAAGTGTCTTTTATATTCATTGTTTTGCTCATCAACTTCAATTAACTCTTATAGCTATAGCAAAGAAGCATGAGAAAGTCCAAAAACTCTTTAATTTGGTTTCTAGAGTGGTGAATATTTTTGGAGCTTCTTCTAAACGTTGTGATATTCTTCGAGAGAAACAAGAAGCCATAATTTCTAAAGCACTCATTAATGGTGAGATTTCAAGTGGGCGAGGTCTTAATCAACAAAGTACTATTGCACGTTTTGATGATACACGTTGGGGATCGCATTATCGTACGTTGGTTACTTTGATTTTGATGTTCTCACCTATAATTGATGTCATTGAAATGATTTCAATTGATGGATCAACACGTGAACAAAGATGTGATGCTGATAATTTATTGGACTCAATGCAGTCATTTGAGTTTGTGTTTAATTTACACCTCATGAGAACTGTCTTAGGAATTTCAAATGAATTGTCTACGGCATTACAAAGAAAAGATCAAGATATTGTCAATGCCATGAGTTTAGTAACAGTATGCAAACAAAGACTCCAAGAAATGAGGGACAATGAGTGTGATTCTTTTTTGGATGAAGTCGTTTCTTTTTGTCAAAAGCATAATATTGATGTTCTTGATATGGATAGTGTGTTTGTACGCCCGGTCGCTCACGGCGTAATAATGAAGAAATGACAATTTTTCATCGCTTACGTGTGGATTTATTTTATTCTGTCATTGATATGCAACTTCAAGAATTGAATGATCGTTTTTCTGAGGCAAGTACAGAGTTACTTCTTTGTTTAACATGTTTATGCCCCGATGATTCATTCTCTACTTTTAACAAGGATAAATTAATTCGTCTTGCTAAGTATTATCCTAAAGATTTTTCAAAGGTACAGCTCATGACACTTGATGATCAGCTTTGAAACTATATTGTTGATATGCGCTCTAACAAGGAGTTCAGAGAATTGAAGGGACTTAGTGAACTTGCATTGAAGTTGGTTGGGACCAAAAGAAATAAAGTGTACCCATTAGTTTACATGCTTGTGACTTTAGGATTAACTCTTCCAGTTGCTAATGCTTCAGTTGAAAGAGTATTTTCGGCTATGAACATTGTGAAGAATCGACTGCGTAATCAGACTGGAGACCAATGGATGAATAATAGCTTAATTGTGTATGTGGAAAAAGATGTATTTAACGAAATCGATAACAAGACTATTATACGGCGTTTTCAAAGTATGAGAAGCTGTAAGGAACAATTGTAAAAAAGTACTACGTTTTGATTATTATCGTTATTTCTAACTTGAAATTCTTTTTTACATAATTTTTTCTCGCCCCCACTGGATCATAATCCTAGGTCCGCCCCTGCTTTCATCCGATCTTCAGATGTAGTTCTACCTACCCCCAACCACGGCTTTCTGCCAAGAGAAACAACATCTTCCAACAAATGTATTGATAGTACATATAATTCAACAAATGAATCACCATTTTGCTTGCTCTATATGTTGTGGAATCTTACCTATACAAAAGAACATGATGAACAAGAATAGTGTATGAAATTGCTCACAACAGGCAATTATCTTAAGTACAGACATTTCATACTCCATGTTCAGGTAAATTAGTGATACCAAATCGTGATTCTCGTAAATGATAACAATTTCCAGGAACAGTCAATTCAAATGAACCAAATTAGATTCAAATCTAAGTGATATATTAATACTTCATAACAGAAAAAGCGGTATGCAATACCTGATGGAAGTCACCGGAGCCAGAACCAGCGGAACTACCAGAGGTGTTGTTGACCCGAACTGGCACACATTCAATAATACGGCGTAGTTTTACCTCGAGGTCCTCATCTTCAGGGTTAGGTTGGGGTGGTGTATACTCAACTAGGGCATTGGAAGAAGTCGAAGCCGGGGGCCGAGGAGGGAGCACCTTCACATGCCTCTCCGCCGCCGTGACAACCTGCAGATCGCCGGCAGCGACTGAAGTCTGCCTATCGGATGACGATGACATGCTAATTCTAAATCTTCTGCAGAACCCTGGGTGCCTCTGACTTAGAATTCGCTTTACAGAAATGTTTGGGGAAATAATAGCACAGGTAACGTAAAATTTGAAGTATTTTATTAATCGAGATGTGAATTATTTGTGTACCATAAGTGTATAATTATAAAATATTCCTGTATCACATTGATGTGCATGTTAATTTCGTCAATTCTATTTACTTGAATAGTCATAATTTATTAAAACAAGTGAAAAATTCTTGTAAGATTTCTCAAAAAATTATTATTATTATTATTTCGTTGGTGGTCGTTTAACTAATTTCTTTCCCAATGGTACAGAATTTGATTTTTCTTAATTGACGGAAAAAGCGATAAATAAGTCATCATTTGAGCATGCTTGAAAAATATTTATAAATAATTTAAACTATATATAGATAAATATAAGTAGTCAATACTTGTGAATCATTAAAAATAAAAAGTGAAACTCCATAACACAGAGTCCATAAACCATATTCACCTCGTCTCAATTGAATATATTTCAAGTACATAGATCTAAGAAAAATTAGTCTAATAAGTATTAACATTGAGTGTGAATAACATTGTTTATTTTTTGTAAGTTGGTAGTGGAATTGAGGTTTTGTTTGATATCTATTTTTTTCAAAATATATTTTTCTGTCTCTTCTTTTCAACCACACATTCTCCATTAAAATAATATTACAGGTAAATAAAAAAACTTTTCATTATTTTTCAACTATACATTTTTCATCAATCAACTATTCTAAAATACACTTAAAAAGGGGGGGGGGGCGGCAAACACCTGCTGAATATTTGCATATTTCCTTATTGGAAAATAGCCCTTTGAACTATTTGTCAAAAAAATGTAACTCCTACGCAGCTAAATAAAGCCCCTATTTGGTGCATATTTTTCATGCTCAAATATCAAATTTCTTATTGTTATTTGGTGCAGTCGGACATCCTTTTTTATCTTTACACTCATATGTAGAACCCATCTTTCAAGCTAACGATCAAAAAATTGATTTTTAAAATTAACACCCAAAAGCATTTAAATACCCATAGGCCACAACTGTAAATGGTCAAAACTCCCAACTATTGGATTTCGAATCCATGGATTCATCTTCAATTCGCATGAACCCACTCGTATTTTTCCATTCAAACTTTCCTCTTTCGAAGTATCTCCTATTCATTGTTTCTAGATCTTCCATCAGGTCAGTGCTAGAGTTTTAGCACTTTATTTATTGATTTTAGCTCAATTATGATTTTCGTGCGATTGTTTTTCTTAATTCAAGCCAAACCTTGAAGTATAGCCTTGTTTGATAGGTATTAAAATTAAATTTTTAATAGATTTTAATAAAAAAAATTGAAATGTATAGTTCAAAATTGTGGGACCCATGAAATATCTGATTAATATTGATTGTTTGATTTTAAATTAAATTAAAATATAATTTAAATCAATACCAAATATGGACACAGTGTTACACCCTACTCATTTTTGGTCAAAGTTAAGAAAACATATAGTCAAAGTCAAATGGGAATTTAAATTGAACAAATAGTTTTTAGGAAAAATTGCAGCAGCGGTCCATAACTTTTCAATATTTTGCAGACTTTACCTTAATTTTCAGTTTGTGCTACTCACAATTCAAACTTTTCAAAAATATGCATCTGAAGTCCAAATAAAATCATCCATTTGACCATTAGTTGACTAAGATCAATTTTGACCAAAGTAAAAATGGTAAAATGGTAACTTTATTATTTAACCCTATAAAACAATTAAAATAAATAACTAAAACAAAATAAAAGGAAAAAACTATTCATGTCATTCTTCACTCCACCCCTAACCTCAAACATTGCCCTTTGCAATCCCTACTCCTCAAATGGTCTCTTTGCAACCCTTCACCATTATTGCCACCCAGCAGAACCACTAGCTCCAGAGTCAGTGAAGGTATCGTGCTTACATTACCCTCCCTCTCCACCCATTGCTAGCAACGACCCAATTATTTCTTGGGCTTAGTCTTTTATTGCTTCGTTACGTATGGGTCAATTGCAAGATAAAATTGATGCTGCAAATGAATTAGCTTTCATTAGCTAAAGATAATGATAGAAATAAGAAAAATATAGTTGAAGTAGGGATGACAATTTACCTCGCACCACCCTATCCCCCCCCCCTCGAATGGGATCCAAAAACCCGCCTCGAACGGGTTGACGGGGGCGGAGAAAGGTGGAGTGACCCGTCACCCAGCCTCATGAAGGAAAAATTAAAAAAAAAATTAATAATTTTATTTTTAGACAGTGTACCTGTTAAAAACCCATTTGAAATTTGAAATTTATTCTTTAATAATAACATAATTCGAAACTTTCAAAATTTTAAAAAAATATAAATTAAAAAATAAAACGGGGCAACAAATGTGACAAAAAATTGCCCCATCCCCGCCCGCCCATTTAAGGTGGCGTGGGGCAGGATTTTGGCCAAATGGGGCGGGGTGGGGTCAGAGCGCCCCGCCCTGTTGCCATCACTAAGTTGAAGGTGGAATTTATAAAGATAATTCATCCCCAAATGCTCAAATTACAGCAATAGTTGCACTTTATAATTTAGCGAATGATAAGGAAAGAATGACCTCAATAATTGATGAATCAAGGGTTTTGATTGTTGTTCAAGTTTTAGGGGACTCGTCGATGAGTGTTCAAATAAGAGTTGCAAATTTGGTGGCTAGAAAGGCGGAACATTGTCCACTGGCACAAGAGGATTTTGCAAGGGAGAACGTGATTAGGGCGCTTGTTATGTTGTTATAGTTTGATGTATTAATGGATGATCCAAAGATTAGAGTTGGGAAATGGAGTAGAAATCCAAAGATTAGTTGCTGCAATTTTCCAATTCGAGGTTTTGAGGGTGGGGAAGGAGATGGATAGTTTCCTTTTATTTTTTTATTTTGTTTTAGTTATTCATTTTAATTGTTTTATAAGGTTAAATAGCAAAGTTACCATTTTACCCTTTTACTTTGATCAAAATTAATCAAATTTTAACTTCCTTGGTCAACTAATAGTTAAATGGACGGTTTTCATCCATTTAGACTCCAGGTATATATTTTTGAAATGTTTGAAATTGTGAGTGGCAAAAATTGGAGGTTATGTTAAAGTCTAAAAAAAGTGAAAAGTTAGGGATCGTCGCTGCAATTTTTCCTAATTTTTATGGGTTCTACTCTATAATTACGAGTACATAGGGGCTATAACTAAAATAAAATATGAACCTAGGGATTTAGTTCTCTATTACTATAATAAAAGGGCTAAAAGTTATCTTATATGAATATTGGGGACTTAATTTGCAATCACACAATTTCTACATTAACTAAAAGAAAAAAGGGTTCCATTTTTCTTTCGGGAAAGGTAGAGCAGTAAGGAGAAGAACAAAAAGAAAAGGGAAGAAGAGAGAGAAGAGAAAGGAGGAAAAAAGCAGGGCCGACTTTTTCAAGCTTGAGTTATCCATTCCTCCGATTTCTCCTTAGGTAAGTAATTCTTTGTTGTTGAATATTGTTACATTTAGGTTTGTAAATAGTGGTTTAACTTTAAAGATTTGGAAGGAAAAATAAATATCGGAGAAGATATGTTGAAGAAAGTGAAACTTTGAAAATGAGTTTGTGAAAGAGAGACCTATTCTTTATTTACTTTTTCTTTATGATACCAAATACTCGATTTAAAGGTTTGAGCTTGGATTTCCTCCATTATTTATGCAATTTTAAACTATTTTTGAGCAAAGGTAATACAATGGTGTTAGTCTGAAATTCTGTCCAGAAAAGTGCTATTTCTGTCAAAAGTTTATGTGCCAACTTTCTATACAGAATGTTACGTTTCTATATTCTGGAAGTTTAGTGCTGTTTTTGTCAAACATTTACGCCGTGGTTGGTTTGCCGTTTTCGGCCCATTTTCTGTTTTCTATTTTCGAAAATGCGGAAAACGAGTTTGGTCCGTCGTTTTCGAAAACGAGTTAAAATTTATAACTGAAAACGCAAAACGACTTTTTATCGTTTTCAGCGTTTTCTGTTATAAATGTGGAAAACGCTCAAAACGTGGAAAACGGGCCGTTTTCGGGGAAAACTAAAAATCGTTTTGAAAATGAAAATGGAAAATGAAAACGCAAACCAACCACTACCTTAGTTTCTCAGATTTTAAAGGTTTGAATGAAGCTAAATTGAAAAATATTGGAGTCTAGGTGTTGGATTATGTATATGGGTTATGATAGGTAGTGACTTGAATTCAGAAATTATTAGTGGATTAATGATATTCAATCGAGTCTGGTGATTAGTTGGTAAATAATTAAAGAAAATAAAAGTTAGAGAAATGGAGATGCAAGAGAAAATGTAGAAGCTGAGGAGAGATGAATTTGCATTAGTTTATTTGTCTGGTTGTGATTTGAGTAATTATACCATTATTTCAGTGCAACGTGAAAGTTTGGAGAAGCTCATGAACTTAGTGAGATTACTTTCTATATCTCTGGAAGCGAAAACCTTATTTTTCAGAAAATAAGCACTTAATTACTTTATATTAGTTTATAACGCATACATGAAATGTTTATTTATTATACTGCTTATTGTAAATTATATAAGTTGTAAAAGTTACTTATTTTAGATGATTGAATCAGACAGCATGAAATAAGCAATTCTTTTTAAAGTTAAATTATATCATCGTCATGTTATATCAGTAAAAATTATTTTAGTATATGTAAAGTTTATTTAAAACCACTGCAAAGTAGTCAAAGTACCCTATGTATTTTACTCATCTGCATTTTATCGTCATATTGTATCAGTATTAAATATTTCAATATATGTAAAGCTTATTTTAAAACTACCGAAAAGTACCCTTACTACCCTAAGTGATTTTACCAGAGTCTACACGGGTGCGAATACATTTCCATAGAGTATGACCTAATATGATTATTTTATGTGCTGTGCATTGGTGTGAATGTGTTTGCACTTGTGTGAATGCGTTTTCACTAAATACGACTAGATATGGTAATTGTATTTGCTCTGCATTGTTGTGAATACGTTTCCATAGTGTATGACTAGAATATATAACCTTTGGGCAATTCTGCACGCGCATAACTAGAATTTAAGAATTATAGAATTATCAGATTATGAATAGTCTTCCCATGTACATCAATATTAATCGACACATGGGTATGATTATTTCGGGTGCCTTTTGGTGTGATTTTTTAGTATATCAAATTTTAGATTACAGAATTCAGTTTATTCAGTTTACAGAATAAAGATTCCATCTTATAGTAAAGTGAAATGACATTTTTACTCATATTTTCATTGGTATCAGATTACTTATATAGTTATATTTAATTGTTTATCTAAAAATAAAGGATTTTATTTTCCCATCATTTTTTTGAATTAAAAGTAATTATCAGATTTTAGATTTTATTAAAGTTGTAATATAGTGAATAAGATTTTTTAGTAAATATATATAAATGGGAAAAGTATACTTATTTAGAACTGTCCACTCACTGAGTTACAAGTTTATATATTTTGTAACCCTTAGCTGAATTGAGCAACATTTGAGCATGTTGATATATCAAGTTAAGCCATTGCCATAATCAGTTTGTATGATTCATATAATTAAGTTAATGTCTCAAGTATTTAAGCATATGGACTCACTGCATTTTTGTAGTTTTATATTCTTCTGGGTTGTATTGTAATCTATATCAAAATGATTGAGTTGGTTACAGTTTGTTTTGTTTAGTATGTGTTAGATGGACAAATGGTCCCTAGTATCTTCAGATAATATATGTTTGGAAAATTTTGTTTCTTTTCAGGTAGTTTTTGTCTGATTTATGGTGGAAATTTTGTCAAATTTTTTATTAAATCCACTATAGTTAAAGAAGGTTAAAGTCAACCTTACTGGTGGGTCTGGTACCTAGCAACATCCATTATTGACGCACGTCATGTTTCGGGTCCATTAGGATGATTTAGGGCGGATTGGGTCAAATTATTAATTTTACCCAGTTACACAAAAGAGTGTGTTTGAGCCCCATTTTCATAAAAAAATAAGTTTTCTAATAGTGATTTTTTTATTATTTTTTATTTTTTTGGAGAATTTGTGGTTAAAAAGTAGGATAAGATTTTAGGATCCGTTTGATTGCAATGATGGAATTTGGGTGGAAAGAAAACGAATTTCAAGGAATTGAATTACCTAAAAATTGTTTTATTGGGAATTGTCAACTGGTATAATTTTTCAGGTTCGTTTAGCTTTGTTTTTCATGGAAATTGTCAATTTAAGGGATATCATCTTTTACAATTGTTTCTAAAATTTGTTTTCATTGCAAAATAATAATAATATTATTATTATTATTATTATTAAATAAATTAATAAATTACAAGAAATCCAAAAAATCCAAAATTATCTATCTTTTGGTGTTCATTTGGTTTTGTTTTACATGAAAATTGTCAATTTAAGAGATATCATCTTTTACAATTGGGAAATTTAAAAAATTAAAAAAAAAAAAAAAGAAACATGGAAACCAAGAAAATGCTGACGTGGCGGCCAAAGTGGGAAAGTCAATTCCCTAGAAAATTTTGTCAATCAAATAGACTAAAAGTGGAAGTTGGAAATTGTTTTCCATTTTCCATGGAAAAAATTGGGCTATCAAACATAGCCTTAGGTTTACGTGCCAATTTTTTTTACTCGAAGAATGTGTGGTCGAGAATGACTTTAGGGGGTAAAAATGAGTTTTTAGAAAAATGGGGGTCAAGCAGGGGCAAAATGTTTGAATTTTTCCATCCAATCAGACCACAACTTGCCAATTCAGTTTACCATTGTATGAAAACATTATAGCTTAATATTTTAATTTTATGTTAGAATTGGTTGCATATGGACAGGTTGCATTTATGTGCTCATATAATGTCATTTATACTACGATACACTGCAATCTAACAAATTGGGAGATTTTTCTGTTTATACTTTATAAGATAATGGAAAATGCTGTGCGAGCATTTTTTTAAATTTTGAGTTTGCTTTCTATATGAGGTGATTTTTGGTTTTTAAGAATCTATTTTATTGGAGACAATATTCAGTGTAGCTACAGAGAAAAGAAAGGACATGGGTTCTCGGCTACAAATTCAGGGGGATGAATCGGTTCTTTTACGTGTCACCCATTCTAACATCAAAAGTTTTTCAGCTGACGTTCGATTCTCTCTACAGGTGGACTTCTTTTTCTAGTTAATTTAAATGATGTTTTTACGTCTTTCTTCAATTAACTTTGTCCAGCTATCAATCAATTCATGAAAAATGACTTTTAGTACCAGTAAATTGTCTCCTCGGTAAATCTAAGTGCCAAACATATTAACTGTCAATTTCACGTGAAAGGATATGACTACAAATTCGTGTTGAATTTGGATATAGGTAGCTGAGTACATGGGCACGTTATTTGTAGAATCAGTAAGCATACTGAAGAATATATATATATATATATGTTCTATATAACTTTGACAACAAAGAAAAGACAAAAATGGCACAAAAGAAGAACATTTGGTTACTTTTGTTAGTAAAGTCTGGTTGTGGCTCAGTGCTTGGTGCTGATTTTAAGCATTGGACACATATCACGTGTCATGTCAAGCATGAAGCCTGGCATGGGTACAGCATTGTAAACCAAGAGTTCAAGTAACATAGGCCGTAAGAAATATGTATGTACAAAATGTAAATGTATTGGCTAGATTACATGTGGTTCTTCTGCTAAAAGCATTCGAGGCATGAAACAAGAATTGCTTGGCTTCTCGTGATGGGTCTGAGATATATAATCTTGATTTTCTTTGCAGATGACAGTAGAAGCTGTAAAAGAGAAGTTGTGGAAGAAATGTGGTACTTCTGTCAATTCCATGTTCCTCGAGCTTTATGACGATACTGGAGCTAAAATTGCAGACGTAGGTGATGATGCAAGATCCCTGGGTTTTTATTCCCCACAAGACGGGTCAGTTCAGTGTCAGTTTCATTTTAAATCCTCCCCTTTTTGGTGAACATGTGCTAATAAATAAACATTATAAATGTCCACATCTTATTACGGTTTTCTAATTTTGATTCCTCTCCACTAAATTCCCATAATTTTTCTTTCAATAATTACTTTGACAGAAGATGGTCATGGTAAATAGTCAGTCTCTTAGATGTTTCAGCATGTTGTTGTTGTAACTTCTCAAGTTTTTGTTGCCCCTTTTGTCTGTGTTATAATATTCATTTTTTTTTATGACTGTCAAATCTGAAGCTTTGTGGTTATGGTGCCATAAAAATGAAAAGAAGTTTTGTCACTTTCCATTATCATGATTACATGATTTGAGACTAAATTTTCTCTAACTTATTTGGATGCATCATATCTTCTTTTGTAGTTTCCGGCTGCATGTCATCGATCAGGACCCATCATCTGTAACATCTGGGGGTTGGCTGGAAGACACGTCACTTGTTGAGAAATACAAAATTTCTGAAGAGGCATATGAGAAACGTGATGGTAGTCTCTGTGGTCATAATCTTTGTTTCCACCATTGCCTTTGGCTAAATAAAGATACAATCGTAAATTAGTTTATTTTTTGCACCAGTGTGTTCTATCGGCTTCTTTTATGAAAATAGTGATGAATTTCAAGGTCATAATCAAGGGTGAACCCAAACACTTTCGATTAGGGGGTCATAATCAAACTTTCAGACGGTGGGTAAACTGTAAATGATAATGACAGTCTGTAGTCGACAAATTGGGAGAGAGAGACAAAGGCACAAAGTTGAGTTTGAAGCTGCCCATTGTATAATATATTTATTGTGTAGATTTTAGACGTTGACATTCTTTATTAAAAAAAAAAAAAAAAGGCAGAAACTAGGGGGTCAATTGATCCTATAGGACCCCCCAGGTCCACCCCTGGTCATAATAATGCATTAGTTCCACCACATCTATAGCTGAATAGGTTTTTTGAAGCTGAGGCTTGGTTTGTTTAATACCATCCATCAGCTTTATATTAGGTAGGTGACTCGGGCAATATTGTAGGTCGAATTGCAGCTGTCAATTCAATTTTCGTTGGTATTTGTAATTATGTCTTACACATTTTTCTTGCCTAGGTTCTTACCTCGTAATGAGATGAACAATAACTTGATATGACCCTCAATTCATTGCATAATTTGTGTTTCAGGTACTTTCAGAAAGTTCAAGGAAAAATTTGGACATCAACATCCATCTGATCACGAGTCTAAAGTATACATCTCTTCAGTATCTTTGGAATGTATTGTGGATAGCTTTTCTGAGTTCCATTCTAGAAGCATGATAATCTCTGTGCTTCTTCGCACGTCTCCCTTGTACTCAACAAATATAAAATTCTTGTGATGCTCTTTTCTCTTTTAAAAAAAAACGAGAATTCTCTGATTCAGAGCTGACCTTTCAGTCCTAGCTCTATAGCCAATAAGAATGTCCAAAAAGGATTCACGTAGCCCGCTCCATGTTTGTTTAGAATATGGCTAGGTTCTTGTTATGGCTGATTTTTGCATTCTTTTGAAGTGTAGAACTTATCCACATGAGCAAAGATTATTGCTAGTTAAGCAACCTTGACATTTTTATTTGTTTGTAGTACTGTTTTCATTTCTGTGACTTGTATCTTTTCTTTTCTACCGACAGATTTCGGACAACTTCATGGAGGATTTCTGTGCAAATATAAAGGTTGGTTAATTTGAACTTTTTCGTTCTTATTTTCGATCGAAATTACGCGCGTATATAGCTTTCTCAAAGATGCCTGTTTCCTGGGAGTGTTAAGTGCATGCTTGTAAAAGATAAGCATTATCAGCAGTTGATCAAGGAGAATCCTCATCAAAGGCTGCTATTGATTCCACAATATCCCAAAATTCTACACTTACTTCTTTTAGGTTTAGCATTGTCTCTTCATGTTACTAAAGCATTTCAGAATCCATCATATGAACTTGTACAAATATAACTATTCTTGACACACTGAATCTGGTAAAGAAATTTCCCAATTTTATGGTGATCACATTATAAGTTTGCTCTATGATAACTTCTGAAACGTGTTTATTGGCTGCTGATGGTTGATTCCTCATCAGTGTTCTGATTTGGGTATGTAAGAAAGATCTGACAAGGTTTTTGAGATGATAAATCCCTAAGCTTTAAAATATTTCGGCATTTCTCAATCTTGAATCATCAGAGTTTGGTGCAGTTGTTAAGAAGAGCATGGCTACTCCACATTAAAGACCATTCGTTCTCTAAATATTCTTTAACCAAGAAATAAACTGCAAATTATTAATTATTTCTGGTTCCTTAAGACTTCTCAGACATGGCACTATGAATTATAATTGATATTAATTCTGATGTTATTTAATCTGACACGTACAATGTGTTTATCTTAAGAACACAGATTTAGATCTAGAAAAAGCTTGAATGCAGAACAAGTTCTTCATATGTTACTTTGTATATTACTTTCTTTTAACTTGCCATCCACTATGTTTCAAATTTTATTAATATTCAATTTTTTTTTTCTTTTGTCTAAATTCATAATTAACAGTCACAATTTTCTTTTCCTTGATAAAAAGGTGGGGGATAGATGTCAAGTTGAACCAGGGGAGAAGAGAGGGGTCGTCAAATTTGTGGGGCAGGCAGAAACTCTTGCACCTGGTTTTTGGGTTGGAATTCAGTATGATGAACCTTTGGGAAAACATGATGGCATGTATGTGACCTCCAACTTCTAATGTTCGTAATATTTGTGGCAGCTTTAATGTATACGGCTTTCTTGCGTAGGGTGAAAGGAAAGCGATATTTTGATTGCCCTCCGCTTCATGGTGGAATGGTCAGACCAGACAAAGTGAAGGTTTGTACTCGTAGACATTGCAATTTAGAGGCTGTTCGTTTATGGAAAATATATATGTGCAGAACCAAATCTGAAATCTTATTGTAGATAATAATGTGGGGAACATGAATCCTAGTTAAAGAACCACATTTTCTCATTATTATCTAGAACGAGCTGACATGTTTATCTAATAAAACATGAAAATTTACAATAGTATATCCATATAATGGGAAAACATTAGCTCAACTGCTGCGCTGATTCAAGAAATCTGAAAGCAAATTATGATTGAACTTAATTTTCAAATTACTGTACAAAATGAATATGCATTACAATGGAATTGGAGCTTAGAAAGCCGTTCAGGGAGAAGGACATTGTTTCAATTTCATATAAAGGCTTGGCACTTGGTTATCCTAACTTAAGTTGGCCTTAGTCGGGCTAAGTTCAAGCAAAGATCAGTTAAACTCCAAGCTTCAGTGATCTCCTAGAAGATACCACCTTGCCAATGAAACTTCTTTCCACAGAACCATAACTGAAAAAGAGAAAATAAAAGGTACCCCTGAAATGGATTCGTGAACCATTTGAACCAGAGCTCTGCTGAATGAAAGAGATTTCTTTTAAATTTAGGTTGATCTATGCCAGAGGCAGCCCTATGTCTAGATAACCCTCTAATTTAACCTGCCTATCTACTGCTCAATCCCCACCTTGCTTCTACATTTCTGCAGATCATAAATGTGAAACATCCGATTCCTATTTCTTCTACATAAGCATAATTGCTCATACTCAATTATTCATCAATGGTAGACATTTATAATATATAAAATTTAACAAAAATGCTAAATTGAACCAAGAGAGATGGATTGGGAATGTAGACTGATACTGGCTGCCAAGGATGAAAGAGACTGAGGTGGTTGTTGGTGGACTTGAACATTGTTGAGAAGCTTGGATTCTAGCTTTCTTGGAGGAAAGTTATAGTTATCTTGTTTGTTGTTTTTTTTTTTTTCAGATAATTTTCTGTCATTGTCTGGGGTTTGTTGAATTACAGTTGGCATAACTGTGTTCGGAAATGAAAGATACTCATCTCTAGGATAAACGGACTGTAGGAAATGTTTATGTTGTGTTTCCAATGCTAAAAATGTTTATCCCATGTTTTCTTCGACTTTATTGATTGACTGAATTGCACTGAGATTATTGGCAGCTGATTATCTATTCTATTCCATTTGCCACGTCTCCCCTTAGTCATCTATCTACATCTAGTATAAGAATGTCCCTGTGACCTTTTCTTTTAATTCACATAAGATTATTATTCTATGCAATGTTCTAAAAAGCTCGCCTAAGCATCATCGAGACGCGAAACTTGGCCTCGCTGCCTAGCCAGACTTGACGCTTTTTTACGCATAAGCTTTGCCTAGGCTCATTTTGGCTCTGTAAAAGCTTGAAGCTTAACCTTGTCGCCTTGCCACATTTTTTAGAACTCTAATTGTATGTATTTTGTTGCTAGTATTTTTGCTTTTGGAACGCTTGTTAATAGTTTTGTTCATTGAAATGATTTGAATATTTCTCAGGTTGGTGATTTTCCTGAACAAGATCCGTTTGAGGAAGAGGAAATATGAGTCTCGAAAAAAAAGGCTTTTATGTTTCACTCCTGATTAATTTCAAACTAAATTCAGAGCCACTTCTATGATTTCTGGAATGACAAGCCTGAAGGAAAACTTAGCATTTCGTGCTATGATTAATTGCATGGCAATGGCATGACTGCTAAATTTATAATTGTTTTCTGGTTTGGTGAATGCAGCTTTACTTGATGATTTGATTAATGTCTGCAATTGCAGCCAACAGATCTTACATTTACATGATTTTCTTTTGTGGAGTTTTTCGTGCATCACCCTCTTTGCTAGCAATAAGAATTCTTTAGGGATTCTCTTGGAGCATGCAATCTAAATTTTCTAAGGATTTTGAGAAAATTCTGGGTTCTCAATCCCTGGCCTTTGCATGGTCTACGTTGGGAATGTCTCAAGTTAGACCTGGATGGGTTAACTTGACAGTTGACGTAGACCCCTACCTCTTCTCATAATTTATTTACTGACGGTTATAAGAATAATGCTATTCGTAATGAGTAACTACAATAATAATCTTGTATGACATTAATCAAAAAAAGGAAATAATCAAATGAATTTTCATATTAATAATGAAACATTCACAAATATGATGTCACATCGTTCACTACAAATAGCATTATTTTGGCCATAAGCATTTGAAAAGTAGCCAACAATTCCATGACATTAATCAAAAAAAGGAAACAATCAAATGAATTTTCATATTAATAATGAAACATTCACAAATATGATGTCACATTGTCGACTACGAAAAGTATTATTTTGGTCATAAGCATTTAAAAAGTAGCCAACAATCTCCAATGAAATCAAACAACTAGTTCACTCTCCCTCTCATAATAGAAAGGAAGGAACAAGACAAAAATGGAGCTTGTTTGAGAGAAAATTAGGATTTTCATTATTTATTTCCTTTCTCTTAAACTCCAACGATTGAGCCTATGTTTGACTCTCATTTTTTCAAAAATTCACTTTTTTACAATAAATTCTTTTATAAAATAATTTTATACATAAATTGAAATATTTTCCTTCTATTCTGATTAAACATTTTTTTAAAAATTATTATTTGAAAATATATTTTTATTAAAATGGGCTGGTCTCAATTTACGTGTGATAAGTTACTGTCTTTCAGTAAAATCTAAAAATTCAAATTGTCGGCAAATCATATTTAATTAATGTATTATTTCACGTTTATTAGAAGAATAATGTCTATCCTGCTAGTATCAGTAATGTTTAACGGTATTTAGATGGCAGGGGGTTATAAATTCAATTAAAGAGATTCTGTATTCTTAAATTTAATTGAATATGATAATTAAATAAACTCTACACCTTTAAATTTTTAATTCAATTCATCATTTATCTTCTGTTTGTACTTCATTTTATTTAGAATACATTTTTCTCTCTTTTGTTTCAATCATATGTTCTTCAATAAAAAAAATATATATTATACTTAAATTTAAAATTTCTTCTTTTTTAATAATAAATTCTTTAAAAAATCACCGTTTTAAAATATATTGGGTGTTTTGACACTCATTTTTATAGAAAAATGAATTTTAGAATAATAGATTGATAAAAATGTGTTGTTGAAAAATAACGAATTTTTATTTATTTGAGTAATATTATTTTAATGAAAAATGTGTGGTTAAAAAGAAAAGAGATAAAAATATATTTTAATAAAAATGAGATTTAAACGGGACAATAATTTTTTTTTCAAAATTTAGAGAGTGTTTGGGAGATATTTTTATGTAAAAATACATTTTTGAATAGTAAATTGATGGGAAATGTGTGATTGAAAAATAATGAAAAGTTTTTAATTTACGTGTAATATTATTTTTAATAAAGTACGTGTGGTTGAAAAAAAAAGAGAAATGCATTTTGAAAAAAAAAATTGAGTACCAAACGTCGAATAAGAGTCCAGTTATCGTAACAAGATTATGATTAGGAGGGCCCCCCGGGGCACAGCTTAACTGGTGGATCAATCAACATTGGCTTGCTTCCAGCGGCAGGGTGGAGAGTTCGATTCCTGGTGGAAACCTGCGGCCAAAAATTTGGTATGGAACAATCACTGTGGAGGAGGGTCTCTTGTGCGCAGAAGTGTACAGTCAATGGAGGAAACCTATGATCTAGTTGAGGCATAACCCGCGATTTACCCCCTCCAAGTATTTAGGGGCATGGGTCTTAGAAGTCCAAAATTTAGTCTGATGTAAATTGGGATTTCTGAATATAAAAAAAATGAAAAAGATAATGATTAGGAGGTATCAATGAGGGTGTCCTTAGGCTCAGTATGACAATCTGTCCTTCATCTGCGAATGTAATTTGTCGTTTAGTCAACCTCACCACTTCCGTGCCTTGCCACAAAACAATATGCCAACTTGTCCTTTAGCTTCCAAAGATCAAACCGTCCTTTCTTCGTGCTTATCTTCAATATTGATCTTTACAACTTCAACTTCAATTTCAACTTTTCTTCAGTGCGTGGCCACCAATTTTTTATTTTTAAAATACTTGCTACTTTGTATTTTTATATTCTAGTAATATTAATTTAAATATTTAAGAGTGTGTTTGATTGTAAGAATAGAGCTTATATGGAAAAAAATAAATTTTAAGCAATTGAATTGCTTATAATGAATAATACTATTTAATATCACTGATATTTGACACCAACAACAATATTTTTTTGTAAAGTTGAGTTTTCTGAGAAGTGTGAATTGTGAATTGCCTAGAAAATAGGGTCGTTATGCTCATTATTAAACTCGTTGAAGAGATGAAATATAATCAAGGTATATCTTTTTGATCAGAGGTTGAATCGATCATCAGAAGAAGATTAGGCCAAAAATTAGGACACTCCCAAAATAAAAACTTGAATAGAAATATGATATTTTTTTTAATGAAAAATAAAATCAATCTAACATACCCTAACTGTTTTATCATGCTAAACCGGTGATAACAAATCTCTTTAATATCCAACTTTACTATTCATTTGATTTTTTAGAATTTAAATCCAAAATTCGTTATAACTTCCCAAAATATATACTTTTGAAGGAAAAAATTTCAAATAAAAACTGCTCCTATTCTAGAACACTCCTTAAGTTTAAAAAATAAAGCAACTTCCATAACGGCACGAGTCAAAATAAAAATAAAGTAACGCCCCCACCCCAACCGTGATATTTTCCTGCAATTTTTTCCTAACTCCATTCATTTACGCGGAGACGCGTGTCCATTCCAGCTGTCCGTTAACCGCTTACCTATTATAACCGGTAACTGTAAAGCTTCTCCCCTTCCCTCTTTAACCGGTTCTTTCACCCTAATTTACCCCTTTATATCACCCTCGTCGTCTTCCCCAAGACCCGTCTGTACATAAAAAGTTGTATCTATATCTATATTAAGGTTAGGTTTTTTTACATGTACCAATGGCATCTCACGACGGCGGCGATAGGATTAAGGGGCCATGGAATCTGGAAGAAGACGAGCAGTTACAGAGGTTGGTTCAGCTGCATGGGGCTAGGAATTGGTCTATGATAAGCAGATCGATTCCTGGGAGACCGGGAAAGTCTTGCAGGCTGCGGTGGTGCAACCAGCTGTCACCGGAAGTTGAGCACCGGCCGTTTACGCCCGAGGAGGATGAGATCATTCTGAAGGCGCACACAAAGTATGGTAACAAGTGGGCATCTATAGCGAGGCTCCTTAATGGCCGAACTGATAACTCTATTAAGAACCACTGGAACTCGACGCTGAAGCGAAAGTGCGCAGCTGATATGGTAGTCGGAGAGGTGCGGCCTGTGCAGGTATTGAAGAAAATAGATAGTGGCGATGTTACGTCTGCAATGATGAATGGATTGAAACTAAATCCTGATCCTGGTGATTCTGTTCTCAACGAATCGTTTGATAAAATTCCAGCGAATATGAAAATTTATTTTTCGTTCATGAAAAATGAGACGACGGCACAGCCGGTGAAATCGCCTCCGCCACCAGCCGATAACGAGAATAATGATGATATTTTGACTGCGTTGACTCTATCCTTGCCTGGGACTGGTAGTGGATCATCTTCTGTGAAGATTGAAGACAAGGATTCTGTCAAAAACCGGCAGATTCAGCAGATTGATAGCCGCGGTAAGGTGGTGGCTACAGCGGAAAAGGAAACCACGTTGTTTGGCGCGGAGTTACTTTCTGCTATGAAAGAATTTATCAGGAAAGAAATTCGAAATTACCTCCAAGAAGAATTCGATGGCGTTATATCCGCTGGTTTTAAGCGCATTGGCATTAGCAAGCTTAACGAGTAATCGCGAATTGGCTTCGGGGAAGAAAAGAAAATTAATCTTTCACGTTTCAAATTTTGTTTTCACACAGGAAGTTTGACTTCTATTATTACAGTGTAATGTAAAAGAGAATCGGCCGGGAACGAAAAATTAACAGAGTTCGAGTTTTCTTTTGCTCTGCCAGTGAAAATTCTATTAGTAAAGTGCTGTAATTAGGAAGATTAAAATCGCGAATGACGTGTCTTTACGGAGTTAAAAAGGGGCAAACTGGTCATTGCATGAAATTATTCGAACAGTGTGGGCCTGTAACGTGTAACTGCCAGGACAGATTAGGAATGTGGTAACGCCATGTAGCAAACCGTATCATTTGAATGATTGTACCTCCAGTTTCCAGATGGCACAAAACTATCGTCGCCACTCAATGTAATATAAAGAGGGTTAAACTATCTAGCGTGATCTGCATATTATTGCGTTAGTTCGAGGATTTACTTAGTACGCACTCGAAAAGATAGCGATTGTGAGTTTCCTCGTCATTAAAAAAAAAAAAAAGGTTAAATAACTGCTCAACTTTATATTTAGGATTCATTTAATTGAAAAGTTGAAAAAAAAAATCAATTTCATGTAAGTTGAAAAAGAAAAAATTATCAAAACCATAGGAATGCATTTTTCATGGAATTAGCAAAAAACATGCTTTAAGTGTTTCTACTTTGAAATTCGAATTTTATTTTCACTTTCGAATCAAATGGTCAAAATAGAAAACGATTTTTTCGGATGTGACATTTTTCGTGGAATTCACTCCAATCGAATAGACCATTAGCGTCACAATGATCGTTCAATTTAATTTTGTTTCATCATGATCACTTAAATTTATATTTAGTGTCACCATTGTCACTCAATTTGATTTTATTTTACCATGATCACTCAATTTCATATAACGCTTCATCATGATCACCCAAAATTTTCATCTTTTTCACTAGTTTTAAAATGGGTAATATGGTAACTTTGCACTATGTATAAAAAATAAATTTTAAAAAATAAAATAAAAACTTATTTAAAAAAAGTTACTTAAAAAAATAAAATAACAATTTATTGTTACAAAGAAAAATAAAATAACATAAAAACTTATTTAAAAAATACATTTTTAAAGTTAAAAAAATTTTATTTTTATTTTATTAATTTGTTTTATGTATGATGTAAAGTTACTACTTTACCCCTCTTATAATTAATTAAAAAGTTGGTGAAGAGAAGTTGGGAGGCTATGACGAAACGTCATATGAAATCGGGTTATCGTGGTAAAATAAAATCAAAATTGGTGGTCATGATGATACTAAGTATGAAATTGGGGGCCATGATAAAACCAAATCAAATTGGATGACCATAGCGATACTAAATTTAAAGTTAGGTGGTCATGGATGGATTTAAACGACATAAAAGACATGAAAAAGGCAATCAATGGCACTCAAATCGTGCCAAATCTATTTAAGATCTTGAGTTTTTAGATATATCACACTTTCACTTTGATCTAGACTATCACTCAGTCCTAAGACGGAGCAAAGATGAGTGTGGAACCTTTTGCTAATTTTCGGAAGAGTATATTTACACCATAATTTTTATTAATAATGCCACATTTTATTTTTACTGAAGGCCATCAATCTTTGTCCATTGTAAAATTTTTGTCTATAATTCTTTTTTGTCGAATTCTTATTTTCAACATTCTATTAATTATCAAGTCTTGTTTTTTATGATAGTTTCAATTAACTAATTTTTTGCCTGCTTTGAATTGAGGATTTTTTTTTTCTTTTTGGTCACACTCTTGCACTTATTCTTTTTCAAAATTATGATTGGATAGTGATGCCACCAAAAATCATACCTATTGACTTTCAAGTTTGACGATCGAGAATGAGCACGAACGAGATTTTTCTACACCTGAAACAAAAGGAGTCTAAACATGTTCATGCCGTCCCTCCAATGCTCGAGTTAGAGATATGATTTATGCGTGAAGTTATAAATTGAAAATCATGTAAAATCGTAACTGAATAATGAATAGACACTTTATTTATAGAGGTATGTAGTACACTCCTACTAAGACTAAATTAGTTAAATATCCTTATCTCAAAAAGTCCTACTCGAGAGGGATATTGGACTTGTACTATAATTGTAGGGTCAATCATGATTTAATGGTAATATTGTCGAGGTAGAATCCTCCTAACAATAGGAGTGTTGGGTTGAGATTTTTGGGTGAGATTAGAGTTCTTAGAGAGTAGGATCCTTTCTGGGTTTAAACAAAAAGGTCTTTGAAATTTAGTGGAGGAAGTGCTCGAGAACTCTTGTACCTTGGGAAAAGGCATCTCAAAGACTTACCCTGAGGATGTTGCCACCCAAATCTTGTGGGAGTGTGGTACTTAGTCCTCCAGGCACTGTCTCGAGGACACTATCACGTTCGAGGACTCCATGACATACGTGCTGGGCCAGCATAATGAGTCCTCAAATAGAACTAACGACCACATTCAATAGTAAGCTATTTTACTCCTCCGAGTGGACTTGTTTGACAGAAACCATTATAAGATATGAGTTATGCTAATTGATAAAATATTGAATATATGAATATTTAAAAAATAAAAGTTATGGATATAAGGGTTACGGTAAGCAACGATTGATGACCTTCAATGAAATTAAAATGTGATGTAACAAATAAAAGAAAATATATAGTGTGAATATAATTAATCTTTTTGAAATTCAACATCAAAAAATGCTTTCATACCATCAATCGATATTAACTCATCTCAATGTTTAAGGAAGAGATTGATAATCCCAAATTTTCATTTGTACGTTTGCAAAGGGTCCATGAGCTTGCACTAAATCTATATTTAATAATTCTAGTTTGTTTTTAAAGTGTTCCCAACTTGATTTAGTTTGCTCTTAAAATACAAAAAGAAGAGGAGAAATGACTTTGTCAATCAATATCGTCTCTAGTTTATTTTATAAAAAGTCAAGATGTGAAGCACAAAATTTAAGCTAATAATAAGTAAATTACCATCTTGTTCATAAAAAACAAAAATCTGCTGTAAAATAATGACATAATTATTGATGATTATTTAGTATTATCATGATACATAGATAAGTTTTATCTAGTTTAAAAGATTTATTTCATTCCAATTGTAACTCTGATTTTGGACCATAAATATAGAGCATTGATTTTTAATAATACACACAAGTTATTAATTTTTCTATCTTCTTCTCTCTAATTTATAACATATTATCGGCACGATATCTCATTATGTGAAGCTTACCCTGCCAAATGAATTCTTTTCTCTAATTTTTGATCAAATCTCTTTCTCTCTCTCTAGTATATATATATACAAGCATATATGTATATATTATCTTGAAAATTGTAAAAGAAGAAAAAAGGGGGCATTGAAAGTGGATGAATTGATTGCCAAGTGCATATAGTGTATTAGGTTTTTTGGCTAGGCTTTTGCTCGTTGGTTATCCTATTTACAATGGGATTTTCCAGAAATAAACGAGGAGTATTTGAAGCATGAGATTATGAAATATATCGCCTTTAATCATCGCAAAACCTTCTAGTTTGGATTAATGCAATAGCCAAATAATAAATTGTTACTTATGCAACTGGTAATTAATTCCATAATTTTTGTTCCATAAAAAAATGCTAATTATTGGTTTCATAAAAAATTGCACGTGGTGTATTTAATTGTTTGTTTCTTATTTATCGCTCGATTAATTATCACATTCATATTTTTTTAAATACATAGTATAGTTTATGAATTCAGTATTCTGATAACTCTTTGTTACAAATAATTTGTTGGTGCTCTTGAAGTAATATAATATTGTTAGTATTCTAAAAGAATATTATTGCTCCTAAAGAGGCATGCTATTATTGATAAATATTTTATTTAGATTTTACTTGCTTCTAAAAAGTATAATTAAATACGATCTAATGCAAATTATATTTTACTCCCGAAGAGTAAATTTCTATATAATTTATTATAATAATATTTGATTGATCTTAAAAAGCACGAATTGTAATTTTCAATACTCCAAAAAATATTGACATATTGTTTTTGAAAGAGTAATAATAAAATACGACGTGCTCTCGAAGTAGCACCATGTTTCAAAGAATATATCATTTTGAATTCGTGTTTATCCCTAAAAGAAAACATACACATTCAATTTTAATCATATTTTTCGAAATCAAATAATTGACTTATATCTTATAGTGAACCAGAAGTTTAATTTGATTGGCATGACCAGTTGGATCATCACTAGATCGATAATGATGCGAAATGAAAAATTCAAATAGATATTCAATGAAGAATCAGAAGATTTTTCAATTCAATAATATTTAATGTTTGTTCTTTTTCACGAAATTTTTTATTAACCATCATTAGCTAAAATAGAGGGATGAATTCCATATATTTCTGAAAATTAATTGAGTGATAAATGGGGCCCCATCATTACCTATGTTGATCATCTAAATATTATTTATATCTAATAAATTTGATATATATATTAGATGATTGCATGGTATTCACAACCTGAAATTTGTAAAATTTCTATTCAAATTTTAAATTATGAGCATAATTTTCATATTATGCCCTTGTTTGAGCCCCAATTTTTTGGGATGAATGAATTTTTAAATAGTGTATTGATGAGAAATATGTGGTTAAAAAATAAGAAAAAGTTTTGAATTTGCGTGTAATATTATTTTATTGAAGAATGTGTGGTTGAAATGATGTCAAAATACTGTTGAAAAATACATTTTTCCAAAAGAATGGGGCTCGAACAAGGGCTATATAATCAAAACTTTGTCTTATTAATACTAGGGGCATAAATCTCAACACTTTAATGAGTGTTAGTTGGGATGTCGATAAATAGTTTAAGAATATGGTTTGTTAATCGCCTCCAATTAATTTAATTAAGAATAAAGTGCTTTCCAGTTTTATTTAGGGAAAGCTATTGCGCATCATGTCAATATCATAGTTCTCCCTATTATAACCGACTTATGGTCAAAGCTTAATTTTTCCATCTAATTATTTTGACAGTGCAATAAATGTGAAATTGATCCACGACAATACACAGAGGTGGAAAATAAAGAATTTTGAAAATAAATGCGTAGTTTAAACCCTTAATCCAAATGAAAGATATTTTATAACGCTGAAAAAATGATTGTCAATTTGTTTGGACAATTCTCTTAGTATTGAGGGAGAGAATTAAGAAGCTAAAGATAATAAAAAAATGTATCACTCGAATTAAAAGTTCGAAAGATAATTTATTTAGGTACACTTATTGATCAAAGGAATCAACAATATCTCATGACTAATTTTAAATACTTCAACACGAATTGATGTCCTATGAGGACAATTTATTGGCATTATATTTGATATATTTACAACAAGCTTAAACTGTGATGGTATTCGATAATAATAGAAAAAATTTCAAATGAAAATGGAGCAATTCACAATGACGGTCTCATTATGGAGGCTTGTGCTCTTAATGGGTATTTAAACATAACAAATTATAAAACTCCAAAATAGGTGTTCAGGTACTCGATATGTTGAAAATTGAGACATCTCAATAAGTTATGTTATCTTGAGAAAGGAATTAGAATCGAACAAAAAAAAGAAAAAGTAATCAACAACATTTTTACATATGATGTACTGCATCATATTATGAATAGCCCGGATATCGAAATAAATTTGTCATCGATCAAAGTAATGATTGGTCAAATAAAACGATGAAACCTTAGTAAAAGAATTTACTAGAGATTTATGAACATAATCCTAGTAAAATTGAGCTTATTAGAGAAACCTAAAGTTTATGGATCTATAGTATGAACACCTTAAGGTACTTATACGAAATAAAAATGGAAAAAGCAAAATCATAATATGAAATGTACGATTTTTACATCATAAATGTCGCAAAAATTTGTATAAATAAATAAGTTATCATGTAATGGATGTAATCAAAGGTCTCTACCTCGTTAGATTGACAATGCGGAAAATTTGATTTGCATAAAATAAATGCGATTATAATCAACTTATCTCATTTTGCATAAATTTAATATTATCGTTGAAGGATCTAATATGCTTGAAACATAATTTAAGTGATATTATCATGGGGGGGAATAAATACACGTTACACTTTTTCCCTTGACCAATGTTTTGTCCCATTAGATTTTCCTGACAATGTCTTTAATGAGACAACTTTTGTAGCTTATTCAAAAGAATAATGTATTGTTTTTCTTCATTAGAATTTTCCCACGTGATTTTTTCCTGATAAAGTTTAATGAGGCATATTTTTCGTGCAATGATGTCCACAACATACAAGATATTTACCCTCAAAATAATACCTTATATGCACGAGACTCTCGAAGATATCAATAAAAGTTATTTTCGAATCATCATGTTACTATAGTCATTAAAGGTTGATAAATATCTCGTATGAAGACAGTGTTATTTGAAAACTATGCAAGATAACATGAGACATACTTCACTAGAAATTGTAATATTGAAGACATTGATGTACGAGACATGGATAGCTTGATACAAGAATTGAAATCATGTGGAGTAGTTGTACTCTTTTTCCTCCGATCAAGTTCTGATCCGCTAGATTATCACTATATTGCTCCAAATTATTTGTACTCATTTTTATATGTCGACATTTTTGTCCCATTGAATTTTTTGCCAAACAACATTTTTGTCAGTTGGAAAGTTACACTTAAGAATTGCCAGAGGTTCTACATGTACAGTGCAAAGTGCCTTTGCATTTGCCTTTACTGACCCGATTGAATGGGCTTCAGAGGAGGTGAAGACTTTGGGTTGTGTCATTTAACCATTCTGATAGTTCATATCTTTTCAGTTGCTTTATCTTTTTACCTGCGGACATGTCTAGATTTCAATTTGTGATCTGTTATGCACACAATTTATGACCGTCTACATAGTTTTGAAACTTGCCTTTTTTTTCTGGATCTCTGTGAATGTTAGAAGCCTGATTGAAGCACTGTGCAGACTTATCTCTTATGAATTTATAACAAAAAAGTCACAAGGCCAGGTTCAAAACCAGACCAAAAAATATTTGGTGCCCCTATTTTTTGGCCTGGTTGAACTTGGCCAAAAAGCAGGGTTGAATTTATAAATACATCTGTTCTCCTTAAATGACAGGCATTTATTTCGTTTGGCCATGGTGTCAAGAAATGGACGTAGAATATACTTTCTGGCAAATGCTTCACCTATGTACCTACCCAAAAGTGGTGTAAGTATATAGAATCTACATATTGTAGGTGGCTTAAGTTATATTTTTAGGTTTACTGATTAAGTATTGGATGGTTTTCCAAATTTTGGAACACTACTTTTTTTTTTTGCATGGTGAATTATTCTTTTTTTTAGCTTCCCTCTATTCAAACTAAAGGAGGCAAAAGTTTCAAATAGAAAAAATGCAAGTTGACTTTTACTCGAGGATTGGCAGCAAGTCTTTACATTTAGTCTTGTTATCTAAAGAATCCGATAGTGTCATCTAAAATTCTCGAAATATTAACCTATAGATTACTGCATACTTGGCTAGGCAACGAATTATGTTACTTCATTGCACGAATTGTAATATCCACACTCTAGGAGACATGGTTTTATACTTATTGCCATTTCTATTTTAATAAACTCAATAGTGTTGGTTACAGTCAATTTAGTAACTATTTCACAATGCACATTGTTCAACCCCTCTGAAATTTGAATTAGCCTAGTGTAGTTTTGTTAGTACCTAACGATGCATAATGGTTTGAAATGTACTTACAGGGTAGTCCGTGTATTTTGAGATTGGTGACAACAATGATGCACAGATATGGACACATGGATCTGATATGACATGTTTTGGACACGACGACATTTGTTGGACTTGGACTCGTTGCCCTAATTAAAGTGTCTACAACACAGTGTGACAATGATTGATAGTGTACGAGATAGTTTTTATGCAAATTATTATTCATGTTATTGTCTGTTCAAGCTGTGTTAAAAGTTGTGTTATTGGTAATTTTGCTATTTCGTGGTTGGTGGTTCTTAAAGAAAAATAGTGGTCCTCATCATTTCTTTATAATATTTTTATGTTTCTGATGATATTTCTTCATGTCGCATGTACTATGAAATGGATGCAGTTATCAACACATAAAGTACCATAAACGTAAGAGTTATTTATTTTTAACTCTTTTAGTCCAGCAATATATTTCAGTGTAAATCGTTATATTGCCGAGGACTCTATTTGCTATGTTGTGCAGTTTGGTCTTGTCATCTTCCAGCACTAATATGTCAGAAAAATTTTCAACTTGAAGAATCCTGTTCATTCAACATTATAATCATTACATGTTTCTCTCAATAAACGGATTAAATTGGCATGATTCTGGATGAATGCCACCATAGATTTTGTGAACAAAATTAATTAAGCTTGTCATCTTTTTAGGTCTTAATTTAAAAGACTTAATGCTGCTTAGCTAGTTTATAACTAGAACAATTCTTTGGTCAGTTTTGTTAATGCGATAACAGTAGCTTTAGCCTGAGCGCATATTTAAGTTAGATCTTTCTGCTTTGTGGGAATAGATGAACTCATCGTCTTTGTAGTTTGGTGTTTTAGCTGATATCGAACCATTTCAACGTTATATGAGCTTACACTTTTCGTATGTTGCTTCAAGTATATTGCGTGATTGGCGAATTTCTTGTTGGTTGTTTTCATCTTTGTTTCATGTCCTCCACTTAATTTATCAGTCTATCTAAATTATGACAGTGGACAATCAAACCTTAACTCACAGAATTCGTAGTTTTTCTTTATATTTCTTTTTTTGTAGAAACAAAGAACCAATGAGCACTTGATGATCCTGCTTTTGTTGTCATATGCAGTCTTCTTTTGGTGGTTTCTACAATAGCTTATTGTGCAGCGTAAGTGTCTGTGAGCTTGCTTTCTAATGGATTTAATAATTTTCTTTTGGCTATATGTTGAATAATTAAAAAATATTTATTAGTCAATTTTTATTTGTGAAACTGTAATCTTGTCATATTTTATGACGTGCGCTGTCAAATTCAAATGAGAAGGGCAGTTTCCCCTTCTTCTATATGCCAAACTTCTAGTTTAATTATGTGACAATTCAAGTTAAGTTTATCATTTTATTAGAAGAAAAAAATGACAGAAGGCCTTGTCCCAAACTCACAGTGGTAAAGGTTGCTCCTCTGGGAGGCAAGCACGTGCATTTTGAATGCAGAGATACTCTTTATGCGCAGATCGATCTGTGCATAATTGGACGGTAAACCCCATAAGAAACGCTGTTCCATGGTTGAATTGGTGTGGATTGTAAGAACCGTTTTAATATAATGCAGGAAGCAATGGTCATACTGGAATTGTTTATAAATCTAATGAGGGACTTTCCCTTCTCCAAAAACATCTAGTCTTTCCAGTGCTTTGGTCTAATTATGTGCATTGCTGTGGAAGAAGTAAAACTAATTTTTCTGACCATACACCTAATGTTATAAGTTGTGAATTCCAGTTTTAGGCCAAAATTTGCTGAATTTCTTCCTGAGGTCTCAAATTGTATTAGTCCTAGACATCTTATTTATATTTTGTTTATGGATTAACAAGACGTGCTTTCAGCCTTGAACTTGTCAAAATGTTGGATTTGCATAAACCTTCCAAAGCTCGTAGCATCTAGATTTGTCCTTATGTAAAGTGTATTTGAACTTGTTGATTTGGAAGTTCTGTCCTCGAAAGTTTATGGAACTGCAAAATTAAGAAGAAATTAATCAAAGAGGGAAATAATTCTATTAGTTTAATGGAGATCTCTTCTCCCCCTGCTTTCCACTTCACCTTAGTTTCTCATTTCGGTATAATTTTTTTTTGAAGGATCATTTTGAGATAATTGTAATAGCTATTAAAGTGAACCTTTAATATGACAACCTTACCTTTATCTTTGATCAAATCATGCATCGATTGGGAATTAACCTGAAAACCCAAGAATAGCTAACCAAGAGGGTGGTGAATTGGTTAAATAAGCTTTTCGAAAATTAATTCTAGATTTAAACCAATACAAAAGTAAATGACTCAATTAATCAATTAGCCACAAACACGATAACAAGCAAAGAACAATATAGGAATTGAGTAATAAACAAATGTAAAAAACTATAAATAAAAGGGAATAGAAGCCAAACGATATGTTGTGGAGGTTCGATCCAATGCAATGATCTACGTCTCCTGTTATCAAGCTCTCCAATACGAGTAAGGCATTTTTCACTATATTGATTGACTTAAGGTGCAATCCAACTTTCTACAAAACTTTTAGGTGACTTACAAATAAGGAGCACCGATTCTTTACAACATTGAGTTTTTCGGGATCTCAACACGACCCACACTATTGAGCTTTACGGGACCTTAATATGACCCACACGGTGCCTTACAACAAGGAGCACCAATCCTTACACAATGTTGAGCTTTTCGAGACTTCAACACGACCCACATTTTATTAAAGTGATTTTACAATCAAATCCTCTCTTGATAAATAATACAAAACAAATTAAGTACGAAGAGATAATAACACTTCAATGAATAGTAACAAATAATAGCTCAAGTGTTAGATGAAAAACTTTGATAAAAAAAATTAAGTTCAACCAATCAAAGTATTTTAATGAGAAGATGAAGAAGAATTAAATGTAATGTAAATTCAAATAATCTTCTCAAGAAATATCTCTCTTTTAATGAATGATTATAATAAATCAAGTGCTAAAAGAGAAATGAGAAACTTTGATGAATATAATAATTTTACAAATTTGATTCAATCAATCAAAGTTTTCAATATGAAGAAGTTGAAATGTTTATGCAATATAAGTGCAAAGAACTTCTTCAAGAATATATTTCTCTTTGAAAATTGATATAAATAAGTTGAGTACAAAAAGATATGAAAAACCTTGACGAAGGAAACGATTCAAGAAATTTAATTCAACAATCAAAGTTTTTCAATATGAAGAAGTATAAATATTTATGCAATGTAAGTGCAAATACCTTCTTCAAGAACATATCACTCTTTTAAGAATGATATAAATAAGTTAAACACAAAGAAAGATAGAAAATTTTGATGAGAATGATGATTAATGAGTTTGAATCAATCAAAGTTTTTGATATGAGGAAACAAATGAAATGAATGCAAATGAAGGCTCCAAGAATTCTTAAAACAAAAATATCTCACTTTCATTCACTTGAAAATCTATTTAAAAATGGAAAGAGTGAGGATATTTATAGAGTTCAAAAAAGAGTAAAAAATCTATATTGACGGAAGATTAGTCTGGTCGATCGCCTTTTGTCCGGAAGATCAATATAACCGTTTGTACAGCAAAAATCAGAAGTCAGAACGGTCAAATTCTGGACCGTTAGAGGGTGTCCGGTCGATTGCCTCCTACGGTCGGTCGACCGATCAGGTCAACTGCCTCTCTGGACGGTTGACCTTCCCGGCAGCACAGTGTTTTTAAGTTTTGGCCCCATTTGTTCCGATTTGAAAGATTTGAAGTTCGTGGACCTTTGGAAAATATATTTAACTAACTTTTCATGATAAAAATATTTTTTAAAATCTAAATATCACTTTTAAAAGTCATTTTTATATTTGATCAAAAAATTATATTGGAATCACTTTTAATGCACAAAAATTGTTTTCAATACATAGAAGGATTTTGAGCTTAACCATTCATTGTCAAATATCAAAGTGTTAATACATTTACATTTTGCCTAATAAATTAAGTCTTATATCTTCCTTCGATGTTTCTTCCATGTTTGGCTCTTGAACTTTTGATCTTTATGTTTCTTATCATTGATCTTCAATTCTTGACTTTTCTTGGCGTTTATCATCTCTAATGATTTTACTTGAATGCATAAGCAACTTCTAATTTGATCTTCATTTCAAGTCCAATATATGTTGCTTGATAGATTTTAACATCGAATTATCATCACTCAAAATAAATTGTTAGAAACAATATCAATCTTATTTGTTATGATCAAAATAAGGTGGCTAAATGGAAACTTATACAGCAAACTTTATGCAGGTTCATTTCAAACAATTATCTTTGAGAAGAAGCTCCAAATAGCCATGTAGTGGAGCAAAGGGTAGGGTGGCAAGTTCTCAGCTTTTCCCTTCCACTTTTTGAAAGCTACATTTTATTTGATAATATCCTTGTTAGGATGAATGGAGTGCACTTGTTGGGAAAGTCGCATTTCTATTGTTGCAATGGTGTTTTTTTGCTAACTTATTTTTTATCTATGTTCTGAAGGTTGTATGCTTTGATGTACATTGTAACTCTTTTTTCCCAATGTTCGTGTTGCTTTATGGTCAGTATGACGTGAAACTACTTATCTTCTTGGAGTATAGTCTAAATATATGCTAAAATGCTGCTGATGTCTTCGTTTTCTGATGGTTGTGCATTATTTTCTATCGCCTCTTCTGGTAGCTCACGGTTTTGTTCTTGAATTGTTATCAAATTTGCTCTTCTTAGTGGTTGTTTCCTACTATCATGACCTCAATTTGTTAGTCTATGACGGTAAGATAAATTTTACCTAAAAGACTTGCCTTTCCATTTACTAATATGCACTTAACATGTAGGATAATTTATTACTTTAAATCACTGGATTTTTCATGTTGGATCATCAAGAAATTCATGAATTGTAGCGGAAGCGTACCTCAATCAGACATGGTTAATACAATGATTGAATTTCTCGATTTTATCTTCCAAATCTACATGCAATCTCTTTTTTTTCTCTCTGTTATGGGATGCAGAAGAGAATGAATAATACGTACGTGTGATCTGGGGACCATAACCGTATTTATATAGCGATGCCCTTTTGACCTAATTCGACTCATCATAGAATTAGGTGTATTGATCCCGATTTCTACACATATGTAATCCACACTTTAATTGGATGTGTAACGGTCCAAAATTGAAGCCTTATTAGATACTTTAAATGGGCTCAACCGAATTCGATGGCCTTTAATTTAATACACAACAATTTACACATATAAGCCCACACCATCATTTAAAATTCCTTACAATCTTCCACTTGGACTATATGTGTCACCTTATTATTGTGCATTAAATATAACCTAAGAGTACTCAGAATTTTGCTATCATTACTGAATGCATCCCTAAACAATCATGTCCGTCAATCATATCATCATAAGATTAAAGCGGCTTTCACTATTTTCATGTAGCTAAACCCATCAATGGTCACGTATATTGATGCAACCAAATGACATGGATCAAGCATGGATGTATAGCATGGAAATTACACGTGATGTGATCCGTAACATGCCTATTTCCAACTGGTCCACCTTAATACCTTAGTGAGATCATTTTAAACAAATTCAGAGATAATAAACCAAATAAACCTTATGACCAAAAATAACTTTAACCTTAAGCCATATCCAAAATGTTAGTATAGGTGTCTAGCACAAAAAATGCAAACTCCCACTGAAATTAAATATCGTCAAGAGACATTTTGCCCATATGAGCAGTGTGCTCATGAAAGACCTTGAGTATCAATTTCGTAATGAGCGGATCCGCAATCATGAAGTTTGTTCCAATATGCTCTATTGACACTTATCCACTCTGAACTCTTTCTTTAACAGTCAGGAACTTGATCTCTATATGTTTAGACTTTGTCAAGCTCCTGTTGTTATTGAAATACAACACTGCTAATTTATTGTCATAAAATATCTTGAATGGTCTTTCTATATTGTCCACAATATGCAGCCAAGTGACAAAATCTCGTAGCCATATTCCACGATTTGATGCCTCATAGCAGTGGATCTCCTACTATCTTAGCATCCCATAAAATCAGAATCAAAATAACTGATGATCTCCAACTGATCTCATCTCTTGTATATAAGCATATAGTCTTTTGTTCTCTATAAATACCGCATGACTCGTTTGGCTACTTTCTAATGATCCATTCCCGGGTTACTTAAATATCTCCCTAGCATCCCAATAATGTACGCTATATTCGAACGCGTACAAATCTGAGCATATATCAGACTCCCTATAGCTGAGAAATAAGAATTTTTTTGCATTTCTTTAATTTCAAAGTCATTTTTAGGGCACTGACTTAAACTAAACTTGTCTCTTTTAGCCACAGGGGTGTCACCTGGTTTACAATCTTGCATGCCATATATTTTAAGTACCTTTTCGATATAGTTTTTTTGTGATAATCCAAGAATACCCCGAGAACGATCTCGGTGTATTAGAATTTCTAATACAAAAGAGGCGTCACCAAAATCTGTTATCTTAAAATTCTTTGCTAGAAATCTCTTGATTTCCTGCAATAAGCTTATATCGTTGCTGGTAAACAATATGTCATCGACATATAAAACCAGGAAAATATACTTGCTCCCACTGAACTTGTGGTATATACAATTATTGACCAAATTCATCTCAAAACCAAATGAGATGATCACTTGATGAAACTTGTAATACCATTGACGAGACACTTATTTAAGTCCATAGATGGATTTCTTTAATTTACAAATCATTTGCTTTGCATCATTCGATACAAAGTTTTCTGGTTGTACCATATAAATTGTTTCATCAATTGTTTCATCAATGTCACCATTAAGAAACGCTGTCTTAACATCCATCTGATGTAACTCAAGATCGAAATGTGCTACCAATGCCATTATAGTCCTAAAAGAGTCTTTTGAAGAAACCGGAGAGAAAGTCTCTTTATAATCGATGTCTTCTTTCTGTGTAAAGCCCTTTGCGACAAGACGAGCCTTATAACTCTCTACATCACCCTTTGAATCCCTCTTGGTCTTAAATATTCATTTGCAACCAATGGGTTTCGCACCTTCAGGCAATGGAATGAGATCCCAAACTTTATTGTTCTTCATGGACTTTATCTCTTCATTCATGGCATCGAGCCACTTTTGAGAGTTAGAACTTTCCATGGCTTGATGGAAGTTGATCGGATCATCTTCCACCATTCCAATGTCAACTTCATGTACTTGGAGAAATACGATATAATCATCTGAAACTGCACTTCTCCTCTCTCTAGTGGATCTTCTTAATGACATTGGTTCTTGAGACTGTAAAGTTTGTTCTTCTGGAACAATTTGTTGATCTTGAGAGGGAGGTATGACATTGTCTAGATCCGAAGTTGCTTTTTGAACAATTTCAAGGATAGAAACCTGATCGTTGTCAATGGTAATTGGAGGAATTTCAACATATTCATCATCAAAGACAAAGCCTGTGACCCTTTCTCCCCCCGCAAACTCAACATCCTCAAAGAACCAAGCATTTTCTGTCTAAAAAATTGCCTTAGTTGTGGAATCATAAAACTTGAAACCTTAGACTTTTCAGAATATCCAATAAAATAGCAATTGATGGTCATTGCATCCAGTTTCTTTTCATTTTGCTTATAGGGCCTTACCTCAATTGGACACCCTCAAATGTGTATGTGTTTCAAACTAGGTTTCTTGCCTGTCCAAAGCTCATATGGGGTTTTATCAGTGGCCTTAGTTGGAACTCTGTTGAGTATATACGCTGCGGTTTTAATGCTTGACCCCAGAGAGATTCTGGTAAGGTAGAATGACTAATCATACCCCTTACCATGTCCTTAAGCGTTCTGTTTCGTTTCTCAGCAACAAAATTTAATAGTGGGCATACCCAGCATAGTGTACTGTGGGACGATACCATATTCCTCTAGGAATTTAGCAAATGTTCCTGGACATTGTTCATCTGAACCGTTATATCTGCCATAGTATATCCACCCCCACGGTCAGATCTGACGCTTTTAATTCTTTTGTCGAGTTGGTTCTCAACTTCGGCTTTATAATTTTTGAACACATCCAGCGACTGTGATTTTTCATGAATGAGATATATATAGCCATATTTTGAAAAGTCGTCTATGAGCGTTATAAAGATTGTTGACTATTCCAAGAACCCGTAGGGAATGGTCCACAAATATCCGAATGTATAAGTTCTAAGACGTCCGAAGTCCTATTGGCTTGAAATCTCCTTTTGGTTTGTTTTCCCTATATACAGTTGACACACAGTGATAAGTGTGTTTTTACACACTTATTTAGTTCACAAACATGACTTAGTTATGATCAAAGAGTTTGAATTATGGCTTAATTTTATATAATTATGTTTTGTAAGACTATATTGACGAATATGGTGGAATTCAAGAGAAAAGAAACGAAAAAGAACCAAAAAGGAAAAAAATTTCAAAGTATGAGGACTAAATTGTAATATTTTAATAGTCGAGTCGGATCACAAAATGAAGATTAAAGATGTTATGGGTTCAATTGGATGCAAATGAAAGTTAAAGAGTTGAAATTGCAAGAGAAAGGGCATGAAAGAATCAAAAATCGACTTCGGGGGGGTAAAATGCAAAATATGGAAGAAATTTTGCCTGGGCAACAACCCAGTTATAAAAATCGGGCGATCGCCCCATATGTTTTTCTTATTATCGAGAATAAATATTGGCCTGGGCGACAGCCTGGGTTTTGCCTGAGCGACAGTCCAGGCCAATCAAGGTGAAAATTTTCTGATTTCCTTTTCTAATTAAAACTCTTATAGAAACAAATTTTAGGAGTCTTTTAAAGCCCTAGGGACGTCCAAAAATAGACACCACGCATTATACATTATTTTGGGAGGATTTGAAGAGAAAAAAGAAGGCAAGAACGAGAGGATTCATTCCAAGATTCAAGATTTCAAATCAAAGGGCGATTGGATGATGTCTTTTCTTGATTCTTGTTGTTGTGTTCTTCTTCCCATCATGCTAGGCTAGAAAAATATATACTAAGAGATCGATGAACCTTGTAACGTGATATTTAATTCTTTGTTCCGTATTTTGACAAAAAACATGTATTGATTGTTTTGAATGATTTATATGCATTTAATTACTTCCATGATTATGGGCCCGTAATTTTGTGAGTTTTGGTGGTTTGTTTCATCTATTCGAAAGAAGAGAAATAAATTCGACAAGGTATAAATCATCGTAGGGTCCGATAGGGGATAGAAATATACCCTTATGCTTTGCGTGAATCTCTCTAAGTACTCACAAAACTACATGCATCCTCATATATTTGCATCCGTCATAAAGATATAGGCTGGTGGTGTATGAGAATAGGTTCAATTCGTCTTGAGAGAGATGTTGGATAGATTTAGGAGTATTGATTCTTTAAAATGTCATGGTGTTGTCAAAGTGTGGAATTAAGGTTAAATTGAGCATTGTTTGGGGATTCGTGATCCTAATGCGCTTTTATATTCATTGAGTACACCAACTTACAATCAACACATTCACTTTGCATTTTAGTTCATTCAAATCATACATATTTGCATATTTAGTCCAAGTAAGGTTAATTTAAGTCACTACAATTCACGTTTGACAAATCAGTTTCGGTTAAGGCCAAGTTAGGTAAAATTAAACTAATCAATCTCTATGGGACGATATTCGGACTCAATTAATCCACTTTATTACTTGTTAACGAATCGTACACTTGCGGTGATTTAAATCGAAAGAAAATATTTCGTAGCACACAAATCATAATCTGTGGAGTCAAGAGGATCGAGAATTTCGTCAGACACAAGGCTCTCACTTCTCCTTTTGGAGATGTGATCTCTTGTGCCACAACGAGGCAGAATTCTCGTCGATTAATTTTCGCTTTACACCTTGAGTACTAACATGCAAGGATTCATTAAAAAAAAGCAATTGTATCAATTGAATAAAGATTATTGTAACCTGATAAAGAACCGAAACCAACCAATTTTTAATCATGAAACAAACTAAATTTTCCATTTCCAAATGAACAAGAATAACTGGATTTGTTTAAAATAGAAATAGAAATCAAATTCCATCTAAAAGACGGCACAATAAATATTTCATCAAATCCAAATAAAGTCCAGTCTTTAACAATAATTTAAATTTTCCTATTGCCTCTAGTTTCACCGTCTTGCCATCACCAATATAGATGTATCTTTTACAATCACTTAATTTTGGCAACTCAGGCAACCTTGCATAGACACACTGATGTGAGTTGTTGCACCAGAATCTATCCACCATGTGTGTCTAGATACCCTAGTTATATTAATCTCAGAATAAACCAAATGAAGAAGAATACCTTTCTTCACACGTCACGCATGATAATTGGTACAATTCTTCTTCTTATAACTTGTAGCTCCACAAAAGAAACAACCACCTTCAGTTTGTTCCTTCTGATATTTCTTTTGTGATGATATACCCGCAGCTTCCTTATCAATTGGTTTTATCTTTTTCTTTATACCTCATTGAAGTAAGGTTTGCCAAAAGTGTACTAGTTTCAGCATTTTCATTCTTGGCAAATATCTTTTCAAGATTTTTAAGGAAACCCTTAGCCGTGGTCACCTTATCGAACATAGTGCTCCGAAATACTTCTAGAATAGCACGCTTCATGATCACTAAACTTATGCGATTCGATCGTTCCCATTTTTCCATCTCCTTCTTGTCATCAGAGATACTCTTATCAGTAAGTGTAGCAGGTTGATCGACCCGTAAAGCAAGGTCTAGGTCCATGACTCCGAGAATAATGAATACATTCTCTTGCCATACCTTTAAGCTTGTGCCATTAAGAATTGGAATTGAGTTGATGCTAGTAGGGATATTAGCAGCAGAGCTCGAAACTGAATTAGAAAACAATTATTACGAATAGGTCACATTGATATCCTTAATATGCAAATAATAATAATCTCAAATAGTGGTAGAGCCCATCATAAGATACCTAGCACAACATCAATATCTAGTCTTTGGACAGAAATATTGACTTGTAAATGGTACTCTTGGTGTAGTGATCAAACATTGAGAATAAAACAATGTGTCAATCAATAAACCTTTCTTTGGACCGATTTATTGATCACACATTAAACCAAATAATCGTCACATGTTTATCACCACAGGTGCACGTGTATTCGGCTAAATATTGACCTTCCTTTGGGCCGACCAATATTTTCACGACTAACACATGTACAAACACATTTTAATATTCTAAGTTAGTCAATTTTCACAAGAGAGATTGCTTTGGCAACATGTTGCTTCAATTAACCAACTTTCGAATATTATATCTCCTAAAAAAGAGTCCTTAGTACCAAGATTTGAGAAAAAAGAATTACCAATTTTGCATATTTGACTTAGTTTTAAAATTTAAGGGACTTAGGATTAATAATTCAAAACTTTATTGGGGGCAAAATTAATTAATTCCAAACTTTAGGGGTTGAAATCAATAAACTTGAAACTTTAGGGACCATAATTAATGAATTCAAAATTTTAGAGGATCAATTAGAACAGATTTAAAATTTTAGTGGCCAAAAATTGATCAATTCAAAACTTTAGGGATCAAATTTTGAAAATTTGAAACTTTGGAGTCAATTTGAATTAATTATAAACTTTGGGGACCAATTTGAATTAATAATTAAAGTTTGAGGGCTTTAATTATAAAATTCTAGGGATGACAATTCGGCTCGTCCGCTCGAACTGCCCATAGCTCTTTTCCCGAGCCGGCTTGGCTCGAGGCTTGGTTCTTTTTGGGAGGACGGGCCGAGCCGAGCCCGAGCCAGCCCGGGAGCCTAAAAAAAAATAGGCAGCTAAATGCTGCCTTAAGAGGCAGTCGCAACCATTAATTTTTTTTTTCAAAAAGGTTAAAAAAGTGAGCCTAAAGGTCCGAGCCAAAAGCTCGGGCTCGAAAAAAAAACCCACTTAGTTTACCCGACCTCGAGTTTTGGCTCGTGAACCGACTCGATTCGACTCATTGACATCCCTATAAAATTCAGAACTTTAATGGTCCGAATTAATTAATTTTAAACCTTATGGACTGAATTATTAAATTCAAAACTTAAAGGCCCAAATTGGATGTACTTTTAAAATATTAGAGACTGAAATCTTAATTTTAAAACGCTAAGCCTAATTGTAGTCAGGGGCTCAAATTATCTAATTTACAGAGAAAGCCCCCGCCCCCAAATCCACATAAACTGAGAACAAAAAAAAAAAATAATAATATATATATATATATATATATACACACACACACACACACACACACACACACACACACACACACACACACACACAGAGGAAGCCTCCACCCCCAAATCAAATAATAATGTGTGTGTGTGTGCGCGCGCGCCACCCTAGTGGAGTAGCGCTGGCCTAGCACGCCCGGCGCTGCTGGCCCACGCAACGACAGCGGCGTCACTGCTCGCTGTGGAAAAAAAAAATCCCCCTTTTTTTTTATTACAAAATCTGTACTCCAAATATATTTTAACCAGAAATTCCTCAAACCAATTCTAATCCAAAATTATGAAAAGATAACCAAGAAAAACATACAGAATAATTTTCAAATTCAACAAAACTAGATCCAAAATTGTCAAATCTGAAAACTTCAAAATATTGCAAGAACCAAATTAAAATCTTTGATTCTCAATGATTCAACATGAAAAGACTCTGATACCACTTATAGGATAATTTATTATCTTAAACTACCGGATCTTTCATGTTAAATCATCAAAAAATACATAAATATAGCGAAAGTGTATCTGAATCAGACATAGTTAATGCAATGATTGAATTTCTCGATTTTGTCTTCCAAATCTACACGTAATCTCCTTTTTTCTCTCTGTAATGGGATGTAGGAGGGAATGAATAATACGTACGTATGATCTAGGAACCATAACCGTATTTATATAAAGATGCCCTTTTGAACTAATTCGACCCATCTTAGAATTAGATGTATTGGGCCCGATCTCTACACATATGTAAATCCACACTTTAATTGGATGCGTAACGGTCCAAAATTGAAACCTTATTAGATCACTTTAAATAGACTCAACCGAATTCGATAGCTTTTAATTTAATGCACAACAATTTACACATATAAGCCCACATGATCGTTTAAAATTCCTTACATAACATAGTTTGGGTTTTAGAATTTATTATATGCCCCCATTTTCTCTGATTACTGGCTTCCTGATTTTCTGGGAAAAACGCACACAAAAAATTGCCAAAATTTGTATCTAAAAATGATCTTCTCTCTTTTGGTGGTTTTTCTTCTCCAGTGATGCAGTATTGCCCTTTTTGGAGTGAACCACTTTATTTCTAAATCCAATTGGCATTGTCATAGTCCTTTCCCCTGCGTGTGTATCTCAACACTTAGTTTTTTTTCTATTATGCATTTAGTTTTTTTCTATTATGCATCTCTTTTTTTGCCTAGCATTTGAATATTTCGTCTTTCTCTTAGTGATATTCTGAACATGACACAAGGATATCCAGTAAGATACTTTAAACACGTGATAGTTAAATGAGATCCTTAGCTGGTTCTCTTTCTTTTATGCACAAGGGATATGCCATGGGGAAGCTTCAGTAGGTCTGATTAGGTCTTTTGGCGGCTGAAAATATTGTCATTGAATGGAGGGGTTACTCAACTGAAAATACTGGTTGATGGAGTCATTTTTGTACAACCATTGTGTTTCTGCTTACCTATCACAAATATTAAGTGACGTTGATCTCTTGGTTGTTTGATGAATAGCATTATCCAATGATAAATGATACCTGTCGAATGGCAACATTTCTCGAAGATTAAACTGTGTTCTTTGTGTGAAATACTGATTCTTGATTTTATCTCCAAGGAAACATGTTTTTCACTTCTCGAATTAGCTCCACACATTGGTACAAATTTCTGTACACTCAATGCCAAGTTTCTTGATGCCACATATGTTAAAAGGATTATTCCATATGTACCGAATCGGAATATCAAATGGTGTCTCCCTCTCACAATGCATGCGGGCTCCGCGTGAATTTAAAAATGCCTACATATGATCCCCACCCCTGTTGTGAGTGATAGGTAAAAAAATTCGATGCATGTAGCATCGTCCATGTTGAAATATGAAACAGTATGTTGCCCTTACATTGGAAAAATGGTAGATACAATGCTACGCTCGCAAGTGACTAATACCTACATACATGACGATATCAACGAGAGATTAATTATGCCGAACATGGGATTCATATATTTCGAGCTACCTGGGGAAAATAATCTGTTTTACGAGCTGTAACCTGCCTAAGGGGACAAAATGGCCAACTAACTCTACGATATGCAAGGAAAATGGAATCTGATACAATTAGAATTACAAGAGTTCAAGAAAATATCAATTCAGCAAGTCCCAACTTCTTTGCATGTGTGGAGGCAAATCAGCATCTATCGTGATGCTTTCTACAGTTTTAGAATCAAAATCCGAATCTGGATTGTCACGTCGCAAAACCTGAGCAATGTTCGGCAACAGCATCTGCTTACAATGAAGATGAAGACGAAAATGTTTATCAGAGATACTTCCATTCTCCAAATCGAGGCCAAAAGGATCCGATTTTCCCTTGGAATTTTTCTCTTCCAGTTGGCAATCTGAATTAACGAAGATATGTTTTGATTTCTTATGAGCTTGCCACCCATACTTGTAGTCTCCGACTATTGGTGTCCCCAAAACCTCGGCACAGTGAACACGCAGCTATCAAATAATAGCAAAAATCAAGAGGAGGAATCAGATTAACATGCTTAAGCCATATGAGATGCTTTAAAATCATGGGTGAATACAGCAGTAATCAAGACCTGATGCTTTCTTCCAGTAAGTGGAGACAACTCTAGCCATGTGTAACCTGCAGTTTTATCACTATATTAGGAAACAAGAACATAAAACTTTTATGATTAAACAACAGAAACCGGTAGAAACAAAGCATCAAACTACAAATGGAAACAACCCCATCTCCCCCAAGAAACCTATAAACAACGAGCAAGTTCTATTGAGGTCAAGTAAATAACTAAAAAAGGTTTTAAAATAAGTAATTCTGTTATTGGTTCAAATTGATAAAAAGAAAAAAAATGAAGTTACGAATTTCGGCAGTAATGTTAAGAGTTTCAAATTATTAACTTTTTTTTTACTTCAAATAAAGAAAAAAATTAAATTAACCAAACATATTCGGAAATAAAAAGTTTAGGGAAAGTAATTAAACTACCTATAACTCTTTCCTGAAAACAAAATAATTCGGCCACTCATCTGAAAAGTAGTGGAGAAATGACTTTGAAAAAAGACATTAGATTACTGGCAGCATATAGTGACAATTTTGGAAACAATTTTTTGAATTTACTTCTTGAACAGTATATTACAAAATTTCTGAAGGCACTGTAAACGAACCACAAGATGAAGATGAAATGACTCGATATTCTGTCACAGCATGCTGTGCTGACATGTGGAATTTGTCGACTACAGTAATCTTCTCAGACTTTCCATCGTCAATCACCACCTAATTTTTTTGCAAAAACAACAGAAGTAAGTCGAAGATACAAGTTGTTCAGGCTGAAAATAGTACAAGTTATGCCTCAGTAGTAAACCTCCAATGCATGTGAATGTTTAGGTGCATCTGAAAAGTCAAAAGGAACATCCACCAAAAAGTACTGCTCCTACCTTCTAAGACAATCTATAAACTCTGTTCTATATGATTGTTTTTTGGATTTAGAAGGATAAACACTAAAAGATTCATCTTATGTTGAATTTTCTGAACTGGTCCTTTATACAAAGCTGATTTTCTTAAATTGTTCAAATGCTTGTCAGCATTAGAGCTTTTATCAAATGAAATTATTTGGGCATTAGAAAAGCTTCTCTTGACAAGTTAGTTGGAGAAAGAATATATGGAGCAAGAACATATAACAATCGACATAGCAAAAACTCCAAAATTGACGATTCTTCTAAAAGAGATTACTACAAAAAAGAAATGCACCTTTCCTAATGGTACTGAGATTAATCCTCCAGCACGTCTAGGAGATCCAATAACAAGTGCCCAATAGCGCTTTTGCAAGGATCTTTTACTCTCAAGAACCTTTAAGACATGAAAGGATCAACCAGACATGGAGTTAGTTAAGCCTTCACAACAAGAATCAGAGATCAAAGAAAATTACACACATCATCCGATGCTCCAAAAGTTTTCTCTCGGAAGATTGAATGCAGAATGGTAGCACTTAATAGTGTCCTTCCCATCACTAATATGCCACTGCTGTCTCTATCAAGTCTGTGAACCTAAAACAGAACAAGTTGTCCTCAATAATACACGCAACGAAAGATTAAATACTGAAAAAATATTGCAACCAACAGAGAATTAGAAAAAATTGCAGTGAAAGATATTAACATAGGAAAATTGTATGATCACTGATATTACTTTAACCAGCTCATGAACTTTGTGGCTTGTGAATCATGAAGGATATATGCTCAGTTCCAGGATTCATTCAATTGGAAGCAGAATTGATTTTGCATGGAAAAATATATAAGTGCAAGATCAAACTATCATAAAACATTTTTCACTGCAATTTCATTTTACAGTTCCTAGATTAAACTTGGCGAAATATCTATTATTCATACATGCATGGAATAGTACATGCATATTCAAATGCACGTATCAACATAAAGATGTGGGTTCAATGGAGAAGGTAGTAGCCACCAATCTCAAACGTGCAACCTAGTTGGGCCAATATCAACTTGACCTAAAAGCAGTATAATCTTAAACATACATTTCACGTACTTTCTATTTTCTTGTAATAATTATTAGTTTTGAGTAAGAAAATTTTCTCCATTATGCTATTTTGGAACTTCCTATTTTCGTTACGTAAGTATAACTAGTATTGTTGAATAAAATAGACAATTGATATTATATATCCAATGATAAAGAAATTTGTCTCAACATTTTTCTCTGTGTCTTCTTCCTTTCTCTTCTCTTTTCCCTTCTACATCAAAAACTTGTAGAACTTACCAGGCGAGGAGACTCCGTATAGTCATATAGCAAATACTTGGCAGCCAATTCGTCTAAACTTCTCTTTATCCCAATGCCACCCTAAACAGAAATTTCTTTAACCGTGAAGAAAATGTCAACAGTGGCAGTTTCGAACTGATCAGTGCAAACTTATAATTTACCTGTACAGGCATTCCAGGTGGTTTATTGATCACAATTATTGCTGAATCCTGGACGGTGTGCAAGGAAATTAGACTTTCCAAATAGTTGTAGCACAATCTAAAGAAACCTAAGCATCTGACAGCATATGCTACTGAAACAGTTTACAGAGATTAATACCTTAAATAATTCAAGGCCACGGATAAACTTCATTCCTTCATTACAAAGGTTCTCATTCTCATGTTTTGTTGAGCGAGACTTTACATCAATTGTTGTTGGAAGGAATATTATATCACCAATGTCCATCAGATCCTTGGCTCCTACCTTCAAAAAACACAAAATTGTCGAACATAAAAATGGTGCTTGCATCAAAGGAGGGTAAAATAAACCTTTTTGAATAACAATATAAATAAATGACATGAAAATCATATTTATGAATCACTGTTTTACCCTTTTGAGTTGACATGACTTAGTTTCTTCAGCTAAGTATTCTTTTCGAACCTGATGTAAAATGCAAAAGGAAAGAAATAGGTTAAACATATGCGGGTTGATATGTATATGTAAGATCCCCTCAGTTCAGACTGCCGAGTTAGCTAGCAAGTTCATTCAATTGCCAGTGCAGGCTAGTTCATGAACAAGCACACGAGTTGAAGAATTGAATAAAGTCAAATCTTGATATAAATTTTGGATACATTTTATTTTACACCAATTGAAAAAAATTAAAAAATGAATACTAATCACTTCCTTAGTTTATAATTGCATTTCTATTATCATTTATCATTATTTATTATTTTTGTTGTGATAATGCGTCAATCAAATTCATGAAATGCATTAGTTTTTAATATACAGAAATAACTGGTTTTTTCCTGAATTATCAACAATCAAGCATCTTCATGGATTTGAGCTCGTTTCACAAATGAGCCGACGCGAACGATCACCTGCTCGGCTCAAGCTTCAATGTGTGTATGTGTTTGTTTGTGTATGTTTGAGAAAATGCACCTGTCTTAGTCTAAAGAGCTTGTGAACAAGGGACCTGGGGAGTTGAGGGCAGCACTTAAGGATCCATTTAAGCGCCGTCATGTTATTGGTAATAGTTCTGGCTTTCGTGTCCGGTGTCCGGCCGGAGAGTAATTTTGCGATGGATGAACCATCGACGGTGGGAGTGAACGCCGGTAGAGTGAGCCATTGGTTGGTCTTTTTTTCCTCGTTAGTGTTTCCTCCGTCGGTATTAATGGTTGTAGCGGTGGCATGGTAATGTTGAAGCTGGTAAAATGCTGCGGTCACGGTTTTTTTGGCGCCAGCGAGAGGCCGCCACCGAAATTTGCTGATGAGAAATTGATCCGTCATGGTTAGGGTTTAGATTTGGGTTTTGCTCCTGAATATTGAATTAAAATATATTTTTTTTAATTTAAAAAATATTAACTCCCCAAAAAACCCTCGAGGAGAAATAAGACATATCAAATTACCAATTATTCGAGTTAATTGTCCCAATGGCACTGAACTTGTGTCCGTGTCTTTGATCGATCACTTAAGTTTAAAATGACGAATTTTGATCATTAAACCCCTGTTTGGTAGTAATTTCTCTCCAAAAAATTAATTTTTTGATCATTATTTCACTATTTCAATCGTCATTTTTTACTTCTTCATTCACAGGTAGGACCCACTTTTCTATCTAATGATCAAAAAATTAATTCTCATAATCATTATCGAACAGGCCCTAAATTTGTCTAAACATTGTACATTACCTATTGATATAACATATGTTTCAAACCGTTAACGGAATTAGTGACGTGACTAATGAAATGCACACGTGGCACTTCATTACACTGTTAACAAATTGTCACGTCTCCGATTGCTCACTAAATTTTAAAAAACACATTCGATTGTTTACTAAACTTTGAAAAACGTATTCAATTGCTAACTGAAATTTGATGTGATAAGATTTTAACTACTAAAATTATAAAAATGACATCGACCTGTTATTCATTAAAGTGGACAAATGAGTCCGAGATGTCGATCTCACGAAAAATGATTACTCAATTCTACAATAGTTAAATTTAATTTTAACTTATTATTGTAAAAATTTTAAGTTATTTTTATCATTTGAAATTTAAGCAAATGTATCGTGTGTTTTGTTATTAAAATCAGAATAAAAATTAAATTTGAATTTTTACAATGAAACATACAATATTGCAAAATCCAACTTTTAATTTAATAATTTTAACAATGATTTAAAATTCTACAAAAATATATTAAAATTAAATTTCATTATTGTGACAATCTGGACTCATTTGTCCATTTTATTACTTTTACACGATTCGTGCGCTTGCGGTATACATTTTTTAACGAACAACAACCTTGACGGGCGGCACATGTGCATTCCTTTAGTTACATCACTAATTCTATCAACGATTTGAAACTAATGTCATGTCGATGAGTAACATCCAGCGTTTGAATAAATATAGTGTACAAAACTCGACATTTTAAATTTCATAGAATAATAAAAGAGTATCGACGTAAGTTCAGTGACCATTAAGAGAATTAACTCGGGTATTGATGGGGAAGGATAAGATGTTTTATGAATTAAGGATGAATATCTATGTTCCACATGGGCTATCCATCTCCAATTGGATTTGAAACAGTAACGGCAAACAAATTGGGTCCACACAAATTATTGGTGGAGGTGGAGGAGGAGGAATAGAAAGAAGAATGAAAAGAAAGATAAATTTTTTAATATTTTATTTGGGATTCGTTTACATTTTTTTAAAACAATTTAGGAGTATAGTTGCAATTAGTTCTTTATTTTTATTTTTTTTGGTTTTATTTAAATAGTAATCGTCCTTTTAAAACCTTATATTGAGTAGTTGGATGAAAACGATATTTTGCGCAATCAAATGTATAATTAAAGGTAAAAATGTCAACAAATGAAAGATATAGACGTTATTTATAATAATGGTGCAATGTAGGGACGCAATGTGCTAATGGCCCTCTTTATATATCTAAACATGTAATTTCTTGTTTATGATTTTTTATAGAGCCTATGCCTTCTACTTAAAAGAATCCCTTTTCTTTTTAAGAATAGAAAGCAAAATGACTATGTTATTTTGTTGAAGATAAGAGTTAAATGAAGGCGTCCAACGAAGCCTTCCTTTGTGAAACTCGATTAATTTTTGAGAAAAATTGCAGTAGCGGTCCCTAATCTTTTCAATTTTTATAGACTTTATCCTAACTTTCATTTTGTGCAAGTGAAGGTCCATTACCTTTCATAAATATGCATATGAGGTCCATCTAGACGGAAACCATCCAAAATGTCGTTAGTTGATCGAAAAAATTAAGGAATCAATATTCAATAAAATCATCCAAAACACCGTAAAAAAAAGTATCAACATCTAATAAATCGTCGCGGTAGCAAATAGTTTAAGAATTTTCTCGGTCAACTGACAGTGTTTTAGACGGTTTCCGTCCAAATGGACCTCAAGTGCATATTTATAAAAGGTTAGGGACCTTCGCTGGCACAAAATGAAGGTTAGGATAAATTCTGCAAAAAATGAAAAGATTAAGGACCGTTGCTGCAATTTTCCCGTTTCTGTTTTTTCTGGTGAGGGGTTTAGATAATGTTAACAGAAATGTTAGTGCAATTTATTTCGGACAGTTGGATCACATAGCATATACAATTTTTCTTGCAATCACATTGATTTTTCTATTTTACAAAATTAAATAGACCACCAATTGTACTAACGATATTTTGTTTAGTTATTCAAACAAATGAGAGCGACGAAAAATGAATTCAAACAGCATTCAAACATTTTGGATCATGGGATCTCGATTTCACTCCAAAACTAATCGATAATATTTTGAAACATCATAGAAATACAAGATAAACGAGGTAATTTGTTGAGTTTCTTATCCCATAATTGGAATATAATGAAATTGAGTGACTTGCATTCAACCATAGGAAAGTCTAGAGTCGTTTATTCAGAGGAAATCATGCTAAGTTTGTATTGACCGTCATGTCCGAATATAATGAAAACTTGCATTCATTCATTTTTATGTTGATATGAGTGAAGATAAAGTCAAACATACCCGATAGTTGAAAGGCACACGATAGTTTAAAACTATAGGTATTGATTTCAATTCTAAACTAGTTAATCATATTTTGAAACATCTTCAAAAACTTGCACAAGTTAAACGAGTTAATTTGTTGAGTATCTTATTTCATAATTAGAATATAATAAAATTTGAGTCACTTACTTTCGTTCATAGTAAAGTCTAATTGATGCGATATTAGTTGAAGGGACATCTAGACATTTAAAAAGTAGAATTTCATTTTAGATTACAGAGTTTCAATTTCACTTCAAAATTAGTTAATCATATTTAGGAATATTTTAAAAGACTTGTAAAAGTTAAACTAGCTATTGTTCAGTATATTGTCTCATAATTGAAATATAATGTAATTTAAATTACTTGCATTTGTTCGTAATGAAGTTTAACGTAGTTTACTTATGAAACAATGGCGTTGGTTATTATCGTGTGAACTTTGTATCTATTATAGCATCCAAATGTAATGAAAAATCGCATTCATTCATTTTCATATGAATATGAGAGAACACAAAATGAAATGGACTCGAAATTAGTTGAAACAGTACCTAACCATTTAAAAGGCAATATACCATTTTGAGTCAAGAAATTTTGATTTCACTCCAAAACAAGTTGATTATATTTTGAAACATCTTAGAAGACTTGCATAAGGTAAAGGAGTTAATTTGTTGAGTATCTTATCTGATAATTAAAATATAATGCAATTTGAGTTGCTTACTTCGTTCGTAGTGATGTCTAGTATGTTTTACTCTCGGAACAATAATTTTGGTCATTATCGTGTGAACTTTTGTATCGATGGTGATATCAGATGTCGTGAAAACTTGCATTATCTATTTTCATGTGGATATAAGTGAACATAAATTGATACGAACACGAAATTATTTGAAACAACACTCAGCTGCCAAAAAAGGGCAGCATGTCATTTAGGGTCAAGAAGTCTCGATTTCACTTCAAAACTAGTCGATCATATTTTGAAACCTATTAGAAGACTCAAAAGGTTAATGAACTAATTTATTGAGCTTCTTATCTCATAATTAGAGTATAATGTAATTTGAGTTATTTAACATCATTTGTATTGAAATTTAATATAATTTACTCTAGGAACAATAATGTTGATCACTATCGTGTAAACTTTGTATAGACTGTGATGGCCAAATATACTGAAAACTTGTATTTATTTATATTTATGAGGATAAGAGTGAACATAGAGTATAACAGGCACATAATTAGCTAAAATGACATCAACAGCTTAAAACAACAACATACCGTTTTAGTTTGCAGGTCTTGATTTCACACGAAATATAGTGAAAACTTGCATTGATTCATTTTTCATATGGATATGTGGGGACATAACGTGAAACTAAAACAAAATTAGTTGATCTAGCACTAGCCATTTAAAACGGTAGCATGCCTTTTTGGATAACGGAATATTGATTTCAAAATATGTGAAGCTTTCATGCGATTAAAATTTAATATATAGTTTTTAAAAATTGTAGTTGAAAACTATTTAAGCGTAGATTATGTGCTATTTGACCAAAACCTATTTAGTGAGG
>NC_036251.1:25617891-25691176 GCF_002742605.1 Olea europaea var. sylvestris
TAATATATAGTTTTTAAAAATTGTAGTTGAAAACTATTTAAGCGTAGATTATGTGCTATTTGACCAAAACCTATTTAGTGAGGTTTTTTAACTGAGGCCCTATTTGGTGGCATTTAAACTTAAAAAATTATGTTTTGAATAGTATTCTTAAAAAAATGTTTAAATAAAAAGCAGGAAATTTTTTGGATTTACATGTGAACTATTTTATTCTGTGAATTGTGGTTGAAAATGAACATGAAAAATAAATTAAAGGAAATCAAAGGACAACAAACATGGACTAAATATTACACTCACTATCATAAGCCGAGTTAATACCCGATCTGTTCAATTTACTCTAAATTTGTAATACGATTTGATTCAATGAAACCTCCCACATCATATCATCATCCCCGTCGTAGGCCCAAAAATCTATACTATACACACTTAAGGCCCCGTTTGATTGCGAAGGAGGAAAAAGAAAAGGAATTCCACCTAAGTTGGAAAACAAAAAACCACCATACCCATAAGAATTTGTTTTCCATGAAATTGACGAAAAACGTGCTTTAAATGATTGTACATAAGAATTCGAATTCCATTTCCACATGCGAATCAAACAGTCAAAGTGAAAATTATTTTCCTTAGATGTGATATTTTTCATGAAAAATGTTACAATTAAACAGGGTCATATGTTGGGTGTCAATGTCCAATACATTCAATTTATTGTGAATTTAAAATACGACCAGATTCAATGAACATCCCCCATCCTTGTCGTAGTGTCCAAAAGTCTATATCATGCAGCCTGTGAACATATTATACTTATCGTCATATGTGGAGTCAATATTCAATCCATTCAATATACTCTAAATTTTAAATATAACCTGATTGGATGAATCTCCTCCATCATGTTGTCGTCCCTATCGTGATCCTTCCCCTTCATGTTGTGGTTCCTATCGTAGTGCCTAAAAGTCTATACTATACAACGTGTGAAGATATTATACCCAGAGTTATGCTACATGTACAAAATTGATTTACAAAGTAACATTTACACCAATAATTTCAAAAATATTTTCAAAATATTAAAAATCAATGACCTGAATGTTGTCAACACTTATTTTGTTAACCAAATTTGTAAATACACTTTGCACACAAAAATAGACTTTTAAATCATTGAAAATCAATGATCCGAATTTTATCAATACTTATTTTGTCAATTGATGCTACCAAAATTCGTACTTGTATATTTCTCGAGCTTGATGATTCGGATTGAGCACGATCGTAGTCTTCCGGTACCTAAAACAAAGGCAACGAGGTGTGTTATCGTCGCCCCTCCGATGCTTAAGTCAGAAAAGGAATTATAAGCGTGAGACTATAAACTGAAGAATAATGAAAAACGTACCTGAATAATGACCCAAGGTTCTACTTTTATAGGAGTAGGTAGTGCACTCCTAGTAGGATTGTGCTGGTTGAATGTTTTTATCCAAGGGAATCCTATTTATAAGGAATGTCCTACTCGTAATGGAATTGTCTAACAAGTGGTATAAGAGTTGATATAGAGTTCTTGGGTGTTTAGGTGTTCGTTTGTTAGGTACCTAGGTCTAGAAGGTCTGTTGGTGGAGTCTGTCCCGAGGATTATTCTCGAGGACTTAGAGGTTGATGTTAATATTAGTATGAGTTTCCTCGAGGACCAAAATACCTCGAGATCTCGGAAGATCCCGAGGACATACGGCAAAAAGGTGAGTTGGTACACATATGGAGTCCTCGGGATAGAGTCCTCAGGGTATACCAATATTGGCATCATCACTGGCCCCCGTGCACTCCTCCTAGAGATCGAGCTCTTAGGATGGGGTGCACATGAGTTATGTCACTTTAGAAAGCTTCGTCGAGAAGTGATGGCTGACGATAGAGGTCGGTATTGATATGACCGTTGCAAAGAATGGGCTTGGATTTGTGACACTTGTCTTCGTGGACGGTCGTAGATAGCGACCTTTGGCCTCCCATCGTTTTTACATATAAATACTGTTGTTCTCACCTTCATTTTTCACTTTTACCCACTGTAAATCTGAGTTCTGCGAGGTCGTGCTCGAGAGAAATACTTTGGGAACTTCTCAAGTCGTCGGGAAACTCCAGGTAAGGCTCGAGACTTTAAGTTATTCCATAAGCTAGGTCTTTAGTTTGTTAAGTGATGTCGAGTAGTAAGGGTCGAGATTCATCGAGTAGTTCGAGTAGTACCGAGGACGTAGGAACGTCGATAATACTGACGGCTATTCCCCTAGAGGCTACTCCCGAGGCCCAGGTTAATATGATCTTTGAGTATCCTGACGAACCTTGTAAGCTAAAAGAGCACTCAGCTATAGCTGCAGCTAGGAAATATGGTATTATGCCTATTTGCGATGTTAGATTTCCTGGCCCCGAGGATAGGATTGTTCGAGCTCGACGATGGGAGTTTGTTATTTTTAGGGAGACCCTTAAGGCTGGCTTTAGGTGGCCCCTTCACCCCTTTTTCATTACTCTGTTAGTCGAGCACTCCATGTGCCCGGGGCAGTTAGCGCCCAACGCCTGGAGAATGCTCGTATATTTTTTCATAGCATGTAGATACTTAGGTATCGAGCCCAACATTGACCTCTGTAAATTAGTGTTCGAGCTTAAGAAGCATCCTCAATACACTTGTTTTGGCTATCTCTCGACAATATGGGGTTTTAAGGTCCCTAAAATGTTGAGCTCTCTGAAGGGGTGGAGGGAGGGGTGGTTTTATGTAATAGCCCAAGAACCCGACCTTCCTTTCTGGCCTGATTGGGGAATCCCCGATGCCGAGAAGTCCTGTGAGAGCTAGGTGTATCCAGATGTGTTGGAAGAGCATAGGAGGATGCTGGTGGTGCTCAGCCCCCTTTTCTCGACGATGAAAGAGATTGGGGAAGAGGTTATAAACCTGGCAGATATTAGAGGCGTCGAGGGTAGGGATGTTCCTATATTTTTTTTGCAAAATAGCTTGACCTTGTGCTCGTTCTAAAGTGTTTGTAAATTTTGCAGGCATGTCGTTTGATCCTCGAGCCCTCTGGAACTTTGTTAGCACGAGGACTGATGCCCATCCACAGGGGCAGCCCCCGAAGAAGAGGCCTCGAGGAACCCCTGAGGGTGTGAAGGGGCCTGGCAAAACATCTCGAGCACAACCTCAAGTCTCGACCCCTTTGCAGCCGAGCCTCAGATCTCCTACTCCTCGGGTCGTTACTCCTCGGCCTTCTTCCGAAGTGGTCGACCTCGAGGATGACCCGATTCTTACCGGGGACTTTGAGAGTTGCCACCTCGCTCCTGATCTTGTGAACAAATACAAGAAGGAGGTGAAGCTCGAGGATGGGATGAAGGTCCTCGAGAGTCTTACTGTGAATGTAATCCTCGAACATTTGACTTCAGCCTCTAGTTTTGTCATCGAGATTAATACTTAACATTTTCTCTCCGTTTTTTTTTTCAGATGTTGAGTGTAGCTCGAGGGCTTTCTCTTCAAGGGCTCGAGGAGGCCAAGAGGGCAGCTGGGGTGGAGACGTCCATGGCCTCCAAGGATAGGAGGATTCTAGACCTTGAGGCTCAAGTCGAGGTTTTATTGAAGGAGCGTGATGAAGCGAGAATGGAGGCTGCTAAGGCCAAGGATGACCTTGATGTGGGAAAGGATGAGGTCGAGGGTGCGAGGCTAGAGCTTGTCCAGAAGACAAAGGGTTTTGAGCTCGAGCTCGCGGACGTCAAGGAAAAGGCCTGGGAGGAGTTTAAAACCTCCGAGGATTGTGACAAGATAAAAGGGGAATACTCGTCGGGGGCGTACTTCCATGCTCTGAAAGAAGCCCGGGCCTTTCTCCGTCTGAAGTTACCTGACGTCGCTCCGGATGACCTGAAGACGGTGCCTTCCATTACTGATACTTTAGAGCTCTCAGGTTCTGAAGATGGAGGAGGATTAGGCGGAGACGACGAGGAGGGTCTTGAGGACGACGTTGAGATTGACATCAACAACCTCGACCCTCTTCTTAGCCATATTGGATGACTTCCCCCCACCCTGATCTTCTGTAATTTTTGTTTAAATTTTGAACATTTTTTTGATCGATGATTGTGTATTTTTTGTTGTTAATTTATTGTCTTTTAGTCACGAACTTCGAATTAGTCATCCCGACCCCTAGGACTTCAAACATCTCGAGCAAACAAACTGAAAAGTAACAACTCATGCGACATTAACTTTAAAGAGTATACTCGAGGACTCCACAACTCGAGCATATTGACTTAAAGAGATACTCGAGGACTCCATAATTCGAGCACAATAACTTAAAGAGAAGTAATGTACATGAACATTAAAGAATATACTCGAGGACTCCATAATTCGAGCAAATCAACTTTTAAAGAAGATACCCGAGGACTTCACACCTCGAGCACATTTAACTTAAAAAGTAGCATTGTACTCATGTGAAATCCTCGAGGGATTGAGATATTCTCGAGGACTTCACACCTCGAGCACATTAACTTAAAAAGTAGTAATGTACAAATGTGACATCCTCGAGGGATTTAGATATTCTCGAGGACTTCACACCTCGAGCACATTACTAGGATTTGCCAAAAAAGATGGAGGACTTTTATACGTCCCAGGCATTACTATAACGGTTTATGCTTGAGTATGTCGTATGGTCAAGGCTTTTTTGAGTGCTTGCTCGGGGCAAGGCTTTTTTGAGTACTTGCGCGGGGCAAGGCTTTTAATGCTTGCGCGGGGCAAGGCTTTTAGTGCTTGCTCGGGGCAAGACTTTTGACGCTTGCGCGGGACAATGCTTTTAGTGCTTGCTCGGGGCAAGGCTTTTGACGCTTGCGCGGGGCAAGGCTTTTAGTGCTTGCTCGGGGCAAGGCTACGCGGGGCAAGGCTTTTAATGCTTGTGCAGGGCAAGGCTTTTAATGCTTGCACGGGGTAAGGCTTTTGATAGTGAGATCAATGAATAGCTGAATTCTCATTGTATTTTGAAAACAGACTTAGCTCGCAGGCCTGACAACTGAAAACGTAAACCTTGGCACGCAGGCCTGACAAACAAAAATAAAACTTGGCACGCAGGCCCGAGAACTGAAAACGTGAACCTTAGCATGCAGGCTTGACTACTGGAAATTGATTACCTGTAATATATTTTTAAATTTTCGGCGTTCCATGGTCTTGGAAGTGGTTTTCCTGATGTATCTGTTAAACTGTACGCACCTCCTTGAAGCTGTCGTATGACTTCGAAGGGCCCTTCCCAAACTGGTCCTAGCTTGCCCGAAGCATGACCTGCTACTTCTGTCCTTCTTAACACAAGGTCTCCGGCCCTGAATCTTCGTGTCCTCACTTTTTTATTGAAATACTTTGCTGTTCTATCTTGGTAAGAGGCCATTTGTAAAGCTGCCAGATTGTGAACCTCTTCCAAGAGGTCGAGGTGTTCAGTGGTGTACCCTGTATCTTCGGGCTCAAGTCTTCTTTGGCTGGGCAACCTGACTTCAATAGGGATGGTGGCTTCAATACCGAAAGCCAACATGAAGGGGGTTTCCCCCATAGCGGTTTTGAGGGACGTTCTATATGTCCAAAGTATGGAGGGTAACTCGTCAGACCAGGAACCTCTTGCCTCTCCGATCCTTGTACGAAAGTCTTATAATATAATCTGATTGGTTACTTCGGCAAGACCATTACTTTGAGGATGGGAAATTGATGTCAGACGGTGATCGATCTCTAGGTTGGAACAGAAGTTTTTAAATTGTGCATTGTCAAACTACCTGCCATTATCAGTTATGAGGACTTTCGGTATCCCGAACCTGCATATGATGGATCTCCAAATGAAACCTCTCAACTTAGGCTCTAAAATTGTTGCTAAAGCCTCGGCCTCAACCCACTTAGTGAAGTACTCTACAGCCACAGCCACAAACTTCAATTGCCCCCTAGTTATCGGAAAGGGACCAAGGATGTCAATTCCCCAATGCTCAAATGGGGCTGTGCAACTAATGCTAGTGAGGTCTTCTGCAGGAGGGTGGATGACATTGCCAAATCTTTGGCACTTGTCACACTTCTTGACATATTCCCAGGCGTCTTTCTTCATGGTTGGCCAATAATATCCATACCTTATGAGCTTGAAGGCTAATGCCCGAGCTCCTTGATCGTTCCCACATACACCTTCATGAACTTCTTCTAGGGCCTGGGATGATTCGGAAGGCCTAAGGCATCTGAGATTTGGAAGTGTGAGGCTCCTGCGAAATAAAACACCTTCAATCATGCAATACCTCGGAGCTTTGGACCGGATGCTTCTCGCTGCCCGAGGATCCTCTAGAAGACTGCCATGTTATATGAAGTCCACTATTGGGTCCATCCATGATGGCTCATTATCAATATCCATGACGCCTATGGTCTGATTGATGCTTGACTCAATTACAATTCTGACATAGACTGTCCTGTCAAGCCCATCTATTCCCATGAACACCAATCTTGACAAGGGATCGGCCCTACAATTCTTAGCCCGAGAAATTTTTACAATTTCACAACTCTTGAACTTTCTCTGTAGATCATGCACTTTCAAACAGTATAAGCTCATATTCTCATCCTTCCTATCGAACGTCCCTTCGATTTGTTCAACCACCAACTGTGAATCACTGTAAATTTTGATATTTTCAAGCTCTAGATTTATGGCGAGTTCCATGGCTATGATGACGGCCTTAGACTCCGCTTTATTATTGGTCGCCTCAAACTCGAACCTGAGTGCACACTGAATGTTTATGAGCATGTCCGAGCTTATAATTGAGACCCCTGCACCCGAGCCCAAGGAGTTTGATGCTCCATCTACGAAAATTTGTCACATGCCTGTGGTCGAGCTCGAGCTACCATCTGGCTCCCGAGGCCTTAGGGTGAGTTCTGCAATGAAGTCAGCTAAGGCCTAAGCTTTGATAGAAGGACGGGGCTTGAATTCTATGTCAAATTCTCCAAGTTCAATTGCCTACCTCAGTAGTCTTCCTGAAACGTCTAGTTTCTGAAGAATGTATTTTAGAGGCTGATTGGTGAGCACAACAATAGGATGTGACTGAAAATATTGTTGAAGTTTTTGTGCTGCTACTATCAGTGCAAGGGCAAGTTGTTTTGCCAAAGTGTATCTTGTTTCTGCATCAAGTAGGACTTTGCTTACGTAATAAATGGGTTGCTGGCCCCTGTTAACCTCTTTCACCGAGACACCACTCACTGCATTCTGAGATACAGCTAAGTATAAATTCAGAGTATCTCCGGGCTCAGGTTTGGTGAGGATAGGAGGAGATTCCAATGTCTGCTTGAGCTCCTGAAAAGCTTTCTCACACTCCTCATTCCATTCAAAGCAATGATTACCCCTGAGGGCTTTGAAGAAGGGGAAGCACCTGTCTGCTGCTCGAGACATGAACCTGTTTAAGGCGGCTACCCTGCCTGTCAGCTTTTGAACCTCTTTCTTGGTCCTTGGTGATTCCATTGCTGCCAGAGCCTGAATTTTTTCGGGGTTTTATATTTTCGTAGGATGGCGAACACCTCCTCAAGTTTGGATATATGTTCCTCCACCTTCTTACTTTTTACAACCATGTCATCTACATAGGCCTCGATGTTCTTCCCTATCAAATCGGCGAAGACTTTGTTGATGAGCCTCTGATATGTTGCCCCAGCGTTTTTCAACCCAAATGGCATCACCCTATAGCAATATATGGCTGAATCAGTCATGAATGAAGTCTTTTCTTGGTCTTCTTTGGCCATGAGGATTTGATGATACCCTGAGAATGCATCTAAGAAGCTGTACAGCTTATGTCCGGATGTGCTATCCACAAGATTACTGATCCTGGGTAGCGGGTAGCTGTCCTTTGGGCATGCCTTATTCAGATCTGTGAAGTCAATGCAGACCCTCCACTTACCGCTGGGCTTTTTCACCAGAACAACGTTAGCGAGCCAATCGGGGTATTGGACTTCTCTTATGAACCCCGCTCCCAACAATTTGCTGACTTCTTCCTGAATGACCACACGTCTTTCTGGCGCAAACTGTCTCTTCCTTCGCTTAACAGGTTTGGCCCCATGGCTGATATTAAGTTTATGGACAGCTACTTCTAGGTCTATCCCTGGCATATCCCCCAAATCTCTTGGGGCCAAACAAGGCTTATATCAAAGAAAGGCTTAACAGATTTAGCCACAACCATAGAAACGACCAAGGCATCGTCATGAGGATAAGATATTCCTTCCAAATCTCTTGCACCAAAAGTGATATCTTTCACTTCATCACTGGATTCTCTTGGGGTATGAGCATGTTGGCGGGCATACTGCTTTCGCCCACTACTTGTGTCTCCGTCGGATGCTATGCCCCCAACGATAATATTAATGGTTCCAGCAGTGGGTTGAGCACTGCTTCCAGCCCCGGGCTCTTTCCGATTGTCACGGTCATTCCTTGGCCGTTTATCATGACCAACGTAATTCTTTAAAAATCCTCTTTTGATAAGGGCTTCAATTTCTCGCTGTAAAGCTTGACAATCCTCTGTAGTATGCCCATGATCTCGGTGAAATTCGCAATATTTGCTCCTATCTCTTGTGTCTGGGGTGATTTCATCCTTGAAGGCAACTTTAATTCTTTCATATCCTTAACCTCCATCAAAATGTTTGTCTTAGAGGTGTTCAACCGAGTGAGAGGTGCTGATGGCGCCTCGTTCCTGCGCTTATCCCGGGGAACCTCATGTCGGGGGACGGGATCATGTTGCCTCTTGTTCTCGATCTTTTCATGGGAAGGACCAGGTCTTCTTGGATTTAGTGTTTCCTCCATATTAATGTATTTTTCATCTTGGGTGAGGAGCTCAATCACTGTCTGCGATCGGGTCTTTGATAAAGACATCTTGAAGGCTTCACATCTTACGGCGTAAGCGAGGGCGGAGACAGCTGCTGTGATGTGGAGGTCAGGTATTTGAAGCCTTTCCTTGTTAAACTTTGTCATAAATCCTCGTAGGGTTTCGGTTGGTCCTTGGCGAAGTTGCATGAGAGAGGCCGCTGTCTTCCTGATTCGCTTGCTACTTGCAAAGAAGACTGAGAACTTATCAACCAAATCTGAGAATGAGGCTACGGAGTTAGGCTCCAATGTCGAGAACCAATCCCTAGAGGCATTAGTCAGCGTTTGTGGAAAGGCTTTGCACATAACCTGATCCGGCGCAACTTGCAAGTTCATGACATCAGTGTATACAATGAGATGGTTGATGGGGTCGGTCGTCCCATCATACTTTTTAATGCGAGGATATTTGAATCTGTCGGGCAAGGGATATGTCAATATCTCTGGCGTGAATGGAGTGTTGGGGGTGAAACCTGTTGGCCCCCGAGCATTACGTTGCAGGTCAGCTGTAATTCCTTCTTGAATGATCCGGGCAATTTCACCGGAATCCATGGCGCCGATCTCGAGTCCGAGGCCATATTATGAATACCCGAGGTTCCTACTCCGCCATTTGCGGGGTTTGGTGGTCGTGCTCGAGCATCGGCCATAAAATCGCCATGCTCCGCCTGTGCTGGCTACGGATGTGAATTTCTTTGACTTAACAGTTGCGTGAGCGTGGCCACCTGTTGACGGTGCTCTTCAAAGGCTTCGGTTGTAATGACCGCTGGCAGAGGTGCGGGCATTCCCAAGGATTCTTCATGAGGAGCCGGTTGATTTTCGACAGGATGGGAGATGGGAGCGGATGAGCTTGCGGGAGGAAGACCTGATCGTGTGTTAACCATGGCTTTTGGTAGGGTTTTCCACAGACGGCGCCAATGATGCTATCAAAATTCGTACCTGTATATTTCCCGAGCTCGATGATTCGGATTGAGCATGATCGTAGTCTTCCGGTACCTGAAACAAAGTCAACGAGGTGTGTTCTCGTCACCCCTCCGATGCATAAGTCAGAAAGGAAATTAATGAAAAACGTACTTGAATAATGGCCCAAGGTTCTACTTTTATAGGGGTAGGTAGTGCACTCCTAGTAGGATTGTGCTGGTTGGATGTTTTTATCCAAGGGAATCCTATTTATAAAGAATGTCCTACTCGTAATGGAATTGTCTGACAAGTGGTTTAAGAGTTGATATAGAGTTCATGGGTGTTTAGGTGTTCGTTTGTTAGGTACCTAGGTCTAGAAGGTTTGTTGGTGGAGTATGTCCCGAGAATTATTCTCGAGGACTTAGGAGTTGATGTTAATATTAGTATGAGTTTTCTCGAGGACCAAAATACCTCGAGGTCTCGAAAGATCCCGAGGACATAAGGCAAAAAGGTGAGTGGGTGCACATATGGAGTCCTCGGGGTATACCAATATTGGCATCTTCATCAACCAAATTTATAAAAACACTTATGTACAAATGACATATTATATACTCACGGTCTTGTATTGGGTCAATGTCCGAATCAACGGACGTCTCCCATCATCTCGTTGTCGCTGTAGTAGTGCTGAAAAATCTTTACGATACAGCGTGCTTCATCCGTTAACCAACGAACATCTCCCATCACGTCGTCGTCCATGTGGTAGTTCTCAGAAGACTATACTATACGGCGTGCTTCTCCCGTCTACATAAAGCATTATATTCTTCCATTTTTTACACAAGTCACGTTACATAATAGTCAAAGGTTTTCCAGTCCCTTCCTCAATTACTATCCAAACTGTGTGACTCTCAAAGCTTCTTCGCTGCCGCCGATCACCACTAGGAGATGGCTTCCAATGGGTTCCGGCCACTGGACGAGAAGTTACTGCTGGAGTACGTCAAAGCAACTCCAATATTGGCTGAAAAGCTGGGCCATCAGTTCGATAAGCTGGAAATTAAAGAAATAGGCGATGGAAATCTGAATTTTGTGTATACTGTTATCAGCCCCTCTGGCTCCTTCGTTATCAAACAGGTACCATATCACAGCTCTCAAAATCATAATTTAGAATTGGATCGACTTGCGAGAGTAAAAAGTTTTGCTTCCAGATACCAAAGGGATAAAATTCATTCATTTTTTTTGTGTAGCGATGTTAGCTAGTGCCTAGTGGTGGTTGAGGAAGATGAGGTTTTAGATCCATAGTAATTTTCAGATATTCTTGGAAAAGGAATTTTTTGGGACAGCATTTCCCAACTTTATTTTGATTTGCAAATACGAAGCAAGAATGAAGACAGTTGAAGTGGCTATCCAGGGCACTAGACAAGGCTTCAGATTTAAGGGAGAAGGCAACACCAGCGTTCTTGGAATTTCTTACACTTCTTCTTGTTTTGTGTAGTTTTTAATAGAATGAGGATTGCAACAATGTTGATATTCTATTGCCATCTTACTCTAGCAAAACTTCATAATTAAAATCTACGTCGCGGAAATTTTAATCAACCAGAGAAAGCTATATAATTCTCTTGCGTATTCACATATCGGGGTGTCTAATATATAGAACAACTTCTAAATCAAGCACTTTAAAACATAAAAGCGTATCATGGAGAAGATGTTAGGATTAAAAATCTTCTTTCATATAGATCAAAATATCATTTCTCAATGACCTCTAGGAAAACTATTCATTTTGTTCCTTCTCAAATTGGTTATAAATCTCTGCAGGCTCTTCCTTATGTTCGTTGTTTAGGGGAGTCATCTCCAATGGCAAAAGAACGTGCCTATTTTGAAACAACAACGCTAAAGGAGCACGGTCGCTTGTGTCCTGACCATGTTCCTGAGGTTTACCATTTTGACAGTTCGATGTGTTTGATCGGCATGCAGTACATTGAGCCTCCTCATATAATCTTAAGAAAGGGTTTGATTGCTGGGGTTGAGTATCCATTGGTTGCGGAGCACATATCAGACTATATGGCTAAAACTCTATTCTACACGTCCCTTCTGTACCTTACAACAACGGATCATAAAAGTGCAGGTAAGTAATTTGGATGGTCTTATACAAATAGGTTCATGTATTTTCTACTTCATAACATATTCAATTTCAATTTTTTCTGTTTATTTATTTTTTAATGATTATCTAACAGTCGTACTAGATCTGAACTCGACTGCAATTGTTTATCAGAATGTTGTACTAGAATTGTTAGCATATCTCCCTAATTATATTGATTGACCAAAGCATGATTTGTGTAATTAGAGCATGATTCGTGTAATTAGCATTAATTACTTACCTTATGTGCTTGCCTCCTTCACCTATAAAAGGATGACTCTTGTACAGTTTTATTCAACACAAAATACAGAAGTTATTCACAATTTTTCCTCCATTCTCTTAGTTTTAACAAGAATTTTAGAACGTGATAACTCTGCTGGTAGATTTCTGTTTATCCATTGCAGACCCTTAAGGTACTAATTTGTCAATTGCTTAGGTTGTCCTTTTGTGTTCCCTGCCTTAATTTCATGGCCTTCACACCTTATCTTTTCTGATCAGCACCACCGTCGCCATTCATGTTCTCCCATTACCTTCTCCTCCCTTTCCTATTCATTATTAGTTCTCTCCCTGGATTCCATTCTTTGCTAGATTTAAGAAATAATGATGAGTTTCATTCTCTTCCTGGATTCCATTCCGTGCCTTATTAATACCTCATTTTTTGCGCAGTTGCTAAATATTGTGGAAATGTGGAGTTATGCAGACTCACTGAGAAGGTTGTCTTTTCTGACCCTTACAAAGTGTCTGAACATAATCGTTGGACATCTCCTTATCTTGATTCTGATGCCGAAGCAGTTCGGGGGGATAACATTTTGAAGTTTGAAATTGCTGAGCTAAAATCAAAGTAATCTGCAGCATTAAAATTTAATTCTTTATACTGCATTTTTATAATTTTTCAATAGAATGTGGAATTTATCCTTACATTTGTTTGGTAATTTTCCAGATTCTGTGAAAGAGCTCAAGCTCTTATACATGGTGATCTCCATACAAGTTCTGTCATGGTTACTGTAGATTCAACTCAAGTTATAGATCCAGAATTCGGTTTTTATGGGCCAATGGGATTTGATATTGGAGCTTTTGTTGGGAATTTGATTTTAGCTTACTTTGCACAAGATGGACACGCTGTCTATGGGAATGATCGAAAGGTGACTCCACATCCCTTTTCATCTCTACTAATTTTCTGACTATCTTTCTTGATTTTTTCACAGTAATTCCCTGCTTCTCCAGTATATTTTTTTTTCAGATAGTTTTTTCCCCTAGACATAAGATTCTATTCAGTTTGCTCATCTCTACCCAACCCCTTAGAAATGGTATCTTCTAGAATTTTCCTTCTCTTAATTGCTTGCTAGATTGCTTCCACTCCAGTTAGAGTCTTATCATGAATATAGTATATAAATTAATCGTACCTATACATGTTACGATGAGAGGACTTGCCTGAAATTAATAAATATCAGTTGTGTAAACACACTAGGGCGCATAAATCTACCCCACCCTGGATTTTTAGTTTGAAAGCAAGATTTATTGTAGAAAGAAAAAAAAATCAATTTTGGTAGTGAGGTTCTTGGACGCATTTGTTCTAAAGTGAAATTGAATTGTTGTTTTGAAATATACCCTAAAGATGTATCCGCAGAGTTAATCAATGTAACTACGTGTTGTAGTAAACTAATAATATTTTAGTGGTTTTCTTTATTTCACGAACATTTTCGTTGGGAGAAAATTTCTTCTTTCAGGCTTTACTCTTTCCAACTTCCTTTTTAGATCTTGCGTATCATCATGGTAGACGATTTTAGTTGTGATAAAACACAGCTGTAGCATCTCTAGAATGAGAAATACTTTGGTAGGACGATCGCACCGTCACGTGGTGACTGCCCAACTCTGAGGCGCCACCTCTGTGTGTGGTGGGCCACGGCCGAGGTGGCCCTCCCAAATAGGACCGTTGCACCATCCTCCCCAATAGGACAGTCGCACCATGTGAACAGTCTACAGAAGTATTTCTCCTCTAGAATAGCAAGAGTTGATGAAGTAATTGAAATGGACCGTGGGGCAAAACAATGGGCACCCTTCTAAGACTTATGGAGGATGTAGATGTCAGCTGAAAAGAAATACGGAGGTTGTTACTGAAGAGAAAGTTGTGTCATAACTGGTTCCTCTTTTTTGTGCTTCACTACTCCCTAGGTAACATGATTGAGGTCCCACTAACCTCCTGTTAGCGAGGTAGTAATAAGAATGGGTAGATTTGGGATTTATTTACCTTTTCGGTCTCCTTCCTAAACTTCTATGTCGTTTTTGCTTTTCAAAATTTCCCACCTGATTATGCCTGTTTGGAATGTTTGATATTCAGATCCATATTTTAATGAAACTAATGCCAATTCCATCTGTTCTCCCTTTCGTAAGAATCACAAGATATCCAGCAGAATACATTAACTTAATTCAGTAGCTTATCAGAGAAAAAATTCTTCTAATGCAGCCATATAAAGTATGGATTTTGAAGACTATAACAGAGACTTGGAACCTATTCTATAAGAAGTTTACTGCTCTCTGGGATGAACACAAGGATGGTCCTGGAGAGGCATATCTTCCTGCAATTTATAATAATCCAGACGTACAGTTGCTGGTAAAACAGAAATACATGAAAGAACTTTTCCACGACACTCTTGGATTTGGGGCTGCCAAAATGATAAGGTTAGACGGGCTTACCTCCACTGTGAATTAGATTCTCAACATTGCGTAATTATCGTGCCTTATGCTGATTTTATCTCATATCGGCGGTGACTTCTATTTGTGTTGAGTTTATATCATAACATTGGAGTTTGTACATCACAAGCTTTTGTTGCTCGTTTATGTACAGATGTCCGAATAATTCTTCCCAACATTGAAAATTTTTTCTTGTTGCTTGTTAGAAAGCTGATCTTAGTTGGTATTATCATTAAATATCAGTTCGAGTTTTTCCTGACATCTAATAAACACACATTCTTGATTTGCAGGAGAATTGTTGGAGTAGCTCATGTAGAAGATTTTGAATCAATCAAAGAGGCTAAAAAACGAGCTGATTGTGAACGAAAAGCTCTCAACTTTGCCAAGAATCTTCTGAAGGAGAGAAGAAATTTCCGAAGCATTAGTGAAGTGGTCACTGCAATGGAGCTATTCGATTCACAATAAACTAGTTATCTACATAAATTTCAACTTGACAACCAGGATTTTTCTTATTATTATGTATAAAAATCTCAAAAATCTTTCTTATTTCTCTAAAATTTTATTTCATATTTTGAACAAAGAATCTGAGGCTGGAACATTACCGTACTTGGCCTTGTACTCCTTCCACACCTGATCCACAGGTTTTCCCAACAACTCGAGGAAATAATTATTGCTATACACGTATCTCATTTTATTGTTCAATGTAACGGTAAACCCGGGTCTTAAACTGTCACAATATTCTAAAAATCTTTCCGTGACACCATAGCCCTCGTCCCACTTTTCACCTGCACCTGGACTAGGCCTCGACTCGAAATTAATCTTCGATTTTACCATCACGTAATCTGCTATCCCTTCGGTTAATCCACCGGGGGCGGTCCCATTACCGGACCATTGGAATATGTGTGTCATTTCATGGTACATTAATGAAGTGAACCCAATTCTTGCCTTGCCTGGTGGAAAGGATTGTATGGCTGATTTAGCACTGACGTAAATGTTGTCACCACCTGTTTCGGCCATTGCACCGTCGTCGAGCTCTGTGATGTATACGTTCAAAACTGGCACCTTTTTTCTCTGAGCATCGGTAGATTGATTGAAAAGATTCCAAATGAAATTATTGATAACACCCATTTGTTGTAGGGTGTATGGAACCCCGATTTCCTGGTTGAACCGCTGCCCGCCTGGATGGTTCGGGACGGTGTTTGTAACAATGTATTTGACTGCGAAAAGGCTTTGTGGTGCTGTAGTAGAAGAAAGAATAAAAAAGAAACATCCACTAGTTATACAAATAGAAATAAAATTTATTAAGGGTTGTTTGAGCCTCATTATTTTCTCAAAAAATACATTTTAAAATAGTGTTATGATAAGGTAAGTGTGGTTAAAAAATAAGAAAATTTTTGAATTTGCGTGTAATATTATTTTATTGAAAAATGTGTGATTGAAATGATATCAAATTACCGTTGAAAAATGTATTTTGATAGAAAAAATAAGGTTCAAACAAGGGCTAAATTTATACCAGATATCATCAGCAATAAAAGAACAATTCCAAACACACGAGAATCAGAGAACTTAGCCATTTTGAACTCGTGGTCTTTAATTTGTTCAAAATTTATGAAACTTTCATCCTTATATATTGATGGATTGATGCATAAAATTATAACAAGATTTATGTTGTCTTTAAGATTTGTAAAAACTTGAAAAAGGGATTTCAAATTTGAATAACAAAATTGTTATATTCAGCAAATTATCCAAAAATATGTAAATTCTAACATAGATTTCACGGGATTATGAAAAGCTTTTAGAATATTGATATGACATTAAATCATGAAATAATTAAAATATATCTTGTGCTCATATTCTATAATTAATCTTGTTAGATCTTTAAGATTTGTTAAAAAAACCGGAAAAGGGATTTCAAATTTGAATAACAAATTGTTATATTCAGCAAATTATCCAAAATTGTGTAAATTTTAATATGAGTAATGCTATTTAGTTCCACGTGAGTTACAACCTCAATCTATGGGACTTTAATGCAGCATTAAATGATATGTAAAATTAAATAAGTTATTTTAATTTCACTTTTCATTCAACCTATTATTTAGTGTTACGACGTCACCTATATTGGAATTATAACTCTAATGGGGTTGCATAGTATTATTCTTCTAACACATATCTCATTGAATTAAGAAAAGTTTTTAGAATACTGACGTAACATTAAATGATGAAATCATTAAAGTATATCTGGTGCTTATATTCATTTATATATAATTGATCTCATCATTTATTATCATATCACCTACCACATACAATAGCGATCATTTTTCAGAATAATAAACATTATTCAAATGCCCCTCGGAACATAATTCAGTAGTGCAAAGGACAGAAGTGAGGTAGTCTCAATTTTGCTGACAGTTGCAGTGTGATGGTTCGATTCCTAAGATATGGAATTGGACTCTTTGTGAGTATTAGTGTACGGACAAGTTCTTGTTCCCTGACATCCCACGATTTACCTCCCTCACGATGTTTCAGGGACGGGACGGCGGAAACTCTCAAGGTTGGGATTCAACCTTTAATAAACATTATTCAAATTTTTAATCACCATATTTATACGAGCTTTGCTATTGGGAAATTGTTGTCATTTCATTTCTCGGCCGCAGACATATGCTGGATGGCAACGACGTCAGACTGGCTTCCTACTCCTCCGTCCTGTTCGGATTCTTAGGACGGAGATTAAAATCAATAGAAAATTGTTAGTAGCTAAATTCTCCAATTCCAATAACATTGCAGAGAAGATATATAAATTGATGCTCTATAGTTAAGACAATTTGTTAATTAATGTGCTAAATATTTGATAAAGGGGCGAAAAATACGTATTTTTTATTTTGAATTGAAAATTGTCTCAATTATCCATCAGCTGTGATCAACATCTCACGTTATCATGCAAATAAAATTAGGAGAAAAAATTTCTTTAAGAAATGAGCTTGTGTTTGTCTTCTGGGAATAAAAGCAAACATATTGTGTGCAAGCCTGACCATCAACTGCTGCAAATTTCCTTGAGCTTATTGGCCACAGCTTCATCCACTGAATACTGCATATCATCACAAATCTAGCAATAAGATACAAACAAAATACAATTGCACGGAAAATAGCATGAATTATTTCATAATTAACAGTTTCATATACACGGGTAACCTTCTTGAGGACCCAAAGGGAGTGAGTGTAAGTTCGATTGAGGAGTTCTTGAACAGCGTTGGCGTCATTCGGATCAACCTCTCTGTAATTAACGAAGTTTTCACGGACGTATTTGGCATAGTAAGGTCTCGTGTCCTTCGGCAGCCGCCTCACCAGCCTTAGAACTTCCCCATAGGCTCTTAGTGCTTTATGCATTTCAGTATAAAATCAGATTCAATTTTCAGCTGACTTAAGGGCGAATTTGCTTTGTATTCTGAGGTGATTTGAGTGATCGTACTAGGCCAATTGAGCTGAATCGAGTTTACTAGGTCCAAAAGCCCAACTACTGCCCATGGATTGGAATGGTGGCAATTGACTAAACCCAGTCATCCACAAACTAGACATCGTACGATCTTTTAGTTTGTTGACCTCTTGGATTGAGTTGATTCTCATTTTTAAAGAAGTTAATAAAACAAGCGAAAAAATGAGTTGGCTCGTGAAAAAAATCGAGTTTGACTTGACTCATGACTCGTCTCAATACAAGTCCGAGTTACCCATAAATCAAATTGAGAAGAGTCGAGCCAACAAGAGGCTCTTTCCATTTGCCACCACTAGATTGGATTGTGGCTCATTAGATTATACAGTTGGTTATGCATATATCACTAAGTAAACCTATAGTACTCTTCAACCACTAGATTGGATTGTGGCTCATTAGATTATACAGTTGGTTATGCATATATCACTAAGTAAACCTATAGTACTCTTCAAATTTGAGAAATCTTTCTATCATCTCACGTGGCAATAAAATGACAAGTTGGCCCCCAAGACACATCTCCAAGTGGTAAAAAGGGAGGGTGGAGAAATTCAGTTTTACTTGAGTTTGCCGCGTCAAGGGTTTGAATCCTGAAATATGGATTTGACTTTTGGGTAAGTGCAAGTGTACAAGTAGCCTTCCACCCTATACTCTTGGAGGCATAACCTGCGATTTATCTCCCTCACGATACTCCAGGATAGGCGCGGTGGGGGACCCTTAAGGTTGGGGTTCAATTTTTTTCTTATTTTTTTAATAAAATGACAAGTTGACTTAAATGTAAAAATATAATTTTTAATTGTTGTCATCTAATTCAGTACGAACCCAAACGTTTGAAGTAGATTTGATGGCGACCATGTGTGATGTCAGTATGGCACCAAAGCCACATCACATCAATGAACTTTATTCAAACTTTTTGAAAATGAAATAAAGACTATGAAAATAGGGTTGTGCTTGTATAGCAAGACTTACAGTCCCTTCACATGAGTGGCCTGCAATCATTCAAAGTTATCGTGGTGCCTTCTCATGTGAGGAGACTATAATCGTGTACAATGTTGTACAAGGAGAATAACCCTTGAAAATATATATTACTTACACTAACATTATTATCATTAATGCTAGATAGATTTAGCCCTTGTTTGAGACTCGTTCTTTGGATCATTTTTAAATAGTGTTTTGACGTCATTTCAATTATGCATTCTTCAATAAAATAGTATTACACACAAATTCAAAAACTTTTCCTTATTTTTCAACCACTCATTTCACATCAATACACTATTCAAAAATACATTTTTATGAAAAAAAAATGGGACTAAAACAAGGGCTTAGGTTATATTTGGATCTCATTTTCAATTATACATTCTTCTATAAAATAATTTCACATAACTAGAAAACCTTTTTTTTTTCATTTTTTTTAACCCTACTCTGCAAAAATTCACTACTTTAAAATATATTTTCTTACCAAAATGGGGCTCAAATAGGGGTTAGTCTAACATTTATGTGGATTCATATTCGAAAAGCATAGATTATTGGTTCAACTCGATAAAATTGATGTATTTGCTTTCGAAATCAATACAATATGCAGATATAAAATTTTGCTCGGGACGCCATGTTAGCAAACAAGTTGAGAATATTGTTCAACATTGCATGCCTGAAAATGCTATCATTCTTGGTTTTAAATGGTAGGCAATCGAAAGAGTGATGCCACATACCGTCATTGTAGTTAGCACAAGTTAAAGTGATGCCGATGTTACTTTCGTATTGTCCAATAATATATTCTAACATAATGAATAATGTAATGAAGGTCTGTCGACATTTAAATTGGTGCTAATCATCCGTGATGATACATAACAGTGTTGTGAATGAGATGACTAAATTTATGTTCCCAGGACGATTCTCATGCAACCCAATGCAGCAGTTGACGAGGAAAGTTGAACAAAAGGGAATGCAGTTAAAGCTGTGGGTTTTTTTCTGGTCCTCATCTAGACATCCGTTTTTCTTGAGGCTCATTTGGCTCAAAAGTCAAAACCATATTTAATTAAAACAAAATATTAGATAAAATCTACATGTAAACACAACAGTCCAGTATTAAATTATTGACTTTGAACTTGTATCCGTGCCTAACAAAGAATTATTTAATAAATAATGTAATTGCTCTATTAATTATTTGAGTTTTGTTTTTCCTGAAAAAGTAGATTTTATAATAATGAATTTTTGAGAAAATATGATTAAAAAATGAGAAAAATTTTGAATTTATGTGTAAAATTATTTTATTGAGAGAATGTGATTGAAAATAAATTTGGGAAAGATAAGTTTTTAAAAAAACGAAAGTCAAATAGGGGAGCTATTTGGTAGTGCTAAAAAATTTGATTAAAATTTAAGTCAAAATCAATAATTAACTTTAACTGCACATTTTATAGGATTCATAATTTTTCAATTACACATTTCATCAACTTTTATCAAAATTTACTAAAAATCTGATTTTAATCTCTAACACGACTTCAGAAATCCTTTCTTGACTTTGTTATTGATATTGCCACATTGCCACTTTTAACATTAATCAAACATGAACAACTATTTCATAATTTTAGGAAAAGAATAATTTGGATCTGCAAATATCCTGGTATCAACAACGGTGTTGATCAACATTAATTTTACAAGCAAAAGTGGGTCAGCCTTGTCTGTTGAACAAAAATGCAAAATCTCTGATTATTTGGGTTGCTGGGCTGGTACCCCATCCCTCACATGTTCAACTTGTTCATAGAAAATTCAAGATTCATTCATCAATACCATTCCCACAGGACATCACATGCGAAAAATTTACAATGGCCAGAACTGTAGATCACGAAATCAGACATAAAATATTTGGACAACCTAAATAAAGCATGTTAAATGTAATAAAAGCCGCTGTTTTCTGAGAAAAAGGGGTATTTCCAGAGTAGATTTTAGAGAGGTCCCATCTGATCCGCTTGCATTCATTGCAATGGCTCACATTTCTTTGTGTCCACCACACCAGCCGCTCTTTTTCTCAAGGATTGTTGTTAAGTACTTACATTATCCCATTCTTTCTGTTCATAAAGAGAGAAGATTCATCAAAAAGATTGCATCTTTGGCTTAAAAATAAGATTTTAAGTGTAGTTTTGTAAGTAGTTTTAATGATACTGAAAAGAATTGATGTCTTTTTCTCCTTATTTGTTGTTGTGCATTTGGGATTTTTGTTCGGATTTTTTAATGGGGTTGCAGTGGGAGATAGGGAATGGGTGAAAAAACCCTTTACAGATAGGGACGTGTGGAGCCCAAGATTAGAGAGAGCTCAGAATTCGAGGCCTCTTGAGGTTAGGTTTAATGAACCAGCAAATCACTGGACTGATGCTTTACCCATCGGCAATGGCCGCCTTGGCGCTATGGTTTGGGGTGGTGTTGCCAATGAAACTCTCAATCTCAATGGTAAATTCACTTACTGATATACCATTGCATAAAGTGTATGTTTGAGTACGAGTACAGTTTAATTTATATTACCAAATCTGCCAAAAATGTTAAGAGAAGATGGGACTGGTTGATTTTAAGGCCTACTGTTTGTTTCTTGGGAATCAAGAATGGGATTATAGAGACTGCAAGAAATTGGTATTTTTTATGATTCCTGCTTTACCTGCATTCTTGGTGGTCAGTCAGGTAGCAATGTTGCTTCGATTTGTGTAATTTCTTCGATTAGAATTGTTTGTGTTACTGGCTGATTTTTGTTTCTCATTCAATAAAGCCAGCTATATTATGAAAATGGTGAAATTGAAGGGTTAATGATTAATCTGTTTAACTATCAAGGAACTTAAAATATAATGTGTATTGTTTTTGAAACTAGAATATATTATATACGAACCCTCGTGTTAATCTTTCGTTATTTTTGAATGGAGAATTTTAAAGAGCTGAGGTCCCAATGGAGAACAGAACTTCAAGATTTTGTAATTGTTCTTGCATTTTTTTTCATAGTTGCCATGAGTATAATGATTTATACTCAAATTTCAAAATTTCATTGGGATGCAAAATTGGTTGCTGAAGTTTGCAACTGAACTAAGATTAGCATAGGACAAGGGTTCGAATAATCTCAATTAAGGCTTCTTCTTTTCTCTTTGGAACAGAGGACACACTTTGGACCGGAATTCCTGGTAATTATACAAACCTTGGTGTTCCACCCATACTATCTGAGGTCAGGAAACTTGTTGATGAAGGACAATATTCAGCAGCTACCACAGCAGCGCTCAAATTGTCGGGGGAACCATCTAATGTAAGCTTCTTGGTTACTTGCCTACTAGGTATATTAGTTTCAGAATTTCGGATGGATGTGGATTGTTTTATCTTTACACATATATTAGGGCTTTATGTCTGTTAAGACAGAGCTCCATGAAAACTTTACTTTGAAATTGTCAATGCAAAAACCTAATCAGTCTGTTTATAAATTGAAGACACCCTCTTTGGGTTGCAACATCACAAAACTGCATTCTTGAACAATAGTTAGTCTCGACCAATAAAAAAAAAAATGAAAGACAAAATATTTAGCCGGTTTGTGTTAAGAAAACTTCCTCCATGGAAGTGTGCACGGTGAAAGCTGATAACATTTGACACTGTTTTGATGCTTTTGCCTGGATAAATGTGACCTAATCTTGCTTTGAAAATATAATCCAACAGTTTATGGTTTAGGCATTATTAACTAGAATCAATACTTCAAACTGTGTTGTTTTCTAATTCTGTTTATTTAATATAAAGTCAAAATGAATTAGGGCACTCAACGCATTTAATTAGCCACAAGATGTGATTAAATGACTTGGAATGCATTCTTGTTTCTGTTTTGAACTTCTTTGATCATTAAAATGAGAGGGAATATGCTTTATGGACAAAAAGTTCGAGCAGTATCATTATTTGTTGATATGGTTCATTGAAATAAAGGTTTACCAGCTCCTGGGTGATATGAAGCTAGAGTTTGATGATTCTAATGCCACATATGATGAAGGAACTTATAAGAGAGTGCTGGATTTAGACACTGCAACAGTAAAAGTTGAGTATTCTTCTAACGGAGTAGAATATGTGAGGGAATATTTTGCCTCGAATCCAGATCAAGTGATTGCGATAAAGATTTCTGGAAATAAACCGGCACATCTAAATTTTACTGTATATTTACACAGCAAATTGCATCATCATTCTTATGTAAATGACAAAAATCAAATTACTATGGATGGAAGTTGTTCGGGCAGAAGGAATACACCATATAATGAAAGCAGCAATCCTCCAGGAGTTCAATATTCAGCAGTTCTGGATTTGCAGATTAGTGATGGTGCAGGAGCAGTGCGTGTTCTTGATGGCCAAAAGCTTCGGGTCGAGGGTTGCAACTCGGCAATTATACTTCTTGTTGCATCATCATCATTTGATGGGCCTTTTACCAAACCTGTGGATTCAAAAAGGGATCCAAAATCTTCTTCAATAAGTAAAATGGATTCAGTTAAAAGATTTTCATATGCTGATCTTTATGCACGTCACGTTGATGACTACCAATCACTTTTCCATCGCGTCTCACTGCACCTTTCAAAGAGCTCCAAGAACATTAGCGTAAATCCTTTAAGCGAAAACACAGATGAGACCATTTCCACTGCACAGAGAGTCAAGTCTTTTAAAACCAATGAAGACCCCTCTTTGGTTGAGCTTCTGTTCCAGTATGGTCGATATCTGCTAATTGCTTGTTCACGTCCTGGGACTCAGGTGGCAAATCTACAGGGGATCTGGAACAAGGACATACAGCCACCATGGGAGTATGTTTTTCTTCTCTCATTTCCTCTAAAATTTATTGCAAATCTTCTCTTTTTCATTATTTATCCATGTTTGTTGAAATTTTCTTTGATGCTTATAAATTTGACCATCTGTTTTCTCCCATCTGCAGTGGTGCTCAACACTTAAATATCAATCTTCAAATGAACTATTGGCCTTCTCTCTCTTGCAATCTTAATGAATGCCAAGAGCCTTTATTTGACTATATCTCGTCTCTATCAATTAATGGAAAGGGAACTGCAGCGGTAAAGACTTTTTGTATGTTTTGGCTTGTATTCATCTTAAATCTTTATATCTCTCAAGTTTTAATATAGACACGAACAATAAAAAAGGGAGTGCCCTAATGATAGCACAAGTAGATCATAAAATTAAGATTCAGTATGCATGCAAGAAATTAATTTATTCTTAGAGGTAATTCTGGAAGATTTTATGTGAAACAGAGAATTGTTGTCCTTCTACCTTCTTACCAGCTTCAACATGTTAACTTACATGAAATCAAGCAAAAGAAACGATTACTGATACCTTTATCTCTGATTTTCACTACATCAAATAATACTGAGGCTTCCACAGTTTGGATGGTTACTCAATGGATACTTTGTCAATGATGTTACCAATGAGAACTGGCAGAACGAGGGATGAAAGGGACTTTTTCCCGAGTCAGTTGATTACATTTTTAGGTGATGTGATTTTTAATTTGTAATTTTATGGTGGTTAAGATATGTAGAACGGGTATGCAATTTTTTTTCCTAGTTAAAACTCACTTGACATGTTTAGTTTGCAGTAGAGGACATCACTGCACATGAAACAGAACTAAATTTCTTCTTTTTTAATCCCTACAGTGCTATCCAATTGAGCTTATCAAATATGCCAATGTAGTTTATGTACAGCCTTCATGTATTTAGTTGCAATATGTTACAGGTGAACTATAATGCAAGCGGTTGGGTTGCACATCAGGTGTCTGATATATGGGCAAAAACTTCCCCGGATAGTGGTCAGGCCGTATGGGCTTTATGGCAGATGGGTGGAGCATGGCTCTGTACACATTTATGGGAGCATTACACCTATACAATGGACCAGGTAAGAAACAAAAATTTCTGTCAATAAATCGGCAAAAAAGCACTGTTCAACATTGATTAATGAACTAAGCCAAGGTTCGATTAACTGAAAACCCCGTTGGATAAAAATCTCATTACTTCTAAACATATAGGTGTAGTTGGATTAGATAAGATATGACATATCTTAAAGTTCACAAAAAGAGCCTAGAGATGATCCTAAAATTATTCTTAAAATCATTTTCTCCATATGGACAGTGTAACTTTATATTAGTCTTTATTGATGTTGAGTTGATAGGATACTTTTATCATACTTTCTAATGCAACTATTTATCTTCTCTTTTCTGTAATGCATGATCTTCCATGCTCAAATTTAAATAGACTCGTTGATACCTTTCTTTATGTAAGTGTACTCTTGTGTGAACTAAGAAATTATCCTAAGCATAAGCTATCTTATACATATATAGGATTTTCTAAGAAATAAAGCATATTCCTTGATGGAAAGCTGTGCTTCATTTCTGTTGGACTGGTTGATAGAAGGCCGCGAAGGACTCCTCGAAACGAATCCCTCAACCTCCCCAGAGCATATTTTTACTGCTCCTGATGGTAAGCCTGCGAGCGTGAGCTACTCATCGACCATGGACATGGCTATCATTAATGAAGTTTTCTCTTCCATTGTTTATGCTGCTGAGGTAGATCTATCACCTGAATTATTGAAATTAAATCGATTTTATTCTTCTTAATTTGTTGTGTGCTTTTAATGTTGAATTAAATATAGATTTTAGGGAAACATGAAGAAGCTCTAATTGCAAGAGTTCGCCAAGCTCAACCACGTCTTTATCCAACCAAAATAGCAAGGGATGGTTCCATCATGGAGTGGGTGGGTTTAGAACTTTCAATTGTCTCTAGTTTCTTCTTCTTCTTCTTTTCCCTATCTTAATCTGGAAGGCTTTACATTGCATTGAGAAATTAAATACTCCTTATCCTCTTCGTCATGACAGGCACAAGACTTTCAGGATCCGGATGTGCATCATAGGCATTTATCGCACCTATTTGGCCTGTTCCCGGGGCACACAATTACTCTCGAAAAAACTCCTGATCTATGTAAAGCTGCAAACTATACACTATATAAAAGAGGTTCATACTTTAGATGAGCTTGAAGTTATCCTCAGCTTTGTTAAGAAAAGATGTGTAGATTTCTTGCGAATATTCTAGTGTCTTGGATTTTATTTGTTTGAATGAAACAGGAGAAGACGGTCCTGGGTGGTCGACTGTGTGGAAAGCTGCATTGAGGGCACGTCTTGGTGATAGCATTAATGCATATCAGATGATCAAGCATCTGTTCGACTTGGTGGACCCTAATCATGAAGGTGATTTTGAAGGAGGGCTTTATAGTAACCTATTCACCGCACATCCCCCTTTCCAGATTGATGCAAATTTTGGGTAAGCATATGTCTCTATGAATATTAATTAGACATTGAACTTCAATGCAGTCCAGGGACGGGATCTGTCATAATTTCATTGATCACCGATGAAACAAAGGTTCTAACTTTGCAATTTTTCGTACCAGATTTTCTGCAGCAGTTGCAGAAATGCTAGTTCAGAGCACGGTGAAAGACATGTACCTGCTCCCTGCTCTTCCGCAGGATAAATGGGCAAATGGGTGCGTTAAGGGCTTGAAAGCACGGGGCGGCGTTACAGTTAGCATGTGCTGGATTGAAGGAGAACTTGATGAAGTTGGGGTTTGGTCAAAAAATCAAAATACGGTTAAGAGTTTACATTATAGAGGAATTACTGCTACAGCAAAAATATCAGCTGCCACAGTTTACACTTTTGATAAGCAGTTAAAATGTGTGAAGACTCAGCCTCTGTATTGGTTTGATGGCATTTTCCTCAGAAAATAGATTCACAAATAAGTTCAAAGAGGACAAGATGTCCAAAATCTACAAGGAACACTTCCTGTTACAATAATTATGTATTTTATGAGTATTTTGTGTCCAATATTATTATTTACCACAATTTTATCTGACGAGAATCTACACTAGGACAGTACTAAGGTGTAAATATGGTAATTCAAATAATACAAATTATCGTCTGGTGATCAGTAACCACGAACTCTTTGTGAATATTGATATTTAAATGATCAAGTGAAATATTGATTTAGAAATTAAAAGAAAACATCTTTCTAGATGAACTTTAGCCCCTGTTTGATTTAGCTAAAAATTGTATTTTTATTAAATTTTAATAAAACCTGATAAAATTATTGTTGAAAAGTTGATAAAGTTGTTGATTTTATGAAATATGTTGTCGAAAATGAATTTTAAAAAATAAGAGTCAAATAGGGTTGGGATTTGTTATTTTCATCTATTCTCGAAAATCTGCAAAAGTTAATACAATTTTCTATTTTAGAAAATTATGGACCTTTTTCAATTTTATTTTATTTTTATTTTTAAATAAAACTATTTACGTAGTACTCCAAATAATAATGGAAAAATTAAAATTGACCAAAAAAAGGTTAACCTTGGACTTCAAAAAAGATTTATCTCCAAAACCCTAAATTCTCCCAAATTTGCAGACGACGCTAACAGCAACAACAGGATAATGGCTTGGCGTGGTTCGCTTTCCAGATCTCTCATGTACACCGTGAGGGCTTCGACCTTCCGCTCTTCTCCGCCACTTGCTGCCGGCCGTCTCCGTCCTCCCCCCGTATCCGCCCCTCGCCGTTTCTCCTTCTCCAATCCCAGGTTCCGGATCCTGGTTTTAATGTCCTTTTTTCTTCTCTTTAATCGGATCGTTTATGGAACATATTGACGTGGGTTTTTATTTATTTTATCTGTCAAAATGAAGATTCAAAATTGTAGAAATCGAAATTGATTTTGTTTAGAAAATAGAACATTTTTTAACCCTCGTTCGGATCTTTCGGGTTTCAAAGATTGGGTTCTGAAATGAAATTTTACAGTCATACAAATTATTCGATTTTCGCAAGTTTTGAATAATATTTTGAAGCCCAAATAATAACATTTTTCTCTGCTTGTATTCTTTCATTGTACCAATATTACTATGGACATAACTTGTTTGAAGATTCAAAATTGTAGAAATCGAAATTGATTTTGTTTAGAAAATAGAACATTTTTTAACCCTCGTTCGGATCTTTCGGGTTTCAAAGATTGGGTTCTGAAATGAAATTTTACAGTCATACAAATTATTCGATTTTCGCAAGTTTTGAATAATATTTTGAAGCCCAAATAATAACATTTTTCTCTGCTTGTATTCTTTCATTGTACCAATATTACTATGGACATAACTTGTTTCTCCTTTTGGTTTTTTGGGATGGTCGAAATAGTTTTATATTTCACGCTTCTCACAAACAGATTTTTTTGCTTGTGAATGTAGGACCTTGGGGGAGCTGGGATGCGTGCAGTCACTGATGCCTCTGCACAACATGGCTGGAGTTAGGCTGACATCTCATTTGGCAACCAATGTTCGAGCTTGCTGCGAGCTGTCCCATGGTACCTTCTGCCGTTCTTGTCAGGATCGTTAGTAGTTTCTTTGTGAGTCTTAAACTGTTGTTACTAGGAGCCAACTAATGTCAATGAAGAGGGAAATTTAATATTTCATATTTTGTTTATTAGCAGAAGCTCATTGATTTTATCTCCGTAGTTATCAATGAAATATGTTGATGACTTGAGTCTGGCTATTTCTGAGATATTGTTCATGAGTCGAGGGGTGAAGTAATTGAATTATTTATTAGCTTGTGAAAATCTGTTGATAAGAAAGAGTTGGGATTATTGGGATTTATAGGGAGGACAGGGAAAGATGGGTGAGGTCAGCAGCGCTTCCCAACACTCAATTGCAGGACCTGATGCCACATTGTAGGTTGATTTTTTGTCCTTTTTTCTACATTTTGATCTAGTATAATCTTTCTTTGGGTTCAGTATAAGATAATTAATGAAAGTACTGAATAAGTAATTTATAAATTAGAACAACTTTATATTCTTATTTCATTTTCATTTTTTTAGAATATTTTGTATAATGGCATAGCATACATTTATGTTTTTGAATATGTATATGAAAGCAAAACTATTGTCCTTGCTGATGTAAATTGAACATTTTGTGCTTGAGACGTATGTCTTTCTATTAATTTTTGTTTGCCCATCTCGATAAGTAGTATCGATTCAATTCAATGAAAATTTAATCAATACAAGGGATAAATTGAAATATATGGACTGTTTCCTTATCTTCTCCTCCAGCTTGAAATATGGAGAAAATCATGGGCAGGAAATTGGAAGGTTTTGCAATTGTAGGCAAATACAAAAATTGTACACTTTGTTTTATTAGACCTGAAAATTTATCTGTCATGTGCTTTTGTACCCCTGTTTCCTATGTTTTTCACAATTATAATTTACCTTTCCAATGCATGAACATGCTTTTTACAAAAATATTGCTAAGAGCTGAAACTTTAACAGCATTTAGGTACACGGTAAAAGTGCCTGTAACATGTGGTAGATTGCTTTTACTTTCCTGTACATTAAGTGCTTGGATTAGTTTGTTATATTATTTTGGTTGTATGTTCAAGAGTACTAATACATTGATCCTTGATTTTATTTCTCTGTTTTGTGAACAAATATGTAAATTTTCATGAAGTTTATATAATGTTCTTTATCGACATGTATCTAACTAAAATTATATGTATATAGGAGGTTACCTAAAATAATTTTTTTTTATTTTGATATCTGAAATTGGTGAATCATTGGATTTTCCTTTGGTACAGTGAGTGGTTAAATTCAGTGACTTTGCCATTTTAGTATAATAGTTCAAGTGACTTATTTTTCAGCTTGAACATCAACGAGGGCAATAGCATTAGGATGTGTTCACGATTGTTTCTCTGGTTTGGGATGAAGATTAGAATAATTTTGCAGATACCATTGTTCTATCACATTATTTTATGATTTCATATTTCAAACAGTGCATACAAAAACTCAAATTATTTGTGAGAGAGAAAAGCTTTCAAGCATTGAATTCAGATTTTGGCACTCATCTTTGAGTTGTCAACCTCTATGAATTGACTAAACAAGTGGATGAAATGAATTGAACGTTGTGTTTATTTATGTCTGCAACGCACATGCACATGGGACTTTTCATAGAGGTGAGGATAAGTAGCTTGAGTATTAATTCTCTGTTCAAATGAATGCTGTGTGGTTTTGCATCAAAACACAATGCACGTGTATCTTATCTTACCCAAATTCTATACATCTCTTACTCTATATCATATGGTTGACTGTCAAAGAGTTTTCAACATTCGTCAAAAATTGAGATTTTGATGTTTTCATTTTGAACGGGGTTGAAGGAGTGTTGGTGTGTGAGAGTGTCTATTTACTGACGGTGTTCGACACATCCAAACACAAATATTTAACCTTCTTAAGGGTGTCCTTGTTTCTTAGGTTTCAAGGACCCCATTGTACTATTTTTTTTTTTTTTTATCAACACTATACATATAATGTCTTTATGTGTACATTTGGTTCTTTTGGGCGGTTGTTTTTAGTGTGCATGCCGTGCTCAAGAAACATGTTGGTGCTATTTCAACTGATTGACAATATTCCAAGCATATTTAAGTGACTCATTGCACCTTTTAAATATGTGGTTTGTAGTGTTCTCCATATCTGTCATCGACGTCATTAGTATCTTCTGCTAATACAGTAATGCAAATATTATGATGTGGCAGGTGCTTGAACATGTAGATGGACCAGCACCACCAGGTGTCTGAAGATCTGAGGTCTCTGCATGTAGGTCTATTCGATGGGAACATCCCGTTCGGACAGGGAAAAATGTAATAATGCTTTATTATATTGTCATAGGCAAGACTTGAAATCGTTCTCATATTTGAGCCATTTTTGAAATCTACATTTTTACCTTCATATATCGAGTTCAATTTGTGTTGATATCTTTTGTCCTCTGTAAGAAAGAACTGTCATTTAGGGTATAAGAAAAAAAATGGCATTTGCCCAGTTCAGGACAATCTGTATCACAAAATTTCAATTATCTAATTGAATTTATATCAAAATAGGAAACATGAAAGTTAATTTGAAATTGGTTACATTTGACTTAGTATACCAATGTCAGAATTGAAATAATAAAGTTTTTAATCAAATCAAGATTATAATTAACCAAGACCAAAATTAGAATTACAAGTATCTCTTTTTTTTGTCCTAATCCAAATCAAAAAGTTATCTATACACGTGACCTTCAACAAATTTAAAATCAATAACCAACTTAATTAAATCCTAATAAATAATAACTTCTTTAAACTTAGATATCTTGGTCCAACTTATCGGAATTAAATTTTACTCGAGTCCAAGATTTCTAATTAATTACAAGCTACAAAAAAAGTTGAATATTAATGTATTAAAACTCGTTTTATCGCTAATCTAATTATTTGATAAAAAAAGTATAAAAATTAAAATATATTTCACTTTAGTCCCTTATTTTTTTCAAAAGAATTTTGGGACGTTAAATTTGTAGTCCTTGCACCGAAATTTACAACCACACGAGCAGTTATTAACTCATAAGCAATAAATAAACTGACTCAAGCAGAGGCAAGGAACAATGATTTTAATGCCATGTTTTGAGGTTGCCTACAACAGGCATGGTATCCTATGCTTGTAGTAGACATCTACAATTCAAGAATCCACCGCCATTACTAGTTCGAGAATGACATGCACTGTGACGTGGCAGTTGAACGCAATTCAAACGTGTTTGATACACGTTACAAGACAACAACAGAACTTCGCTTGACAACTAGCATGCCTCAACAGTGGGAAACAACAGAATAGCAATATCGAATCCTAAAAATATTTCATGATTAGAGAAAAAAGTAATTCATAGCATACACGTCGACTCAAGAGTTGTTTAAATTCAATAAATGAATTGTAGGTTGAACCGGAGATCAGCAACCATAATAAATTTTTTATTTTTTAGAAAGGACCAACAGCAAAAAAATTTATGTTTTTTTTCTCGACCCTGTCCAATGTTTATAGTTCAACCTACCAAACAAACCACTTTGTGTGAAAATGAGCTAAGAATAGAGTGGGATCTCTTTATTTTGAAATATAATTGTAGGCAACTTGACTGCTCTACTTAATTTGCCTCATCATATGAGAAGACTCGGATTCAAGTACAAAACCCTTTAATGCACTTCCACTGTACCCAAAAAATGCCCACTTCATGCCAGAAAGACTCCAAAAGAAGCCCCAACATGAAGACACCCACGTAGATACTGATGTTCCCAGAAAAAAACTAAGGTAAACAGGTCAGGATACCCCAAATCTTTTTTTTCCTACTTTTTATCACCATTATTGCCAAGTATATAGACCCCACCATATAAGAATCATGTTACACACTCCAATATGATATAATTCTGCTACCATTCCCTGCAACATTTATATTCTGCATCAGAGCTTATCAATCACTCACATTTTTGTTATAATGTATGTTAGGAGAAAGAAGCTTTCTTGGTGGGCTTCATCCTCTTTATGTTTCATACCTACCTCATAAAGAGCCAAAATAGAGAAAAGGCAAATCATAAAAAAGTAGAAATGTTTGATAAAGAATAAGAGCATATATTCATTCACGAATAAGTGAAGTAATAGAAGAACAAAGATAAACTGACCAAAACTCTGCGCCAAAAAAGAGAATATCAAAAGGAACATGAGATAGTAGTTTCATGGCAGGCAATCCAAGCAAGTTGTAAGAGAGGAAATGGGATTTGTCATAGGATTATCGACTGACCTTGTTTACTTTAAACTAATCCGATAAAAAGACTTTAAAGTTGATGTTTCGAAGAGATGTAAAGAGAAAATTGAGAAGTGGGGAATCTAAAGCTTGACAAAGGCAAAAATGAAAGATGACGATCTTTTCTTTTTAAACAACTAAGCGTCACTAGGTGGGGACAGTGAACAAACATATGATAAGTTCAAGATGTCCAGTATCACTTCCTCCTCATGTCAGTCTCAGTTTATTCTCTCTCTCTCTCTCTTATACGGAACCATTTTAAGAGTCAAGAAAGTAGTCTCTTCATACATTCACTGTAATTCTACCACTAAGAATCAAGGATAGAAAGTCTATCAGACAAAAGAAACCTGCAACTACCGCAAAAAGATGGAAACTGAAAAAAATAGCGATCGAGGAGAATGGTTGAATTTAAGCCTTGGAAGGGATCCATCTCAAACGTTTACAGACTTGGAGCCACTATCAAGACCTACTTCTAAAAAGGTTTTCTCGTGTAACTTCTGCTTGAGGAAGTTCTACAGCTCACAAGCATTGGGGGGTCATCAAAATGCTCACAGAAGAGAAAGAGGTGTAGTGAGAAATTCCCAGTGGCACAGGATGTCAATGATGGCTCTACCTATTCATACTTCCATGATAAGATCACTTGGTGTTCGACCTCACTCGCTTGTGCGCAAGCCAGGCAGGGTTCAACCACTTGGAGGAAGATTTGTTGAGGATGATACTGGGTTTGGAATACAACATCAGCCCAATCACCTGGAGGAAGCTGCAGATTTGATTTGGCCTAGAAGTTTTCGTTTAAATTCACACCAACCGGAGCAGAAGGCACAGAATCCAAACAAGCTTGACCTGAATCTCAAACTGTAATTAGCCTATGCATATTACTCGATTGAAATTATTCGTTATAAGTCACTATTTAAAGGGTGTAAGCATCACTAGGTACACAAATCCAAGAGAGCTTTGCATTCATAAAGCAGGACTAGATCCGGAATTTCCTCCTCGTCTGAAAGCTATTTACTGCTCTTCACTTGTGATGTAGTGCCTAAGTCATAAATTTACTTGCTGTTTAGATGATTCTAATCCCTAAACACATGAATAACACTACTGAACACTCTTTCAACCATGTTTTTGCTTATGAAGAAATGAACAAAGAAAAGGCGTTTACAAAGAATTGTCCAATCCTTGCATCTCCCCTCTACTTATACACGAATCATATTCAGGAACTAGACTGAATTATTTCAAGTAACAAGACAGGTTACTAAACAATTCCTGGCACCAACTCCATCAAAATGGAAAATGGTTGTTAAAATCATTCCCCAAATACACACCTGAATAGATTGGGGGCTTATGATCAACTCAATATGTCCATTGGATAATAGGCTATGATCACTATGTTGTATCATGTGACTGCACATTCTAAGGGTAAATTGTGAAGAATACTGTTATGAGTGATCTCCATTCTATTATACGTAAAGGTTATGATTTCTTGAATTGTAAAATAATATTCAGAATTCACACTATAAATAACTATTATTCCCCCAAGAAGATTGGCAGTGGTTTGTTCCACTATAAATAATCTCAAACATTTATTACAGCCTAAAAGATTCATGTAATCGTATGCTTTTGAGTCCTGTATTACAATTGGGAGACTTTCGATGCTTGGATCACTTTTAAAATGACTAAAAACATAAGCAAGAAGATTTAATGTTTAACTTCAGATGCTAAGTCCAAGGTGGCCGACATCTAGAGGCTCCAGTGAGGACACTGTCCACAACTCTCCCATTCGATCTCCAGTTATGCTAGATGTACATTCCTGTGCACATCTTCGCTTGCACTCTACCTTATGTGGCGTAACCTGGGCAGGAAAGAAAAAGATTGTTGAGGAAATCAAAGGGGATGATGGTGCCCCAGAGTGTAAGGGAAAGTGAACACAAGATGGTTCTTCCATCAAAAACTCTCTCTCTCCCTTCACCTTTTAACCGAAATTCTCTTAATGCTAATTGCAGACTACAAAGTCGTACAAGTTAAAGCACACGGGCCTTTTTTAAGCAGCGCACAAGGTGAACATAATTTAACAGTCTTACAAAATTAAAATTGATAACCAGTCATATATTTCCTAGCAAATTACATACGCTGAACCACTCTTTCAGCATTTTGGCTTAGGTATCATGGGAGTACCCCCACAAGATTGGAATCAGGGAAGGAATGGAAAGATAAATGGATGGGGAATCCCCCTACGGGCTGAGGATAAGAGCCAACAAATTGAAAAATTCCCGTGGGAAAGCATGGGAGCCCCAAGCCTATGTAATAATATCTACCATTAGAAGATAGTTTAACATCACCCTACCGATGAGTTTCATGGAGGAAAGACTGGTGAATCACGCAACCCCTCTACCTTTTATTTCATGCATAAAGAGTTGCATTGACATCTTTGCCGGTGATTGGACACCCCCTTCCCATGTCACCAATCAACAAATGCCAAGGAAGGAGTAAACCAGCTGCTCTAACCAACCAACAATAAAATACACCACAAGCTACTATCTAACACCCGAAAAGGTGGAATAATGCTAGGAAGTGAACAAACAATTCCAAGTTAATAACTGAACGACAGCTTATATAAACTGCTTATTTACATAATAGTAAGGGCATACTCGCCAGCTGAAATAAGCTAAATCAGTGCTTATAAGCTTAGCCAAACCAAAAGAATTCTACACAGAATCGTTTGCAAAAATAGCTGCAGAGGTGTTAAACCTTTGACATTAATCTTTGACGTGTATTGTACTTTGATCCTCAACTTTAAAAATGACCACTTATGTCTTCATACTTTCATTTTTATAACAGTTGAATCCTTAACCATTTTACTTTTTTAAATTGACAAGTCAAAATGTTGTTAGAATCTTCGAATCAAGCTTTGATCAGTTGAGAAAAATCATTCAAAAGGAACAGAAACCGAGTTCTGCATTTACTTAAAGGAGCATATGCATGAATCCAGAACAATTGCATAAAAAGAACTAGTATTGAAAATCATAATGCTTTATTCACCATAAAGATGTACTAGTGTTCCACTGCAGAATTATCACAACCTATATTAGAGTCTGCACAATATGAGTCAAACTATTGGATGAATCATTGGTTTTCCCTTAAAAGAAACATAAATGGTTCCTTTATTTCAGGCTTTTGCAAAAGCTTCAAACCAAGTGGAATGAGAAATTATCCTGCATTGCAAGGAAATCCAACAAGCTTTAGCACTAATGCATCAGCACCTTCAAATGTAATGAGATACAGTTAATTGTGAATAAATTGCAGAGTTATTTGTAGGAGGGTGACATTCTTCAAGAAATTTTTGATAGTTGACTACCTGAAAACATCATCAATTTTCTTCATACCATGCCTCAAAATAACTAGCAGGAATTTCTGAGGGTGGACATAATGATGCTACGCATTTGAACTGTCCCAAGTAAACAGTAGGGTGTATATTAGATTGTTAAGAGAGAACACGAAATTCTAGTTAAAGCAGGTATTTATGGCTGCTTCGTTGTAGTGCTACACATTGCAGAATAAGTGCTAAAAGGAAATATGAGATACCTTGTGGTCCATATATTTCTCTCTTACAGCACGTGCACTTGTTCCCATTCTTAGTTGCAAATTATGAAGTGTTAGCACACAATCCTTCAATTCAGACGGTTTTAAACCTGTATATTTTTGCAAGGCCAAGTTCTGCAAAAACAGTTCAATTCAAAATGCGATCAAAATATATTGAAAATCGGTGAAACGTAAAACTTGGCATACGATGGGATTTTCGGTTCACTGTGTACAGAAAAAAGGGAATTGGTCTTACCCATGGATGAAATTTTGGCCTGATTATCAACCTTGAAAGAAAGATGGCTGAAGCAGCAATGTTTGATGGTATGAACCGGACACAATAATAATCCAGTAAACTTAGTTCAGCAATATAACAACACAGCAAGTTAAATTGCAATCTTGAGAACTGTATGAGACAATATAACATGGTTAATGCTGAGTAAGAATAAAGTGAGAAACAAGAAAATTAGAAGCATAATAATGTTAAAGAGTGTCAGAGATTCAGCCCACCAGAGGTTTTTCCTGAGCGGCCTTTATAAAAATTCTACAAAATCAACATAAGAGCATGTCATTAGTAAGGAGAAGATATGTATGGAACCCATTGATATGAGAAAAAAATGTATAATAAAATAGCAGAAAAAATATATTATGAAGGGATTAAACCTGAGAAAGGTTTTTGTTGTGGGATCACCCATCTCAAAGTTTAAACACTTTAGCACATCTCTCTCCATGTGTACAACCTGCAGTTTAGCAAAAGAAAGATTTACAACCAATGAAATATGCTTTCCACCCAAGGCAAACAGCCATGAAGATACACAACTCACCTCTTCTTTTGAGTACGGGTTTTCTGTCATGTAGCAATATTCTTTGAAGGGTGAACTTTTCTGTTCATATTTTCTGCAGTTTTTAGTGAATGTGAGAAGGAAATTGCAGAAAATACACAAATGGTGTGTTTGATAGTAACAATTAGATAGTATAGGATAATACTAAGAAAAACACTGAAGCTAAAATTTTGTTTTTTATATTGTCCTTTCAAATACTGTGTACAAAACATGCACAAAATAAACAAGGGGATTGTAAGCTTACGCTGCAACAAGCATGCAAGATACACCAAGAAGGTGAAGCTTATTCCTGCTTAAGTCGTGAGCAGACAGATATCTGTCAATATAATTTATGGTGAGATAAAGGGTGTCCGAAAGAAGTTTGAATTCCTCTGCAGCCTCAACCAACCAATCAACCAGAATCTCTCGCATAGCTGGTGTTATATCCTTCTGAATCTTCTCCATGTAATTAACAAAGGTCTCCTCTTTGCCTCTACCTAATATTACAAACCTTTATCAGACAACTGTCATAAATTAAATCATTTGCAACCTCAAACTAGACCACATGCATATTATAATACTTGTTGACCAGCTTCAATTTTCGAGATTAGCCAAGGGAATGCACAACAAGGCTACGTTTGGTATACACAAGTACTCTGTACAAGAAAATTTGCATAAAATTAGAGGAGGTAGTGTTAGGTAGAGAGTATTCGGGTTGATTAAAATGGATAGTATTTATAAGTTTTTCATTCAAAAGAACATCATTTGCACCATCTTTCTTATCCAGCCTAACCCACCTCCTCACTTTGTATTATGTTATTCAATTAGCTTAAGAAAGATAGTGCAAACAACATTCTTTAAAACAGAAAACTAAAAAATACAATCCACCTTAATCCAACCTAAATACTAATTTTATAATTTATTTCCTTATACAATCAACCAGTGTGCATAACGTAGTCCAACAAAAAGAAACAATGGGAAAACGTAGTTTAAGCTAAAAAACCTATGTCAGAGTCATTGAATGACATTAATACTTCTCATAAAAGGGTTCAAACAACTACTACTGCTAGGCAGTAATGATTGCAAAACAAAAAATTAAACATGAAAATCCCAGATTAGCAAAAATATTAAGATAAAATTGTGAATTGGAACTATAGACAACAAGAACACACATGAACATTTACAGACTCCTAACATCAGAAACCTGAATATGAAAACAAGGAAAGGAAAACAATCACGTACTCCTAAAACGGATAAATAAGCTACAGTTTAAGCCCAAAACTGAATTCACGTAGCGTCAAAACCAAAAGTTCAAGTATTGATCAGCAGGAATATCACAACAATGGAAGCTAATGTATGTCATATTATATTCGGAGGGCGGCAAAAATTACCTCCAGGGAGTGAATATGCCGATACATAATAGGAGCGAGTCCAAATTTTTACGATTCATCAGTTTCAGGGATAACGTGGAAATCAACATTCCCATCAATAACAATATTCACTGTTTCATCAACCAACTCCCCGACCTTCTCTTGGGGTTCAAGCACGAATCTGGGTTTCCGAGACTTGCTGGAACCCGATTTTATTGTCAACCCGGCCGCGTTGGACGAAGTGTTGGTGATCTCACCCAGCACAACCCGCTTCTTTGACATGGAAATCCCTTCCACGGATTCATTGAGTCTTTTCTTGGATGCCCTTCTTCCGGTGGTTATCCGGTTTTCTTGGTCATCCATTAAAGCCCTGTTTTAGAGTTTTTGGAAATGGGAATGGGTTTTAGCAGGTGAAGAAATACCTTCTCGTGTCACTGTGTGCGCTTGAGAGATCAAATTGTTGAGAGATGAAATGAACATGCATCTATAATTTGATCTCCTTTGGTCAGGACCGGGGAGGGGGAGATGTAAGTGCCGCCACTTTTACAATTTCAAAACATTGTTAGCTAATTTTTTCTCACTTTTCAAGCATTTGTGAGGCTCAAGGTAAGACAACTTTCAATTAATTCTGACAATGTACATTCCGCATGGCGTCAAAAAATGGAAGTGACAGTTGCCATATTTTTAAGTCCCTATCAATACCCTTCAATTTTTGTGTGTTGGGTGGCACGTGTACATTTTCAAGTAAAATCCGAGGGCAAAATAGACAGTCCATTCTCAACGGCATTTCACTTAGTAAATTCATTCTGACTCAATTCCGACCTCTTGTCATGGATTGTCATGTCGCTACTGTGTAAAAATGAGAATCCGGTAAAAAAAAAACACATTAACTGTTTGGCCCCCATTGCATTAGATTCAATTACATTACGTGCTATTTTTCTTTTTAGTATTTTCAATCATACAATCTTCAATAAAAAATATTACACATAAATCGAAATTTTTTTTTTAACCACTCATTTTTTTAAAAAAAATACTATTCCACCATTTTTGTTTCTAGAAAATGGGGTCCAAATGAGGGCTAAAATGAGTGTCAAACAGGGCCTGGTTTTCACTATTTGGTTCCCACAAAAATCAAAGTCATTTTAACCATATATTTTTATTGAACTCAGATTTTTTTAGGACATGTTTGAGCCACATTATTTCAAAAAAATATATTTTTAAATAGTAATTTAATATCATTTCAATCACATATTTTTCAATAAAATAATATTACAAACAAATCAAAAAAATTTCATTATTTTTTAACCACACATTTTCCATCAATACAATATTCAAGAATGCATTATTACCAAAATAATGTGGTTCAAACACATATTTAACTTAACCACATATTCCATCGATCTTAATTAAAATATACTAAAAATTTGATTTTTATATAACCAAAATAAGGGCAAGCTAGGGATGGCAAATTTTTCCAAGAAACCTCTTCTCGAAATCCTTGAAATCGTTTCAAAAATGTTTTTATGTTTTTCAATGTAAATAGTTTTAAAAAATAATATTAAACCCTTATTTGTTTTTCATTATTTACTCATTAAAATGAAAAACATGATCGTTATTCATTACATCAAATCACCATATTTGAAAATATATTTCTTATGTGGGACTCATAACGACTATTATTTTCATTCTCATTCCTATATCGTTGTAGTTATGGGGCCTAAATAATTAACTAATAAAATGGGATGACAAATGAAATTTTTTTAATCCGATTCTTCCGCGCTACAGATCCCAAAAATCCCCAACCAAGCAGGAATGATAATGGTAGACCAATACGCCTCGCCATCTGCTTTTACAAATTTTTAAATTTTTCAAAACCTCAACTATAAACATTTATTTCTCATTTTGCGTTTATTTGTAGGATTGATTTTTTCAAGTGAAAAAATGAATTTTTTTTCAAATATATGTATTTAAAAAGTACGAAAAAGTATATATCCCATGTAGTTATAAATGATTTTGAAATAATTTTTAAAAAATAGATTTGAAATTATGTTTGTTCTTTACAATAATAATACTTTTAGCTTAAAGAAAGCTTGTTTCTTTCCCTCTTTCTATAAAAATAATTATATTTCAATTAAATTTGTCAAATTTAGATTTTAAAAAAAATGGAAATGAGATTAAATCCAAAATCCAACTGACAAGAAGAGAAAAAAGAAGAAATAACTTTGATCATTATTCAATGACTTAGAATAAAAATATGGATTTTTCTACTTGCACATAAACGGTTATCAAAAATAATATGGAGACAGAAGATTGAACGAAAAGCTGACCATGTTTTAAACCGACAACTAGTAAAATGTCATGTATGTATTATATAATCCTCTGTATAAAACTTAATATACATGTAGCAACATCCTCCAAATAATTTCCCCCTTGCATAATATAATTGCCAGCGAGTAGAGACAATAAAGTATACTCTCTATGAGTTATCAATTGTCAACTTTTTTGTACAGTTGGCTAAAATACATTTCATTTCTAAAACTAAAAAATAAATAATTTGAACATAAGTAAACCTAACCTATAAGTTTGTTATAAATAATCAAACTTCATTTTCAATTACATATTTCAATAAATTCGCACCACGCATTTCCATCTATTTATAAATTACTAGTCTGCGTCTCGTGCATTGCACGAATTTTGTATTTATTTTGGTTTTATTAGCGTAAAATATATAGATTGTACAAAAAGTATTTGGAAATAAGAAATGTTTGTTTGATTCTCATCTTTTGGTCGACTGTATATTTTATTTTTATTCTTATAAATAAGTATAATGAATGTTGTGATTGTATATATGTCAACGATAATTTATTTTTAATTATTTATTGTATTTTTTTGTTTAATATAGATGAAGATATTTTTTTTATCTGATATTGTAAATAAGTTGTAAATTGAATTTTACAAAATGTTTTTCTTTAGCAACTTCGATTCGAGAGACTATACTTGTAGTTCAAAAATAACCCATGCAGTTGTAAATTGAAAGAGAATATCCACATACACAAATATTTAAATAACAAACTCAGGTTCGCACGTAAAATGACTTGAAGTGACACTTACTGGATGGCCAATTCCCTTGTTAGTGTAAGAATTAGAACCCTAACAGTAGACCTATTCTTCGGACGATACAACAGCCACTTCAAGGTTGGTAGGACAAAAGAATTTTAAATAAATTTTACTTGAAAGAGAAAAGAATTAAAAAGAAATTTAAATAAATTGACAAAAAAAAACCAATCATTTATAAAGTAAATTTTCAATAATTAAATAATATTTATATATTCTTCATTTAATTTTCATAACTTTCTTTTATTTTTTACTTCTAAATAATTTTAAACGAATTTTTTTACTTATATAAGTAATTTTTACATATATTAGAAATATTTTATGTTAATATGTTTATTTTTTAATTTTTTTTTATTAAAAGCGATTTTTTTTTTTTGCTTATAAAAGTGGTCAGCACGAAGTAAGGCGGGAGGTATGGAAAGTTGCGTGTTATATAGATTCACATTACCTTTCTTACACAATCTATATAATATAATAATATAAGCAGATAAGTTGATTTGAAAAGCGTGGCCATAGCGTATGAAAATGGAGAACGGAAAGTACAAAAAAAAAATTTGAATAATCCTCCGTGCACGGAGACCACACTATATATAATTTTTTTTAATTCTTTTTTCTTCAATTTTTTTAACCTACAAATAACTTTTTCGTTAAAATTGAAAAATTAAGTTTTATTTGGANTAAAAAATTCAATATTACTATAAAATTAAATATTGTCTGAAATTATTAGATATATCCAACTACGATGATATAGTTTTTTTTTTAATAATGTAAAAAAATATATATATATATATATATTTGGTTAATTTTTAATTTTTTTACAACTTGAAGCAAACTTTTTACTATGTAAAGAAATATACTAAAAGTTTGAGTTAAAATTTAATCTAAAGTAATATTTAGATAAATTTAATTTAAAAAATTCAATATTACCATAAAATTAAATATTGTCTGAAATTATTAGATATATCCAACTACGATGATATAGTTTTTTCTTAATAATGTAAAAAAAAAATAAAATATATATATATATATATATATATATATATATCCACGCACTCTATGCACGGAGGAACGCATCTTTTTTGCTCCTCACTTGAAAAAAAATGATATTTTAAATAATTGAAAAAAAAAATTACGTCATACCGATTACCGCATAATTATTTTTGAGCAAAATGATGTATTGAGAAAAATGATGCAAAGAAATAATAAATGGTAATAAAAAATTGATTTTTTTAAAGAAAAACGACTAATACGCATTTTTTAACACATACATTTAATGTCCGTTTAACTATTTTCGATATTTATTTAGATCATTTGATATATATACGATATAGTTCTCAAAATGAGTTTCGAGAGAATGTAAAACATTTATGATTCGTATAATCGTCGACAAATTTTTAAAGTTAGCTTGTTATCGAAAATTTTGAAATAGTAATAAAATAATTGATTTTTTTTAAAGAAAAAAGACTTATGCGGATTTTTTTAACGCATACGTTTAATGTCCGTTTAACTATTTTTTATTTTTTTTAAATATTTGTGTTATTTACATTATAAATTTTTTTTCAATTTAAAATTATTTTCTCTTAATAATTTCAAATAGAAACTTAGATTTGAGAATTTTTTTCTGTATGGTTTTATGTTATAAATAATAGTTTTTTCAATTTAGAATTCTTTTTAATTTTTTCTTCAAATTTTTTATTATTAATCAGTATTTTTTTAATAGTTCGAGATAAAATTTAATTTTCTAGTAATAATTCAATATATAAAATGATGAGAAAAAAAACATATTCACTCCATGCATGGAGAAATTTTTTTTCGTCATACCACATAATTTTTTTGAGCAAAATGATGCATTGAGAAAATTGTTGTGAAAAAAGAATAAATAGTAATAAAATAATTATTTTTTAAAGAAAAAACGACATATACGCATTTTTAACACATACGTTTAATCTCCGTTTAACTATTTTCGATATTTATTTAGATCATCTGATATCTCTACGATATGGTTCTTAAAATGAGTTTCGAGAAAATGTAAAATATTTATCTATTTGACTATCGTACAATCCTCGACGAACTTTTAAAGTTAGCCTGTTATCAAAAATTTCGAAATAGTAATAAAATAATTGATTTTTTAAAGAAAAACGACTTATGCGTATTTTTTAACACATACGTTTAATGTCCATTTAACTATTTTTTGATATCTATTTAGATCATTCGATGTCTCTACGATATAATTCTCAAAATGAGTTTCGAGAGAATGTAAAACATTTATCGATTCGACTATCGTACAATCGTCGATGAATTTTTAAAGTTAGCTTGTTATCGAAAATTTCGAAATATAGTTTGAAAATGCCTACTTTGACGTCTCATAACATTTGCTATGATCGACCGTTTCACGCACCGTTAACGACATACAATACTATGCCGCGAGTACTTCAAAACGATATTAAGAATGTAATATTTCGACTTCGTTTGATATCTCGTAAAGAGCGTGAAAATAAACACAAAAACATAAGTAAAAAAAAATTTCTCTCTCCGTGCACGGAGAGATTTTTTTTTTTTGCTGTGTAGTTTTACGTTATAATTTTTTTTTTCAATTTAAACTTTTTTAATTCTTCTCTCTTCAAATTTTTTACTTACAAGTAATATGTTGTAAAAAAATTTCTGTCGCATATTATCTCTATCTTTTTTTTTATATATATAAAAAAAGTAATTTTTTTCTTATATCCCTACTATATATATCTATATCGTAGTGGAAGAGGAATGGAAATTGCGTGCTGCAGTAAATTTGGAGATAGTATATAACAAAATAAAATATATATCAAACAAACAACGTCATTTTTGGCCTCCAGTTGAAAAAAAACAAAAATACAAAACAAAAATGCTACAGTAAAGATGGATCAAGACACTATTGCTTTCTACAGTACCCTCACATTCCCCTTTTAATATAGTAGGGAAACCATTTATAATTCTTCCCATATTTTACACTTGAAGGAAGAGACGTTTTCCCATCTATATTTCCCTTAACCGAAGGAAAGAAAATTGATCATTTACCAAGATTTCTCTCAAGTGCAAGATTCAGATGGATCAAGCCGTTTCCCTACTGCAACAACCGCATCTACAAGGGAAGGATCTAATTGCATTAAATATTTTAACAAATATAAAAACACAACTGAATCTCGACTAATGCAGTAATGTAAGTGTATCCAAATTTGGACAAATTAGTCCTTTACTTAAAAGTCTAAACTAACATCCATCAGCTTCCAAATAAACGTACAGACAATTTGAAGATAACATCAAACTCAACGGGTGTCTTAATAGCTCCAATGGTTCAACCTGTATATTTCAGAATGCAAATAAAAGTTTCAGCTCACTCGTTCTCCAGGGATTGCCAGATCCAGTGGAATAACGGAGGTCCTGCATGTCGATTTTCCTGCCCCAGTAGAAAACATGTTTAGTTGGGTAGGACCAAATGTAAATAGACAGCTCCAAATCAATATATAGCAATGGCTCTCTATAGTCCAGTACCCTGGTTTCTTCTCAATTAGTTATACAATTGATTATCAGTAAGCTTCTCCCAAATGCATCAAATTTTACATCATCACTCAACAGATCCACTGTTTCTTGTCTTTAGTCTACTACTTCTACGAACCTCTGAAGATGGGGCATCAACTAACATATTCTGCTCCTGGATTTGAGTATCTGGTGATTGATCTGTCTTACTTTCCCTCTTTCTCGATTTTGGCATTCCAGACTTATATCCACTGGCAGCCTCTGTCACCAATTTTGCAACCCCACTCGAAGAATTATCCTTGGCGACACTTTCTGATTCCAGATCAGGTCGTTTCTTGTTGTCATGATTCAAGGAAGTTCCTTGTTTCGAATCCGTTTCAGTTTTCTTCAATTCCATTTGCGGTCTATGGTTAAAGCTCCAACGGGTATTCTCAAACCATTTGGTAACCTGTACAACAAACGTACAATGAAATATAGATATTTCAAATTACAAAAGAGGATCGGTAGGGCAAGATAAATGTATGCACCTGCTGGATCGTGAGCTCTAATTCCTTTGCCAAATTCTCTTTCACAGCTCGTTCAGGGTATTGATTTTGTCTGAAAGATTCAAGGAGTCTCTACACCAACACAGCAACCATCATCAGATATTCAACAGAAGGAATGTTGGAAAGCTATAATATTGCTTATGGAGGAACAAAATAATGTTATACATATAATAACGTATTCTAAATTATTATGAGAGTGCAGCTTATAGAAGATGCTGCGGACACACTCCATATAGTTTCAAAGAATACATGTAATACACGCGCACCCACGCACCAGTGGGAACAAAATCCTTGCATGCAGATTGAGTGGTCATATTTTGTGAACCACCTATAAAGAAATGGTCATAGAACATAATTCCCAATAGGATTTTAAAACTATTAAGGAAATGTATACACGACTAGTACCTGTGTTACAGCTTCTCCAAGCCTTTTAGGTGCTGATCTTTTAACATTTGCACGCACAGAACCCGTTTCAGCAGGTGCATTGATTGTATCATTATCAAGTACATTTTCGCTTGCTCTTTCAGACCCATGCTCACTCTCTTTCGGGTTTTCATCCTTGGAATAATCCATTTCATTTCCTGCTAACGGAGTTTTGTCAGGAGACACCACGTCTGCCTTTTCACGGTTAATCTTCCTTCTCTTCTGAGAAGGAATATCTTCAAAATCTTCATCGCTTGATTCAGAAGAAGAATTTCCATTTGTTTCCTTTAAAAAATACATCATAAACATAAGCAGACAGAGAAGTAACAAACTGCTCTAGAGAAACAGCGTCAAGAAAGAATAATGCAGCAAGAAACAAAGCAAAAATAAGCGCAGGGAAGAGAGACATGTTAAGCTAAATAATGTTTTGAATATCCAAACCAAAATTAATACTGATTGCTGAGAGAGTAACTGATGCAAAGAACCTTCGCAATCATAATCCTCAATGATAACCAACTCCTTCGCTGAATTTTTGAGAACCCCTTGCAACATTTTTGTGTGATTAGCAAACTATATGCTTTCGTAATGTCTTCAGCTTCAAATTGATTGCATATAGCATGTAACTTACAAAAAAGAGAGAATCTCTATTGCAGTGACTGAAATCATGGCCAAAGTTGGTCAAAAAAGTGGCACCTATCAAGTACATGCATCGAAATTAAGAAGACTCTTAATTCCCTATTAAGCCTGGTACACATGAAACATTCAACTCCCAACAAAAGACCTAGTGAAGAAAACACAAAATAAACAGCTGACAATCTGCTCCACCTATTGATTGTGTTTGTAACAGCATTCAGTTCAGCATGAATTACAAATGAGATGAATCTAAGATTTAGTTTGATCACAAAGACGTTCAAAATATGTCAAATGGACCAAAACTTGAATTAGTGATGTAGATGGATTTAGTGGAAGTCGTGCTTTCTTGTGGACTGGCTGGTTTTACAAGATTCCAACTTTAGATGTCACGCAGAAAAAATCAAGACTGCCATAACAAATCCAGATGCATGGTGAACCGCCTTTAACATGATAAAAGGTTACAATGGATAAATCAAACAAAAATATAGTGTGAAAATGTAAAAGAAACTCACGTCATTCAATTTTTTATAATCCAACCGTTCTACGCGTCTTTTCCCAGACAGAGGTGCATCACTGGTCTCCAAAAGGTACGAGAGCTCGCCTCTTAGCGATTGACTCTTCACTTTACCTGCTTTAGATTTTTCTTCATCAGCACCTAAAACTGGAGAAATTTCAGGTGCAGCGGCGTCATCAAGAAGAGCACCAAGATCCTCTGAGTCAGATGTGAAATCAGAACTTGAACTATCCTGCTCCACCTCCTCATCTTGAACTGGAGCAGCGGGATCAAAATCATCATCTTCTGAATCATCAGAAGGAAGTCCCAAATACTGTTTGGTATTAGGAGAAGCCGTCAAATCATCAGATGCCAATAAGTAATCAGAATCATCAGAACTTGATTGGTCTCCAGATTTGTCATTACTTAATCCATCTCCTGAAACCTTCAAGACTGTATCTGGCTTATCAGGGTCATAATCATCATCCTCAGAATCATCCGACAAAGACCCAGAACCATCATCCAGCTTCTTCCCTGACACCGATGCAGTAGCCTCAGGAAAGATCTTCTGTAAATGAGAGTGGGGCATAATGAGCAGCAACGTATCAACAATTAACCACTATCCATCCACAAAAAGTTAAAGACTAGACCTCCCAACTGTCAATGACAGAAAGATTTGTTCCTTGGAAATCATTAAGATAACCAATGCAATCAACTTTACAATCACATCCAGGGCAAAGCCAGCTCTCATCATCTGGAGGAACTGTATATACGCCCAAAAAGGGAATAATATTATACCAAGAGATTAAAGAAGACATTAAGGACATGAGAAACAAAAGCAGGGTATGTCATGTATGGATTTACTGTCTTGTTTTAGCAGAGGTGGTTCCAAACAAAACTGGTGAAACCCACGTTCACATGCACCGTCACAAAGAATAATATCATTGCCAGTTGTTATATCCTTAGAGCCACATTTCGAGCAGAAAATCTGCAATAAAGATATATGCTTAAACATTCCCAAACCAATTCTGAATTATACACACAAAACTAAGTCGTGTTGTGTGCAAATCTTGCAAGCAGTGTTCTAAAAGGCAAAGGCGAAGAGTAATATTGTCCAAGGAACATGGAGCCTCCTATGCATGGGGCTCACCAGTTTCAGATTTGGCCCCTATTTGTCTCCCTTTAAAACAAAACTATTTAATTCTCATACTCATTTTCAACCACATATTCACACAATAAAATATTTTACATGTAAATTGAAAACATTTTCCTACTTTTTAACCACAAATTCTCCAAAAAATCACTATTCAAAACATCATTTTTTTCAAAATAATGGCCATCAAATAGGGGCTTAATAATTTGCCATTTTTCAGTCAACCAAGATTCTTTCAACAGCTATAACTCGTATCATATTATTTAATTATGCACAAATTTTTATGTAATATAAAATTCAAGCCACATGCAGCATCTGAAAGGTTTCTGGAATAAATACTCAAGCAAATCAGTATGAAATAAAGCTTAAAAGAATGTCCAGTTCACCAAAACAGAAGCAAGAATCTGAACAAATGGGAAACACCTGATGATTTAGTAATGCATAGTATCACAGATAATATAATTGGCCGTAGAAGAGAAAATGAATACATTGGAAGCACCTAATAGCACTTGGACATTTACATGAGAAATGACATATAAAAACAAAAAGGATTATATTGATTGCCAAATAATATTACAATCCTGATTTCGCAAAAAGGATAACAAAAAAGAGCTACCAATTTCCAATAAATAACAATAAAAATGAAAAAGAAAAATGAAAAGCAACGTAAGATAGCAACAAAAAGAAGTTCTTTCCCATCCAACTCTAGGTGTTAAAATGCCTTTTAAAACATCGATCAAAAGCAACAGAACTGATGGATCCGGGCATCGGTGCAACTCCATGTGCTAAATTCATGTGCCACACGTGGAGTGCAAAACTGAATTTAATGAAGCCCGCTATGATGCTCGAACTCTTCAAAATAGTCAGGGTACCCGTGTCGGGCATGGCAAGACATGGGTATGAATATGGAATATATATCGGATTCACCAAATTTCAACCAGACATTTCGTCGTTTTTGCTTCTTCTTCTTCTTCTTTCTTTTCCTTTTCTTTTCCTTTTCTTCTTTCCCCTTTCTGCTCTCTATAAACCTAGCGTTGCTGCCAAAAGGGTGAATGCTCGAACTCTTCAAAATAGTCAGGGTACCCGTGTCGGGCATGGCAAGACATGGGTATGAATATGGAATATATATCGGATTCACCAAATTTCAACCAGACATTTCGTCGTTTTTGCTTCTTCTTCTTCTTCTTTCTTTTCCTTTTCTTTTCCTTTTCTTCTTTCCCCTTTCTGCTCTCTATAAACCTAGCGTTGCTGCCAAAAGGGTGAAGAAGGCAGCGACGCTAGGTTTTCCCTTCTTTTTCTTCTCGTTTCTTTTTTCTTTCTACTTTCTCATTTTTTTTTCCTTCTCACCATATCGGTGGTTTAGGGTTTTGTTTGTATAAAATAAAAATGAATTCCATAGTGCTACTTGGTGCTCCACTAAGTCCAAATTACAATCAAATCCATCATTTTCTATTTATATAACATTTAGTAATTTCCATAATTGGAAACTAGTATTCATCTTAACTCCTTATTTAATATCCATTTCCTTCTTTGTGATTTTAGATTGGTAAGGAAACAAAAGTTTGAAAGACGTACCCACGTACCCGTATCCGAAATTTGAATTATTTTTAACTATATTTCCGTATCCTACATTTTAGAAAATAAAAAATCCGACATTTAGATACATACCCATACCCGTACCCAAGGTTGAGCATCATAGAATGAAGGTATGCCATCCAAACACCTAATATAATGCATGTGATATAGAATAGAAGATAATAGAGCAACTGAACATAAGGTAATTTTGTACATCTTCACTGTCGATCTCTCCTGCGGAGTCAAACAAAGATGCTGGAAGCTTTCCCACAGCAAGTGACAGATCAAGGCCTTGAAATAACTCTCTTATTCTCAATTTGTAATCTAAGATATGAGATTTTGCACGCTGAAGCTCTTTCTCTGGCTTTAATTTTTCCAAGCTGCAAGAAGAAAAATAATAATAAACCATGCTGATTAACAACAATCCAAGATAAATCAGTCAAATCCTTAAATACAATACAAAATCGGTTAAAAGCAAGAATAAATTGATCAATCAACAAACATTATGATTTAATTACCATTAACTAGGGTGGCTTAGCTTTTATATTCATGCTATCTCAGCTCAGATTACATCGTTACATTCAAGACTACTTGAAAGGATGAGTTTGTGCAACAATGTTGACAAGATGTTTATTTTTCTCGTGCTGTCCAAAACCTACACTAACCCTAGTTAAGAGGCAGACTACAACAAGCTCCATTAATGTTCTTCGGGCAAATTCAAACTGTCCAAATTGAGTTGAAAATAATGAGAAATGAGAAATTAAATTATGCATAGTGATAGCATGTAAACTTGAACTGCAGGCTCATATAAGGCAGCCATTTTGAAGCTACACCCAGAAATATCCATCATTGAAAGAAAAGGAAACAACATTCAAAATTAGTAACTGAAGGGAAAAAAGATGTTCAATAATTGCAGCAGAGCATATACATGGTGAAAATGCAGTTGAAAGAATACCATCCCATCCCATAATAGAAGTGCAGGCCAGCGTTTTGAAATTTTCCCCACCTTCAAATGTGTAGAAGATATTTATGCGACAACCATTCTTGCTTGACAAGATTAGCATATTTCTAACGTTTTCCTCATTTTTCTTAAATAAATTGACACAGTTATAGATATAAGCAGAGGGCCACATTTATTAACATATACTATTTCAATCTACCACTTATCAACAGCGTCAATAAGCCTGAAAAATAAAAAACAGAAATCCTACAGCAAGTATGCACAGATTTTTGCAGACCATACAAACCTTTGTCTTTTCCATCCTTCTGCAGAATATGCGTCAATCAGGTTCTGTTCATATCTTATCCGGTGCATTAGATATCTAAGATGGGTCCTTGTTCTAGAGAACTCATTCACTGGACCTTTATTCATCTCCTTCCTTTTTCTCCCCCTCCTTTTCTTTTCTCCATTAGCATTGTCTTGCACCGTAGTGTCTTTAGGATCAGAAGCTTTAGGTTTCTCTTGTGATTTTGAACGCAGAACCCACTTATTATTCACTGAATTCTTCGACGTTCTAAACTGCACAGGAGTTCCTTCTTCTTCAGCCTTCAAGAGACTAGTATCTTTATTTAGATTTTTCTCCATTGCTCCTGCTTGTCCAGGAAGAGTATTTACAGAGGTGCGGCCACATGGTGTCTCAAAATAGCCAAGAGCAAGAACAACAGTTATTGCCTTATTTTCAGAAGATACTTCCAAGTTTTCAATGACAGATGACAACGTCATATTTTCTAATAGCGGTCCTTTTTGCTCTGCGCTGAAATTCTGGGTAATGTCTCCAGAAGTTGGTCCCACTTCTTCAAATCCAGTAGTGGTCTCTTCCGTTAAAGCTATTTTATTTTTAATGTTCTCAGCTCCCACCACCTCTTTCTGCTCTATTAACTCAGTAACAACACAGTCCTTCGGTGTCTGGGGTTCAATACAAGAATTCTGGTACAGAACTTCAGAAATTTCCAATCTTTCTAGCTCATTATACTGGGATACTTGAGTCTCTTCGCCTCTCGATCCCTTTTGTGCATTTTCAACCTTCTGACATTTCTGTTCCAATAAGTCATAGCCAACGGTAGTAAAATGAAGCTCTTCCCTTCCTTCAACTGTAGGTTGTTTGGATTCTTGAATCCCTACTTCTGACAATCCCTTTTGTACATTGTCAACCTCGTGACAATTCTGACTCAATAAGTTAGTATAATGAAGCACTTCTCTCCCTTCACCGGCAAGTAGCTTGGGGCTTGCAGCTCCTTTAGTCTCACAATTCTCTTGTTGTACAGGTACATCCATATTCACCGAACCAGACATACAAACACTAAAAAGACCAACTCCAGAAACAAAATTCCCCCCAGTATCACTAACTAAACAAAAATCTTCAACTGCACCAAATATTCAAACAAAAACCACAATTTCCATTTCAATACACCCTCACTGACCTGGAATTCTCTCACACACAGAAAAATAATGATATTACACTTCTTTTCATGCAAATTTTCGCTATTAGTTGCTAAAAATAAAAATTTAGAACAAAAATCGAACATGTCAATTTCCATTGTTACAACATTATTCAGCAAAGTAAAGCAAAACATAAGTGAGTATAGACAATCATATATCTATGTACCTTCGGTCTCAGATCACGCATAGAAGTCGGTAGAAAGGTAGGGCATTTTAAGTTTACCTTATTTATTTTACTCAGAGCAGAAATTAAACGAGCGCAAATGAAAGTGAAAGGGTGAGGTTATTTGTGATATCGAGGATTCTCCTCATCGCCAATAAAATGTGAAAGGCGCTCTGGAACACTCTAAATCAGGCGGTGCTCAACGTACAACTGTACAAGCGCTGGCAAGAGGGGGTGAGGGGCGCTTTTGTATCCCGAAACCTCTAATATGCGCTGGGTGTGGAAGAAAAGGTGATAATATGGGCCTGGAAATATTGGTCTGAAGCATTTGAAATGTAGCATGCTTCTCGGAATGGTCCATTAAGCCATACCAAGCATCAAGGCCCATGACCCGAAAATAACCCGAACCCGAACTCGCACCAGGGCCCACCCCACCACCGGTCCACCTGTTTGACTCAATCCTATTGTCTGTTAATTCACGGACACGCAATAAATAATACATATATTGTGGCTGTGGGCTGTGGCAGTTACAGTTTAGGGCCCATCGGGGAAGAGAAGAGAAAGAAGGAGAAGGTAGTGGTTGTTAATGGCAATCTTCGCTTCCTTTCTCTCATGTTCTCCTCTTCCTCTTCCTACCATACGATGTCATTGCGGGATTTCACCTGCTGGGCCTTTCACTGTTAATTATCCCACTAGGTGTTTTATCAAATCTTCAAATCTAAGAACCCTAGTTTTAGCTTCTTCTACCGGTGGGGAATTTATTGCTGGCTATGGGAATTCACGGTCGAAGGTGAGAGGTTATATGATTGAATTTTATTTTCTGTTTACTAAATTTGGTAGTTTTGATTTCATATATATATATATATATCGAAGGTGAGAGGTTATATGATTGAATTTTATTTTCTGTTTACTAAATTTGGTAGTTATATATATATATATATATTTTGTAATCTTGCTGGTTCGGGGAATTCTTAAAATAGCTAACTTTGCTTGGGAATTAGACTAGAGAAGGAACACAACGAAAATTCTTTGATTGTCAACAGAAAATTAACTCATCTTGGCTTAGTAAAATGTCGGAAATTAAATTTCAAATGGAAGTTGCAATGGCTAATCGACTTTATTGGAGCCGAATGAAAGATACATAGAATATATAATGGCTAGCTTATTTGATTTGCTGCAAATGACTGGGAGAGATGTGGGATTAGAATTTTGCAAATAATATAGATTTTAAGGGAAGGCAAAGAGGTAGTAGGTCTGCCAGGAACTGATAATGCATATTAATACCTCGACATAATATTATATTTTCCAGAAATCAGTTCTCTCAAATTTGATACATGAGATAGAGCCTTTGGATGTGAGCCTTATTCAGAAAGACGTTCAACCTACGACTATAGATGCCATGAAAAGGACCATTTCGGGAATGTTGGGTTTGCTTCCATCTGACCGATTTCAGGTTATGATAGATGCGTTATGGGAACCACTCTCCAAGCTGTTGATTTCTTCAATGATGACCGGGTAGGTTCACTTTTCGTGACACATACTACACTATTTTATTGGGCACGAAAAAAATAAAGATAATGAGATGCGTAATGAAGATAAGTAAATATTGTTGAAAGTGAGTGCTAATAATTTAGTCTAATATAATAATTAACTTTATCCTATGGTGTTGTGGTTTGTTTATAATTTGTGAATAACCTCTCAAAGGCAATAGGTTTGTTGCCATGTGCACTTGATTCATACTAATATACTAGAAGTAAATAAATTGGAGAATAGATTGTGTAATCTCATGAATCAGGGACTCATTCTCTTAGATATTTTGTTCAGGAAGCTACCTAATCTTCAACTTTGTGACCTAACACTAATTTATTTACTGATGTGGATTTATGTGCTTAAGACGGCTCAAAGGTACTTTCAGTGGAGATTGCAAGACAAGCATGTAGGCTCTTGTTTAAAGAACAAGTTAACTGATAAATTGAGCTTAGAAGCGAATCAATTGACTGTTTTGAGGTTCAGCATTATTGTTTGGAACCCTTGGGTGGGATATTTTGGATTCTAAATGCCATGACCTTTCATTATTTTCTCAAATCATGATGTAAATTTGTATGGTCATATCAGCCCAGGATGGAGCTTGCCTCTGGTGGAGTCCCGTGCCTGATGTGTGCTTGAGTCTGAATAAGCTCTCAGCTAGGGTATAGTATGTATATCATTTGGTGTATTTCTAGGATAGATTATACTGATGTGTTCTTTTTTTTTTAATCATTGTGGTGGAAGATATATAAGTCGCCACTGTCTTTTTGAAACTGTCAACTTCTTTGGTTTCTAGGTTCTCTAACATTTGAGAATACTCAGACGAGAAGATCGTGTATAAATGATTTTAGTGGTATCTCATACATGTGCAAGCGTTCTATATTAGAGAAGTTTTATTTGTTATCTAGAGTTGTTAGCATAACTGTTATTATAACTCTAAAGTTGCTATATTTTACCACTAAGTTACTTTATGTAACGTTCTCTCTTGTGTGCGGCATCTTCATTCGACCTAAATGTTAGTGTATATAACTTTTATTTTTTGATTATTACTTGTACAAGTCATCTGAAAAAAATTAATGATTCAATTTTGTCTCTTCTTTGCTTCCAAGGTCACTATCTAGTCCAATATCATGAGCTGTTCGGGCATGACTCTGTAATCATTAGTGAACTCTGTTTTGAATTTTCGCTAGTGCATAATAGATTACTTTATGGTATCCTATTTTATTGCAGGTATACATTGCGGAATGCTGAACATTGGCTTTGCCTTGAGAAAAATCTTGAAATCTATGAAGGACATATTTATAAGCAAAATACTGAAGATTCTAAACTTGAAGGTGAAGGTTTGTTGATCAATGAAGATGGAGTGAGCAAAATTTTCAGACAAGACAACTTGCCATTATCAGAGACAACCAGTGAAATTACATCAAAGATTCCAGATCTTGGGGAAATGTCTCTTGAAGCTCGAGAATATATGTTGAGATTGCAATCTCGTTTATCTTCTGTCAGAAAGGTGTGTACTTCATGGGTATCATGGATTTCTTAAACTCCAACGTATTAATTTTTTCCAACGTTAGCTTTGGCTTTGCTATGCATTGTCAACTTTTTGTTAATTAACCATGTTATCTAAAAACAGTAATTTCATATTCAAATATGGTTTGGGAGTAAACAAATATCACTTGTTCAAACGAAATGACTGTTTTACCATGAGATAGTATGACTTTGGACATGGGGCCTGGGGCCAATAGACTATCTCTTGATCTACTTTAAAATAAGAGAACTAAAATCAGTTACCAGTATTCAATTTGTGGCTGAAATATGGAAGCTGCCATTTTGTATAGCAATATTCCATAAATTGGATGTAATGGGTATTTTTCCACGTAAGTTTGATTGTTGTGTGGAGTATCATGGTAAATACAATTTCCATGATTTAGAGAGTAGATTACCATCTAACTGGGTTTACATTTTTTGTGGATTGATTAGTTCTTCTTGGTTATGTTATTATATTAGTGGTTGTCTAGTGGGTTCTCTTTTGATTGTCCCTTTCCTTTTTATTGTTTTGCATGTGTACGCTCAGTGCCACTCAAAGAGGGTTTTATTTTCGCATGTTGATTTTTAATCCTTATTCATTTCTCCTATTTAGACAAATGTTATATGACATTCTATTGTTGTTTATTAATCCTGCCTAATCAAGGAGCTCCACGAAGTTAAGAGGAAATCTGCAGCTCTACAGATGCAACAGTTTGTGGGGGAAGAAAAGAATGACTTGTTAGATTATTTAAGATCTTTGCAACCAGAAAAGGTATGCATATATGTAGAAGTGCTAGTGATCATATAAGGAGACTGATCTTTATGGATGATATTGCAATAAACTATGCGATTGTTGCTGCAATAATTTTGGTTTGCTAAGCAATCAACATTTTACAGAAAACGTGTTTTCTTTGCTAAATTTCATTTTCAGCGTCTGCAAGACCTCTCGAATTGAATAGATATGATGTTTTCTATAATTTTTACTGACTGAAATTTCCTTTTTCTTTCATGAGAACCCATTTTGGAATAGGAATTTGAATATCACAACACTGCTTAATGTTTACTTGTTTAGGATTTGTCCAGTTTATCTTTGGTGTAGAACCAACTGCTATTCTTAACTTCCCAACATAAAAATCTGCAAAGGAATGCTCATGAAGTTGTCATCACCTCCTAGTATGACTGGGATTAATTGCACTAGATGCAGTATCTTGCAAAAGGGAGGTGAAAAAAGGTTATATTAAACTGGGGATATCTATCACTTTTCTGCAACTTCAGTGGGTAGTAATCCTTCCATTTCTTTGATGCACACTTTAGCTATGGACAATTTCTACTCTACTTTTGATAGTATAATCTTCACAATTTTTGGGATGTTTGTGCACTTCATCTGGCTCACGAGGCATGCATCAATTTCGTCATTTTTCATTAGGGAGGACAACTAGCTTTAAGTGGCAGTTCCACTTCTATCAACTCTGCTTTTACTGTCCATCCTTCTGTTTTCTTCATTCTTGTGATGGATACTGCTACTTCAATTGAACAGGTAGCGGAGCTTTCAGAACCGACATCTCCTGAGTTGAAGGATGCGATACATTCTGTAGTACATGGTCTCTTGGCTACCCTTTCTCCTAAGATGCATTCAAAGGCACCTGATCTCTCTGACGACCCAGCTATAGGAACCATAATAATTGAAACAGAAGAAGACTGCATTGATCTTGTTGAAAACACTTCCCTTCAATTCCAGCCCCTTAATTGTTTGACACGTGATTATCTGGCACGCCTGCTGTTTTGGTTAGATCATATATCTCTGTTTACTTACTTTGTCAAGGGTATGCTTGTCTAGAAATATAAATTATTTATCCATTTTATACTAACTTTCTCAAGTCATAAAATGAAATGTTTTGTTTTTCTTTATTTTTCATTTTTTCTTTGAGGCAATTGTGTTGTTCTTTTTCATTTTTTTTCTTCAATTTGTAGAAATGTTTGGGTATCCCCCATTCTATTGTCTTACAGCATGGATCATGAAATCTAATAGTGGTGGATTCTCTTTCGCTCCGAATTTTGAACACCTTCAGTTTAAGAGACCATATGCATGTGGAATTAAGGACATTAGAATCCCCTAGACATATTTTACCTGTTCATTGTTTTCACAAGGAACAGGCTTGTAATATTTCTCTATACGTAAGAATCGTTGGCTAGATTTTACCCGTTCATTGTTTTCATAAGGAACAGGCTTATAAACTGCATCACTGATCTTCAAGCTGGGATAATAAAATTGGTTTCTGTAGATTTTATGTTCTGGGATTCACATTTGTCATTTTATTTGGTGAAGGTGCATGTTGCTGGGACACTACCTTAGAGGCCTAGAATATCGGTTGGGGCTTATGGAACTTCTGTCCTTGCCTTGTGTGGAAGAGAATGGTAGTACTGAAGAGTGAATAAGTTAGTTAACAACAGCTTTAATTTACTCAGTTACATGTGTATATACATATTTGTCTGTTATCCAAAATAGTAACTATGTTAATATGTACATGTAACAATATGATTTGTTTTCCATGTAGAATAATATGTAGAACCAAAACTTGCTAGTTCATACCTGTAGAAATAAGAAACTTGTGTGATTTTAAGTGAACAAATTCCAAGACCTGTGTTTTGCTTACATTTTGTATAGCTGTACATTTGTGTTGAGCGTGTTAGTCAATGATTTGAGCAATAAACGTATGGACTGTCCTGGGCATTTTGAAAACGCCTAAATAGAAGAGGTAGAAAACACATACTTACGACGAAAGCTCTTTTTTCTCTTCAATTTTTGCCCAGTACATCCAGGCGTACACAATGGGGTGGGAGAAAGGTCGAATTTTGAGAAAATGAATCCAATTAGAACAAACTAAAAGTACAATTCTATCTTCAACAATCCAATCTTTCTATTTGAAAAAACACATAAAAATGATATGAAATTACCCCTAAAAGACAGGTGAAACAATGCAGGGGAAGTTTTTACCCTTCAAATTCAAGGTAGATCACTAGATTCTATATGATATAGAAAATACTGCCAAATGCTTCCACAGCATGACTAAAAGTAACATTACAACAGATCACTCTCTACGTCTATTCAGAGTCTGATGAGTATAAGCTTTGACGGACGCTCTTGGTTTTGCCTTTAGATTTGGATGCATTGAGCGATGATTCACCCTCATAAACGATAACCTGGGATTTTGCTAACCTCTCCTCAAGTTCCTCAGTGCTGAACTCGTCTGTTCCACCAAGCTCGTCAAATCCAACCTAATTTGCATTTCAGCTATGATAAAGCTTCACAAGATCAAATGTGAACCCAAGAGATTAATAGTAATGGTAAATCATTTGCATACCACATAATCATCCACTTTAGCATTTTTTATGAGGGCAAGGGTAGGAAGAACCACAATTTTGAGCTTCTCGGCCAAGTAAAGACTCTTCTCAGCATTGATTTTCACAAAGCGCGTCTCAATGTGCTGCTTTGCCAATATACTCAGATGCTTGTCCATGACCTGCAATTGAGCTACATTGATTTATTTATTTCTCAAAATTAACCTCTGCCAAGAAGTCAGGATGAAGTTCAATACCTGTAAATTTACAGGCAATGCAATACAACAATATTCTAACTTAGCAGTTAACTTTGTGTGTCTAATGTTGCAAAACATTCGGTTTATATTATAATACTTGGTTCTAAGGATCGAACTTTTTTCCCCCATGTTTATTGTCACAACAGTTATATCAACCAGCATCAAACTGATAGTAGATAAACTCTTTCTTAATTCAGAAAACCAAATAAGAAAGGGGATCGAAGTAGTTGCACAAAGAGGTAGGACCCCTTCAAATACAGTGACTTTGCATCAGTAAATACTGGAGGGAAAAGAAAAGGCCACCTCACAAACAATTAAGCCGAACATATATCAAAATGAAATTCACAAGGGCGTTGCAACATGAATCATTACGTCTCGTGCCAAGTAAAAATGGAAAACGTAGTTATTGGATAACTTTAATTCCATCCTCCATTAATTATCCAAGAAACTAAACTAGAGAGCCTTCAATTCTACTTCTAGACTTCCAGATCAATGCTTTGCACTTTTTACCTCTCACGCTTGATATTAGCCACAAATGCTCTTGTGATCTTCACAAGGAATCAAGCATCTTAGAATCTAAACATGACTAAGTCAAAACAAAAACAGTCTTGAATCCCGATTGAATAATTTTTTTCAACAGACCCTGCTATGGTGGTGTTCTAATCCTTTCTAATCCTACAGAAAACATCATTCAATTATAAAGATCTTAATTACAGTCTAATCTCAAGTACTATGCGTAAACTAAAATAAAACAGTTTCTATACAAACTCCACCAGATTAAGAATCCATTTTGCACTAAAATCTAACAATCAGCTAATATCACTTATTAAATAGTTTATAAGCTAAAAATTAGATATTTTCACTAATTATCACAGATGCGAATCTACAAAAGCTAACGTACTCAGACTTGTAAATAAATTAATGTATTACGCCAATGTATATGCACCTTGCAAGGCCAATTTTCCCGGTAAAAATGGCACACAACGCGTTCACTGGCTTTGACAACAGAGAAAAATTCTTTTTCGTTGGGGATCTCAGAGTAATCGCCGTGGCCAAGGGCGATCCAGCTTCTACGTTTCTCCGCCATTTTCTTCATCTGTTGCAATCGCCGCTCCCTCAACTCCTCCAAATCATCAGAATCTAGCCGATCTATAGCCGAGATCTCATCATCTATCTTGTCTTCCACAGCCTTCGCCACAGTCAATAATTGCTTCTCCAATATCTGCATTTTTACAATTATTAACTACAAATGGACCAAATTTTCTATATACGTAAATCAACATAATTTACTCATTCATCAAGATTTTTTTTTTTTTTTTATACGTTACCTCTTGAACTTTCGAATTATCCATGGTAAATTGCTGGGAACGTATCGAATTTTTATGCAGCGATTTTGAGAAAATTTGGAATTTGAAAAATGAGAGATTTTCTCTTCATTTCATTTTAGGTGGTTTTGTTTTAAAGGAATAGCGGGCTTTGTGTTAAGCCTGGTCCGTCAGTAACTGGGCTCTCGTTGTGGATCGAAGCCCATCTAGTGGGACAAGAAATAATATTTTGAGAAAATTTTTCATAACTAAGAAGATAAAACTATTATCCATTTCAAACGTAAGAATACAAGTTTCAAATTTCAAAAATTAGACATTCATTAAAATTTATTTATACTTTAATCAATTAATTATATATTTTATTAATTAACTATATTAAAGTTATAGACCTATACAATTTGATCACAGATTCACAATTTAATTAGTCACATTATTTTTCGATCATAAATCAAAATTTTTTAAGATCACAAATTATTTTGCTGTCATAATATAAAACTTTCATAAGTCACAATTTGTTCTTTGGCCACATTTTAAAAATTTGTATGTCACAAATCACAAATATTATATGTCACAAATTATTAATTTTTCGGGTCACACATTATTTTCTGGTCACAATTTATCATTCTTATTAGTCACATATTGTTTATTGATCACAGATTAATCAATTTAATGATCACAATCAACCAAATAATTTGCGATCACCACCAAACAACCACTGCTTCCAACATCACCAATGCCAAAAACATTGTCACTGCCAAGACCATCACCTTACAGCAACACTACTGTCTCAAACAAAATCAACACATACACCTCAACAGACCACAGCCACCAACATCTCACCATCACCACCGCAACCACTACCATGACCATCGCTGTCTACCCCCACCTTCAAAACATGGGAGCTACCCACCAGCACACTCTTAACAACCAAAAACCACCACAACTACTGCACCAAAACACCACCAAAAAATCAACTCCAACATTATCACTGCCATGGCAATAACGAGCAACATACCCAATTTCAGAACCAAAACCAGTGGCTGTGCACCACCATCACCTAAATACCAACAAACCAGTCGCCCAACCACCAACAAAATCATTGCCACTGCCACCAACAAACCCTCAGATATGGCGTTCTAAATATCTATTTAACTAATTTTTGGTGAGGGTTTCGGAAAGAATGGGGTTGACGCTGCTTTCAGATCTAGGGACGAAGATCGCGATCCCGGTGTGCGTAGCTATTGGTATATTGTTTTTCGCTCGTGCAGTGGTTCCTTATTTTGATTGTGAATGTCTCGTTGGAACACACCAGGGTTGTGTCCTTAGAAAGCAAAAACTACGAGGATGGTTGATCGAGGAAGAGAAAGGCAACAACGCAGCTTCCTGCTGTAGCAGTCGGCGACGGGCAATGTTGGTGTGACGCGTCTTCACAGCGGTAGCATCGACTGCAACGATGGCTGCATCATCGCTGGAGAAGAGAAAGTGAGGGATAGAGAGAGACGAGCAAGGAAGAGGGAAGAGATGGGTAGTGACATCTGGGTAGTGGGTAGGGTTTTATTTTTTGGTAATTAGTTTATTTAAATAATTAATTAAAAAAATCTGAATTTTGAAATATCAAACTTCTAACCTGATTTAGGAATTTTGAATATTTAAAGTATGGTTTTGTGTAATTTCCATTAATATTTTTTTTTATTTATAATCTCTATTTTCTGTAAATATTAAACTGTGTTTATTTTCTTTTTAATAAATTTTGGCCTTAACGACATAATTTAATAATGAGACTATGGAATATTTTAGAGAAGTGAAAATTTACAGTGCGTAAATAAGATTAGAGCAAGTTCAATCTACAAAGAAACAAAATAGTTTTTGTAGTCAAGCTCCCCTGGCTTAAATCTTTTCTTCTATCTTGAACATTTATCTGCATACAATCAACATTCACTAAGTTAACCGCCCAGGGCAATGACGATGTGAGATTGCCTAGTGTTAAAATGTATTTTGTCATGGTCATTCAATGCCAGAGGATTAACCTACTTGTAAACTACTAAAATTATCACATTCTGTGTTAAGGATTGTTATACTTTCGTTTTTATCACAAGAAAACGAATTTGAGATATCATTACCGGCAGTGAATGGCACAAGTTTTCCCAAGAATAATACCATGTGATATTTGCCATGAGGGTGGAATACTGACAAGAAGACCATGTTGCGGCTATTCTACAACTACAATAAAACTTTCAAGCAAAGCACAACTAAACGTAAATAAATAAGGATATCCTACTTTTCAAGATTAAATTTTTCACATAGCATTCATAATAGAGAAAGATCACATACTGCAAGATGGTACCGGAGCTCATGTAATACACTTTTATTCTCACTCTCGTCGTACAAATTTGGCCAAGTACAAAAATCGTTAAACCCTAACACGAATGACTTACTCTTCTAATAACCGAGAACCAATGTACTTTGTTTAAAGCCAAAAACAAAACCTGACTCCGACCACACCAGGCGGTTCTAGTTTGGAACATCCTTGAGCGAATGAGCATTCTGTTCTCTAAAAGGATGAATGTCCATGATATATATTAAGAAGATGGTCATTTGACTCGTAAACCAGGGAACCAAATTTTCCTCTTGAGGTAACTACTCAACACCAATGGTCAAACTGCAACAGAGAGCACCAGATTTTCCTTCCAAGGTAATTACTCAACACCACCAACCAACCAACGCGCAGCTGAATGAATCCTCAAAAATATACACGAAATTGATACACAAGCTTAACCAAAATTTGAGCAGTAATTAAAGCAATGCTAATAAGGGAGATATATCTAATACAGATCAAAACGCGAGGAACAGAAAAGCAGGATGACGGTCTTGTCCACCATCTTCTCAACGAAGTGAACATGAACCAAAGTAGGCAATCATATTCAAAGATTACAGAATTATAAGAGCAAGCTAATATGAGAATAAAATCCAATCTAACATTAACTTCATATAGTGGAAATAGTAGGCATAAAAAGGAACTAAATAACACGGGGAGAACGACCAAAGGACCTTTTTCTGCCACTTCTCAATCACATTTATCGGCCCTTTTCAAAATTAATGCGTGATCTACCAGATATTTCAAAACCATCACGCATAGAGCCTGCACCAGCCTTCAAGGTTCCTCCAGTACCAACTTTATCCATGGCCTTCTTCCCTTTCTTTACCTCCGTTAAAAACTGATCCAAACCAAATGGATCAGCTTCTTCAGCCTCTTTTTCAAACTCAACTGGTCTATCTCTTTGACCAGTTCTTTCAGATGTTCCTGTAAATGCCTTGTCAGGCTTAAAACGATCAGTTTTCATTAACTTGTCCAGCTGTTCCTCCGCACCTCCATACATCTCGTCATCTGCATCCTTCTTCGGTCTGTACAGAGTATTCATAGTAGATTGAGCAGTAAATAGGCCCTTATCGTATACGTTGTAAGCATCATCAGTAGCAAAACCAGAGTCCATCCCTTTCTCCTGGTTAAACAATCTCTGGTCATACATAACTTCACCCCCTCTTCCAGCTCCAGCCGAGGCCATTCCAAGAGCAACTTTCTCACTGATATCACGATCTCTATCCCTCGTAATTTTGCTCTTCTTCCCCATTGCAGCATCTTTTGCCTCCAGTCTTCTCTCCCTCTCCCTCTCGCGACGCCTCTCCTCACGAATTTTCTCCCTCTGCAACCTCTCCTCTCTTTCCTCCTTTGACTCCTTGGGGGCATCTCTCACACGCTCATAATCAACACTCATGTCATCACTGTTGATTGCACCCCTCTCAGAAGGCATTTGTGCTGCAGCAGCAGGAGCAACACCAGTTCTCTCAGATCTCGCCTTCCTGGCCAACTCCCGCAGCTCCATCTCTTTCTTCTCCTTTTCTTTCATCATCATCTCCTTCTGAACCTTTGATCGCATTGCAACAGCCTCTCTTGCCTTCTGTTCTGCAACATATAAAGCCTCTGACAATTTAGCAAAATTATCATTAATCTGAACATCCTGAAGCCCCCGACCATCAGCAGCCAGACGTTTGTCAAGCGGTATTGTATAACCCTTAGGGTTCTTCCAGTTGGAAATACATGGTGGAATCTTCCAGTCCTGCTGATCCTTCACAGTCACGGGACGAGGTGGAGAATGCATAACAGGCACTGGGGGAGAACCAGATGCCTTTGGGACCCTCTTATGTTTGAATTTGGGTGGATCCAAGGGGTCAACTGGCATATCAACCATTCGGATAATTCTTTCCTTGGCTCCTGAATTAAAGGCTGCTGACTGTTGTGATGGCTTGTACTTAATAAACTTAGAATCCGAAGACTGTGTGGGAACATTTTTTGGTTGCGCAGCACTCAACCTCACATTCACAATCTTCTCAAGTGCAGCCTTAGTCTCCAGCGTCGTCTCATCGATCACTTTCTGCATCTCATCATCATCTATCTCCTCCTCTTTCTCATCATCTTTCAAGACCTTCGGGACCAAATCCCTATGCTGTGAATGTACAATCTTCTTTGCATTCTCATTTTGCATCACGATCGCATCATATCTCACATTCCCATGCTCATCCACTGTAACAGGCAAAGTCTTTGAACCGGCATTCTGAGACTTACTCCTTCCCATACCAAGTGGGTACTGTGCATAGTGGATTTCTGGAAATGCTCCTCCATCGCCAAAGTCCTCAGGCTTCGAAGGTTTAAATCCAGCCCGTTTCAAGTATGGTGGCACCGGCTTGGGCTTGACCATCTCGGATATTTCAGCCTCAGATGAGCTGTACCTCTGTTTGAACCAAGGATCATTAGAGTGGTCATAATGTGTGGTCCCTGATGACTTTACAGGTGGAAGAAGGTCCTTTAATGCCGCCATCACCCTCTCCTCACGCTTAATCTGCAAAAATTAAAACATGAATAAGAAAATAATAACTCCAGCTGTATATTTTCTAGAATGAGAACATAATAATTGCTGCAGATTTCTTTAAGTGTAATGCAATAGCACAGACATTTTCTTAAAGTGCCCTTTTCTCATAGTCACTGAAATAAGCCTTCCTTTAGACTGTTTATCAACAGCATGGTCAAAAAGTCAATTTAATCCCTTCTAAGACAAGGTCTTCTACTACTTCTGTGCCCTTAGCTTCTTCTCTACAGAAATGGTAGTACCTCTTTCCCCAATCCCCACCCGTGTTCTGGGCCCTCACCCCAACTGTGAGCTCCGGAAACACCCTATAAGAAACCCACAAGACGCCCTGTCTGCTGAGGAAGAAGTATGGTATCTCTACAAGGAGATTGGATAATCTTGTTCATGACTCTGCAGTTGTCAATTTTATCAAAAGATATTTAAACATATTAATAGACCTATTCAATCTGCAGCATCAAATAATTTTTATATATTTGTAACACGAATGCTGTGCAGAGATACAGTTCTTGTCTAATATATAAAGTGAAGTTTCAGGAATACTTTATCAGGGTTAAAAACTTTTACATAAATTTTGTCATATTTCCTTCAAATCTTGATAGATAATGTTATACTGCTCGGCCAGGCACTTAAAATATGGCAGGTGGCAGTACTTTGGGGTCTGGAAATTTTGCTGTCGAGGTGAAAACCTAATTAGATCTGAAGCACTGGTCGGAATGGAAGAGGAAGATGGTGTTTAGAAATATCAATTAAATGGAGGTCAACGTACACAGAAAGGTCTTCTTAGAACTGACTGCTGCTAGTTTAAAATAAAATGGTACAGGTATAGTGTTTAAAAAAGCAGCTATTCAATTTCACTTAATTTGCAAGATTCAATGACATGTAAAATTCATATCTCGGACACCAAAAATATGAAAGAAGCAGAGAGAAATCAATTAGAACGTATCGAGACAGCAAAATCACCAAAAAAATTTACAAAAAAAAGGCCTTGGTAAAAAAAATCAGCAATCATATATCTGCAGTAAATAAGGAAGAAGAAGCTACGCTAATGTATCCTGATTGCGGGGAAGGAAAAAAGGGGAAAAATAGGATTATCCTGAATTTTGAAGAACAGATAAATAAAATTTTGAACAAAAAGGTTCTTACCAACAGTCAATAATATCATGTAACCAAGGAATTAATAAAAGATATGAGATTGACCTGTAAAATATATGCAAAATGTCAAATTCGAGATACAATAACATGATTACCAACATCTAATGATAATGAGAAATACAGACAAAACGAGTATTTCCAAAAGATTCACTCCAAGTATCAATATGTAAATCTTGCACTAGCAAGGTGAGATTCTAGAAAAGCTCTCTCAAAAAGAGAGCAAAAAAGTAGATATTGAGAAGTAGTTTCAAATAAGTTGGTAAGAACTTAAACTCAAAAAGCTTTACAAAAAGTAAAATCACAACTCATAAAGGTATTGAGCTAACCAGAGAGAGAAAATAGCATTGGGAGTAAGGCGTGGGAACTAGACCGATACCCTATAGTAGAAAATTCGTGACCTTAGATGCGTTTAGTAACACATTCAATTACAAACTACAAGCAACAACACTCTAAAAAGAACAAGCATTCAGCCAACAACATCTTATTTTATATTCCCATTTCCTCTGGTTAATGAACAATAATATTAAACAAACAAATTTTGTTTCCACATTCGTATATAACTTTTTGAAAATTGGATAAATCTGAAAAACAATTTAACTAAAATCGCAGTCCGTCTTAAAAAATAAAAAATAAAAAAAAATAAAATTGCATCTGATAATTGGATACCTTTGTTGAGCTTGAGATTGAAACAAAGTAATTATTGAATATGATTAGAGGATGACAGTCTAGATTTCCGCAAAATAGGAAAATTGATAGTTCAAACTTTGTAATCATCTTTAATAATAACTTTAAAGAATCCAAATCAAAAACTTGATAAAAAAAAAAAAAATAATAATATAATAATCGAGGCATCTGGTATATTTACCTGATTGATTGGGAGTAAATAAGGTGGTAGAAGAAAGATCAGATAGAAATTTAAAATCCAAATTTGTATCGAACAGAACGGAAAGTGTTATACCCTGATTTCGCTTCGCTATCAACTAGTGTTAGTATGGGAGGAGACGAAAAACAGATGGATGAGCTCAGTTGAATTCTGAAGATAAAGTTAGAAGTGATCGGGGCTAAATTCTGAATTAGGGTTTATAGATTTTCGATGGATGAAAAGGAATTTGTTTCTTTTCGACTTTCTGACAGTCGTAGGATTGTGCTTATTGATTGGTGCTTCAAGTATCAAAATGTTTTTTAAAGGTCAAGATTTTAATTTTGTGCACAAGTGTCCCAAATTACTCTTAAGGCGGTTTCCATATAAAATATTTGCAAATTTCCAGATAACGCAGGAGGGGCCTTTCAGCCAACAAACCTGTGTATACAGGCTGGCTTCATACAGAAGTATACCAGAATACACACATGTCGAGGGTGGTTGGGCGATTTTTTGGCAATTTTTTATTCACGATGGACCCCACACATGAAAATAATCTGGCCAAATTCTGTGAAAAAATTTATGTACAAATGGCTCAAGTGTTCGGCCGAATTATGAACCAACACGAAGTCCCAGACTTTAAAAAATTTGATTTTATCAAATTTTATTTTTAACCACATAAATTTTACAATAATGTTGTATGTATATTTAGGTTGACACCTCAAATAAGACTCTACACACATAGATATGGGGCTCCCATCTAATGAAATAATCATCGCCCCACCCCATGTGTGTAGAGTATCGTCTGGAGTGTCAATTCGGATGTACACATACGATAATTGTACATTTTATCCAACTTTTAATTTTTATTATTTACCTTTTGTCATTATTTGACACAATTACTTTTCACCACAAAAATTACAGAACGAAAAATGAAGTAGTGCATTTGCCCATAATTAAATACTGAGAAATTTGCACCAGGGTTCCAAATCTTTGAAAAATGTGTAGCCGTCAGGTTTCAAATCTCTGATTTTAGTGTCTGCATCCAATTTTTTTAATAAATGCTTGCCAAAAACTTTTCCAATAGTTTCCATCCAAAAATTTATCATTGATCAAAGTCGAACGTTCGACCTTAATTTGACCATTTTAATGCAAGATAAAATGGTCTTTTGATATTTAATTAACCAAAATGAAGAAGAGAAATAAAAAATAAAATGCATTCATCTTCCCCATCCCATCCCATCCCATCCAATCCTAAACCCACGAAAAAGGCAACCTCCCAAAATCGAGGGGATTTCATGGGAGCAAACACCATCATTGATGCAATCTGCATACACCCTTACAAGCTTGGACGGCTACCAACTGGGGATTTCTCCCTCAGGCTTTGGTAGAACATCATGGGTAGAAATCTTCTTGAATTATTGCATAAATTCAGTATTCTAAACGGCGCACACATAAAATACTTTACCTTGACAATAAGCACGAATTAAGCGCAGTTGATCGCTTAATATGAGACAACCCTGTCGAAGTATTAATTTTTTTCCTTTTTTAAAAAACATTTTACTTGACTTGAGTTTTTTTTTTTTTTTTCTCTCTTCTTTTAAAAAGGCTTTTATATCACTTGAGTTTTAAGTTTTAAAAAAGACTCTATCCAATAAAGATATAGATGAGATTTAAGTTACAGTATTATCTATATTATGTAATTATGATTTTGAAACTTATCGTTTTGTTGAAAATATGTATGATGTTCCTATAAATCTATTAAGTAGGATTTGTCTCGTTAAAATTTGAAATTATTAAAAAAAAATGTCTAGCTTTTGCATTTTGAAAACTTGAAAATTATTAAGTAAATATAGTATTTTATAATTTTATATGTTCAGTATGTATTATTTTAATAATTAAATGATATTTAGAATGATTAAATATTTAAAATAATAATAATAATTAAATAATTTTTTTTACACCTAGGCCTCGATTGGGATCGTAAAGCTTAAAAGTTGACCTCCCCGTCTAACCATCCTTTACACTATTAAGAATAGTGCATAAATCTGATTATCTCTTGTTTAAAGTTTTTGTGCAAAATTAGAATTCGAAGTTCTTTATATGCAAAATCTAGGGGTACGTTTGGTTTGCATTTCTGTTTTCTGTTTTCAATTTTGAATTCATTTTCTGTTTTCAGTTTTGAGGGATTATTTTAAGATTACTAAAAAGGTGTTTGGTTTATCATTTTGAAAAATTGTTTCTTAAAACAAAAAATTAGAAAACGCGTTTGATTTAAAAAAAAATTAAATAGTTTTATGATATTTTGGAGGAGCATGGAAAGAGAGGGAGAGGGATATTTGTATTTGGGTGAGTTTTGTGTTATTTTACTAATTATTTTAATTTGAAAAATTTTTAAGCTAATTTTCCTTGTTTTGAATTTTTTGATTGTTTACATTGAAAACACTCAAAACATCAAAAAGTTTCTTTGAGTTTTGTGTTATAAATTTTTCTTGTTTTTAATACTGTATTTTTGAAAACTAAAAATGGTTTCAAAATGACAAATCAAATGCACTCTAAGTTTTTTATCTCAAGTTTGGTTATCTCTCATTTGACGGGGATGCTTCAAGTTGACAAACTAGATCGGCCACCTGTGTTGTTTTCATCGGAAACTTGGACCTCTGGTTTTACCTGAAAAATGCAGTTTTACCACTATTGACTGAATTGAGAATCTTACAACTTCAAATCTCGATTAGATTAAAAATGATCACACTAGATTTAGAGGATTGGAGAAAAAAAAATTGTTGAATTTAGAAGGATAAAGTGAATTATCTTAAATGAATGTCTTTTTTAGTTTATGTGATTTTGGGATGGGGTTTTTAAGGAGGATAATGGTGGTGGCACCATTACAGGTTTGTAATGGGTCGATCATGAGGTTTTAGGGTATAGACGGTGAAGGTCGACAGTGGAAGATGTGCAAGTGATGTAGCTATGTTGGGATTTGAGAATGGTGGTGTCCACAGAATAGGGATTGAGATTGATGAATGTAGATCTGATAATGGTGTTTCTCATGAGAGGAGTGGTGGTGGTGGCTGGATTGTGTTTTTTGTGGCGATGGCCTATGGCAATTGAGGCAACGAACATCACAAAGAAATCTCCTAACTGGTGGCAATTTCAGTGGGGAGTTGGGGTTGGGTATAATGAGAATTAATTGTTCCAATGATCACTGAACTTAGGTTCAAGTTTTTAATTGATCACTGAAGTTTAAAATGTCGAGTTTCGATCACTAAACTTAGGTCTTGTTTTTTATTGCTCACTGAAATTTAAAATATTAAATTTTAAACATTAAATTTTGAAAAATGTTTTATGTTATTCGGGTTAATTCCCCAAATAGTCACTGAAATTTGCCAAAAAGTTCCCAAGAGAGATCACGAATATCAAAACTTCCCTAAATAGTCACTGAACTTTGCAAAAAGTTCTTAAAAGGTCACTAAATTTTAAAACTTCCCTAAATAGTCAACTAACTTTGCAAAACGCTCCTAGAATGTTACTCAACTTTGCAAATTGAGACCCTATACATCACTGATTTAGTGACCTTCAAGAAACTTATTGCAAAGTTCAATGATTATTTATGAAAGTTTTGAAATTTAAAGATTTCGTGAAAACTTTTTGCAAAGTTCTGTTACTATTTAGGGAAGTTTTGGAATTCGATGACCTCTTGGGAAGTTTTGTCAAAGTTTAGTGACTATTTATGAAATTAACTCTACGTTATTCACTAGTATAAATGTTGAACTTTAGAAATTGTAGAGTTTACAGTGATTAATGTACAACAATTTTCAAAGTTCAGTGGCCAAAACTCGAGATTTTAAACTTCAATGAGTAATCAGAAACATGAATCTAAGTTCAGTAACCAAAATTCGACATATTAAATTTCAGTGACCAATTAAAGATATGGACATAAATTTAGTGACTATTGAAATAATTAACTCATGGAATGAGGAAGATGAATCTTCTTTTTATTTCTCTTCTTAAAAAGATATGGACATAAATTTAGTGACTATTGAAATAATTAACTCATGGAATGAGGAAGATGAATCTTCTTTTTATTTCTCTTCTTAAAAAGATATGGACATAAATTTAGTGACTATTGAAATAATTAACTCATGGAATGAGGAAGATGAATCTTCTTTTTATTTCTCTTCTTAGATTTTGCATTGCTTTTACTTTTTTTATCTTTTTAATTATTTTAATTAATTAAATGTTAAACGAGCACTTTATCTCACATTAAAATTTTCAACTTGCGATTAGACATTTGACTTTTGGTCAACTGATAGATATTTAGATGAAATCTTTAGAGGTTCTTTTGGTGTAGATTTACTAAAAAGTTCGAAATGTATATTAATATACAAAGATTAGAAGGTTCGAGACTCGAATGAACATTTTTGAAAAGTTCTAAACCTTTGCTACAGCTTTCCTCAAACAATTTAAGTTGGTTAAGTATTTCAAGTGATCCCAAACTATCGTAATATGTGCTTAGAAACCCCCTATTAACAAGTTAGCATTCTCACTTGATCGATCAAATATCCTAAGCACATCGAAAAAATACCTCATTTTAAACTTATAGGTACTCAGTTAAGCAGCAAACTTCACTTAGATATACAAGGGTCCATAGATGATTCGTGATATATTTCGAAGGGTTTCCATCAACATCTCATAGCGAATGAATTGTTCAAGTATAATAAAATGTTAGAGATCATATTCAAATCTTTTTTCTTTTTTTTTTTTTAATCACAGGACATCTCGATACTAGTACGATAAAATACATTAAAGGCATATAAGTTCAATTTTAGTTTTATTGCACATTTAATTTTTGTTACTATTGTATCATTGAGTCAAATAGGCACATAACGAGAAGAAAAGAACATCGGGTCACAACTCCCAGGTTAGGTAAAACTGAGCCAGCTAATAATAACTCCTCTCAGTACAAAAGTCCCAACAAAAGAATCCAAATCAATGCACCATCGAGCGCAAGTAAAAAAGTCCATAATAATAAGACATAGGCAGGATTCAGAAGTAAATATGAAGAGAAAAAAAGATCTACAAGAGGAAGTAGAGCGAAGCAATTCCAAAAACAAAGCTCCCAGAAATCTTCTGCAATGTCGAACCTGCTCCACTCTGCAAACACAATTCAAATTATATGTAAGAATCTACCCAAGCAGAACAATTTCACAATATTTAATGAAAATCGAACGGTCCATTACATCTGTTTAGTATAACAATGGCGATCCACATAAACTGATAAACAGCTAGATGAAAAAGCTTAGAAGGGCTAAATTTCTAAGTGGGTGTGTGAAACGTACACATCAAATGAGTTGCATTTTCCAAAATTATCTCACGACTTGCAGTCAAGTTTCTCATATCGACCATTGTAGTGCGATCGCATAATTTTTACAGTTTTCATTACTCCTTCATTTTACATCATAATAAATTTTAATTTCTATTACATCCTTTTTATATCCTTTTATTTTTGATGATTTAGCTTTATTTATATTTATTTTAACTTGATTATTATTTTAATTAACATTTATGATAAACTGTAATCAATTTATTATTGTTATAACAAATTGTAATCAAGTAATAATAATAAGTATTGAATACATGAATTTCTCATTAAAATTAAAAAGTTACAAATTTGATAACTAAATGTTAAACCCAGATGTGCTTTATGTTAAAGTTTATTATATATGCAATTCTTTTTAGTTTTTATTTTGTGTTCTAATTTCTAAATGCAATATTTTTTTAATTTGGGATTTTAAGTTTAATGTTTTTTTCTTTAACTTAGTAATAAATGCAAGTTTTAGATAGTTAAATATAATTTTTAATTTAATATTTTTAGTAATAATATGATTTGT
>NC_036251.1:25694247-25738837 GCF_002742605.1 Olea europaea var. sylvestris
TTGCAAAATTATCAATCGTGATTTTTTACTTTTTATCTCATATTGGGTCCATGTGCCGGCAAAAAAGGGGTCAAAAAATTCATTATTGTCTTCGAATAATTGGAAACAAACTAGGGCTACATTTTTTTATAGTTCGATTAACTGATTCTTAACAATAAAAAAATTGTCAAAATTTCTATTAAATTGTCACGTTGTCCTCACATATTCTACATTTTGAAGTTAGGTTTTGTCCCCCTATTTAAAAATTTAAAGTGAAATGTATTGTTATATAGACCATTGATAATTTAAGAATGTATGGTTGAAAAAGTTATGGATTGACATGTAATATTATTTTAGAAGAAGAATATGCGGTTGAAAATGAGTTTAAGAAAAAATTGATTTTTAAAAGTTGTATACCAAAGAGAGGCTTAAGACTTTCTAATTTACTTACCGAATATGATTGATACAAGACCATACTTGGTATATTCACACAGTTTACAAAATTGTAATGTTTCTATTCCAAAAAAATACTTCCGAGTTTTTGTATAAAATATTAAACTAATCTTACCAAATGTTCTTTCTTGTTATTTTTTACCATCACATATGTTCTTAGTGAAAAATCACCTCATGATTAGCAGTAAATAAATCAGAATGTCCCAATTAAATTATTTCTTGTTCACACTTAACTATCACGTATGCTCTTAAGGAAAATCATCTCATAATTAGCCTCAGATGTGTATATATGTATATATATATATATATATATATATATATATATATATATATATATATATATATATATATATATATATATATATATATATATATATATATATATATATATATATATATATATATATATATATATATATATATATATATATATATATATATATATATATATGGGCTTGAAGCTCAGGCACGCCCCTCCCTTCGTCCGTAGATGGGATGCGGCGACCACCTCACAATTTTTTGATATTATAGAAATTTATGTAGAAAGTTTTATTTTTTAATATATAAGTAATGTGTAAATTTCGTTTCTTCGATATTTTTTCACCATAAACAATAATCTTGACTCCATTGCTACTCGTAAACATCAAAATTAACATTGGGATTGTACTCGGCCCATTAGCGTACTAGACCCATTCATTTTTTTTTATATATATGTGAATCTATTTCATTTTAAAGTACGTTCTTTTACTCTAGCCAAAATCCCTTCTCCTCTCTTTTACTAATATTTTTCTCGTTCGATCGTTGATTTGACCGTTAGAGTGTAAATGGTTGTCGGACATTTTTTCTCTACTGATGACATTGCCTTCTAACGAAGTGTTCAGTGTGTAGGTGATGTCTACATAGATGAGATGAGGTTAGATTTCTGTTTGCGCATTTTTTGAGGTAAACAAAAATGTCCCAATTAAATGTTCTTCCTTGTTCATATTTTCCCAATTAAATGTAAACCACCTCACTCAACTAGCATTATACGAATAAGGTGTCCCAATTGGCGTGGATTGAAAGCGATGAAGACATTTGGGCCAACAAGCATTTCTGCACACTGATATTACCCTCTAACCTCCTACCGTTAGACTTCATTTTCTCGTCTCCACCTGCCTTCGATTCTTCTTATATTACATGTCATCGAATCTTCTTTTCTTCTTATTTTCTATTTATTATTATTTGATTATTATGTTACAAGCATATTCGAACTCCTTTATTTTCTTTTCCAATCAAAGAAAACGAACCTACGTAAAATTTGAGTGTAAGATTTTTTTTTAATTTTTTTTTCTTGCTTGTGACAGAATACTAAGTTCTTATACTGAGTTCCACCTCAATAATCTATGGTAGTCTTGGTACAATGAATAAAATTAGTTGGTTGAGATTTAACAACTTGATGTTGCCATGAATTTTATTATTTGTCATGTTATGTCGAGTATGGCATAAATGCGGTCATTAATCTAACAATGAAGATAACAGTGTCTAAAGACAGCACATTCAACAATCCAATGAATTAAACTACTTGTACATCACGTATGATATTCTATAATGTGTAAAAATCGAGGTCATTGATTGTTTTAAATATTGTTAAAATCAATGGCAAAACTGTATGCCACATCACGGAGTTTAAACAAAGCTATCACAAATGATGTAAAGGTAGCAAAACTGTCATCCAATTACCAGCAAATTATGCCTTGATTACCTCTCCATAAAAGTAAGGTAACTGAATCCTCTACCGATCAAAAAAAAAAAAAAGGTAACTGAATCCTCTTATTTTCTTTGCCCTCCGGGGCACATCCAAGTTGGCGGAACAATCACATTGGGGGGCTCTGGAACCAAGCGTGGGGAGTTCGATTTTTGGAAGGCACAACTTGGAAGGCAAGTTGCTGTAAGGCAATGAAGAGACTTCCTTTGGGGAAGGAGTAAAAGCCATGTGGGAACCTGGGAACCAACAAGGGCACATCCCGCGATTTACCTCCCTGAGCTGCTGAGGGGCCGGAGGTTCAGGGACGAGGATATAGTCTGGCACAAGTTGGGACACCTCGTTAAAAAAAAAGAAAAAAAAAGGTAACTGAAAATTAATATCATTTTTCTATGGGAAATTTGCACTCTCAGTTTCCAAATATTACAAATAGATCCCGTTCAATTTTTTGTCGCATTGGGTCGCCAAACTATAATTATCTTTTTCTTGGTGCATGTAAGGACATATAGATGGAAATTATTCCTCTTTTCATGAAATAATCACTTGAAAGAATGGAACCCGTGAACTGAGGAACGACTCACGTGCTTTTCAAGTAACTATTTGATGGAAAGTTGAATGATTTCTATTTACATTACATGTTTTTATGTGCAACAAAAAAATAATAACAATAATAATAAAAAGGAAAGAAAAGAAAAGGATGGGGACCCAATTGAGACAATTGGTAATGTTTCGGAACTGTGGGTGAGAATTTCCCCTTTTCTCTTGAGAAGGGCACTTGATATGGTTGTGATACAATTCGGGAATGCTATAACATGACGATTCTAGTGACTTCATTAATTTCACCTCTCCTTCATTTTCAAGGAAATTTTGACTTTCTTTTACCAAGCATCAATGATACGCATCATTAATAGTGTTCAATAGCAGTTTAGATGACAGTGAGTTCGATTCATTGATCGCCACATAAATAGTTCTAATTCAAGATATTCTTTTACATCTTATGACTTTTAGATCAGGACAGACAATCAAGAATGCACTGGGCAGAGATCGCGCAAACCAAAGTCGACTAAGTGCTTTGGAAAGTACCACAAAATATATAGATTTCTCGACATCCACTTGTACAAGAAGATTGGAGTCGATAAAAAACACATATCGATGACAAACGTAGTTAAAACATCTCAAAATTACGTCTTTCTTTGACTTTGTCTGTAGTTACATTTACACGTCTACGACAGCACGGGCAGTCTCCGCAAGTGCGGATCCAGGGATCCAAACAGCAAAGATGAAACCTATGCCCACAGGGTAGACATATAAGCTCGTCTCCCTCGCAGAAACTTTCAAGGCATATGCTACACTCCATTGATGACTTTGACATTGCCGGCTCATCAGTCATCACCTTTGTATGGAACACTGAATATCTCCACGCACAAGCAGTCCACTGCTTCTTCAGTCAGCCTCCCAGCCCGGGAGGCCTCTGGCATTTTTGTTGCCTAGTGGAATCAGATACAAGGGAAATTGAAGCTAGCCAGTCTCTGGAAACTTCTGTTTTCCTATCTCCAGCATCAACGAGCCTAAAGTCATCACCAATTGGGACATCAGATGAACTCTTGTTGCTCCTATAATAGAAAGAGTTTATAAGGATTCTCATAAAAAACACGGAAATTATCTTTTCAGTTGGGTAATGGATTGATCTGGAAAAAAACCAACCTGTTTCCAGACAAACTGACACCTCTCAATCTTTGTAGAAGCCTTTCTCTTTCAAGCAAGACAGCTCCGGGAAGCCTGCCATTTCCACTGAACGTCAGCCTATCTTGTTTGGTGCCCTCATTTCCTGATATATTGACATTTCCCGGAGCAAATTGGTGGCTACCTTGATCAAACCGGCTAGAATCACGTTCCTGAGCATGTCAGCAGAAAAAGAGTACAAGAAAAAACAATTTGAAAAGCAAGAATAGAAGGGTTTGGCTCACTAGACACTTTAATTTGTTAAAAGTTCTAGAGTAATTTGTAATCTTCATCTAGCCCAAATCCAAATTGAAAACTTCAACAACAAAAGCAAATTCAAAGAATTCAAATTCAAATTGAACACTTCAACCAACAAAGGTTTTATTCCTTGAATGGTCAAAGGATAAGATTTTCAATTCAAATTGTATACTCTACGTATGCAAGCTAGAATTAACATAGACAACAATCAATTCATATTCTGATGTTCTGCAATCTGAAAATTACATCAGTCAGCAGCCATTTGACACTTGTGATGTTCAAACACAACTACAAATACAAATGTTCCAACTGTAAATGATGAAGAAATCACAGCTTTTACCTAGTTGTAATTGTAGAGAATTAGTAAGACTAGTTTACTCAATATTTTCTATAAATAAGGAGGTATCCATCTAGTGTTATGTATGTTGAAGAAGTGGGAAAAATCTCTCAAAAAATAGAGAAAGAGCGTGCCGCAGCAACTCTTTTGTAATTCCTCAAATTTCATAAGAAAAATTTCATATTTATCTTATCTATTTCTTTTTACACCCAACAAATTTTGATATCAAACTTGCGGAAAAATACATTAAACAAACCCCGACTTTTGGAAGGGATGCATCTGGATGAATTCAAAAAGAAAATGATAAAAGATTTTGAAATGTACAACTTGGGACTCATGAAATATTTTCTTGGGATTCAAGTAAAGCAAAAGCCAGGAAGAATTTTTCTTTCTCGGAAAAAGTATATTGATGATCTTTTCAAAAAATTTAAAATGAGTGAGTGCAAGCCTGTCTCTACTCCGATGGCCTTAAATGAAAAATTGCAAGTTTATGATGATGTTGAAAAAGTTGATGCCACACTCTACAGGAAATTGATTTGTTCATTGATTTATCTTAATACAAGGCCAGATATTACATATTCAGTCAGCTTATTATCCAGATTCATGAATGAACCAAGTAAACTACATTTTGCAGCAGCAAAAAGAATTTTGAGATTCCTTAAAAGAACTAAGAACCATGGCATAGAGTTTAAAAAAGAGAATAATCACAAACTTGTTGGCTATACAGATAGTGATTGGGCTGGATCAGTTGATGATCGGAAGAGCACTTCTGGATACATCTTTTACCTTGGATCAAATGTGATTTCCTAGAGTTCAAAAAAGCAGAAATTTGTTGCTTTATCATCAGCCGAAGCAGAGTACATCGTAGCTACATATTCAGCTTGCAAAGCTACTTGGCTTAGAAGAATTTTGAAATATTTGAAATTTGAGCAGAAAGGACCAACAACAATTTATTGCGACAATATGTCGACAATTGCGATGACAAAAAATCGAGTCTTCCATGCTAGGTCAAAGCATATTGAACTTCGACATCACTTTATAAGAGATTTGGTAAATCAAGAAGAAATTTGTATGGAGTTTATAAATACCAATGATCAACCGGCCGACATGATAACGAAGCCAATGACGATTGATAAGTTTAAAAAATTCAAGAAGCATTTGAAGATTACAAATTAAGATGGAGTGTTAAAAGTTCTAAAGTAATTTGTAGTCTTCATCTAGCCCAATCCAAATTGGAAACTTCAACAACAAAAGAAGATTGAAAGAGTTCAAATCCAAATTGAACACTTCAAATAACAAAGACTTTATTCATTGAATGGTTAAAGGATAAGATTTTCAATTCAAGTTGTATACTCAACTTATGCAAGCTAGAAATTAATATAGACAGCAATCAACTCACATTCTTATGTTCTGCAATCTAAAAATTACATCAGGCAGCAGCCATTTGATACTTATGATGTTCAAACACAACTGCAAATACATATGTTCTAGCTGTAAAGGATGAAGAAAAAATAGCTTTTACCTAATTGTAATTGCAGAGAATTAGTAAGACTAGTTTACTCAATGTTTTCTATAAATAGGGAGGTATCTATCTAGTGTTATGTATGTAGAAGAAGTGAGAAAAATCTCTAAAAAAAATAAATAAATAAATAGAGAAGGAGTGTATTGTAGCAACTCCTTTGTAATTCCTCAAATTTCATAAGAAAAATTTCATATTTATCTTACCTATTTCCTTCTACACTCAACATAATTTTCATTCTTTCAGGGATCAGAAATTTAATGACACCTAAGAAAAGCATTCGTTCAACTGCGAATTATGATAGCAAAAGATAAAAATAGGCTATAAAATGCATGGGTATATCCATATAGAGTTTAGCAATATGGAGAGTCTTTCAATCTTATTAGCAACATAAAACAACAAAAAACTTGGGGTCAAATTTTCAATCGCAAAAGAGGATAAAACACTTGTTTACCCAAAATTAGTATAATTGGATGGACCAGAAAACAGTGAGTAAAGACAATATAGAATTTTCAATTCGATATAAGTAGAAAAACTAGTGAACTATAGAAATTGAACAGTTAAGCTAGAGGCAATAGATGGCACAATTTAAAAGATTAGAAAGGCAAATAATGTCATTTGCACATACATTTAAAAATAAAAATAAAAATGCAGTCTAGTTGTTACGAGAAAAAAATTGAAGCAGAAGATCATCACTGGAAACAAATTTTTGAAAAAAGGAAGAAAATCTGCTTATAGAAAAAGATCGTATTCAATATTCCCTGCCAAGTCAAAAGACGCATAGATTAAAAGGTTGCCTGACTGTCAATGAGTTAAATAAAAAAGACCAATTAAAGATATACTACCAGAGAATTAATTGAAATGGTTTGGGCACATTCAACAAATGCAGCTAGATGTGCTTGACAGGAAAGGTGAGTGGACTAGTATAAATGGTAAATCTACCATTTCAGTAATCTCAAGGTGGTACCTTGGTTACTAACTTGAGTTTGGATAGTAGAAATCTAACTTAGGTTCATGTCCTGATCAAAAGTTGGAAGATCGACAGTATATGAGGTGGAATCTAGAATTCTTAGAGCTCCATGTATACGGCTATTGCCTCAGCTAATAAATTATGTCTTACTGCCAAGCCAAACGTTGCTTGAAGCAAAATCACAACAAACAAAATTGCCTCTTTCAACATCAAGACGAAGGTCCTTGTTGCGTGATAAGTTTGCCATAAGAAAAGCTAATTGCTTTGGTTGATCCCACTTTAAGAAGGAGGTGCTTGCATTTAAGAATGCATTGAGATAAAGGTGTCAATGACCTGAGGGTAGCGATCAAGGCCAATCTTTATGGAACTGTTATTTGAAGAAGACATAAAGTTTATATCTTCATATTCTCATGCAAAGGCTAATCATGGAACTGTGATTTGTAAATATGAAACCCTAAAGTCTAGCAGGGGCAGTGAATTATTGATTTTCCATTTATAAATGTGCTAACTCCTCAAAACTCAATAATTTAGCAACTGGTTCTGTTCCAGTCTTCCAGATAGGGAATACCGCAAACACGTAACAGTCACAATTCATTCAATCATCTATACCTAGAATCAGAACAGTCTTACTTGAGGTGGACAAAAGAAGCGACAAAGTGCATGGTGCCTAGAGTACTGATGTAGATGGCGACGCAGCGGATCGCACCCCTCGAGCTCGAGCCTATCACGGCGATTACTATTGCTAGTGCCAGAATTATTATTATGGTGGTGGTGGTGGTCTGAATGCCGATGCTTGCGATTGCTCCGATGAAGATGGGAATACGAATCAGATCCCAGTCCAAGGTCCAGTGGACTCGAATTCCGGCTGAAACGAGACCGCCGGCTATGAAATAGCTCCGAAGCGCTCGTAATACACAAAATGAAAAATTCATTAACTGAAAAAAACAGACCCTCTGATAGTTTTGAATTTATTTAATACGAAGATTAACGTTTGTCAATTTCAGGAGAGTACGGTAGAGGCTGGTTTACGAGAAATTGCATTTAAGGGAGTAATGTAGAGAAGGGAAAGTAGTGGATAATTTGACTTTTTTGGGTTATGTTGTTATATTTAATCGGTAGTCTATGGAGTGGAATCGAACTCTCATATATCGTATTTGTGTTTTAGACATCGAATTCACACTTATCGTATTTGACAATTGCTTACCGTATTTGGCAGCTGCTTATCGTATTTGACAACTGCTCACCGTATACGGCAGTGACCATATTTGGTAGAGAATTAAACACAGAATTTTCACAACTATTTGTTTTCATACAATGACTTTAGATAACATAGAATTTGGTGTTTGTTTTTCATATAATTTGCACAAACACAATTTCGAAAAAAATTCAGATAATTTTTTTCTTAATTTTATTTTTCACAAATTACATAGATACAGACTATTATCTAAATGACTACTTGAATAAGAATGACAAATTATATTATTTGCAGAAATATAAAAGCAGTATAAATTTCAGAAAACTAAATAAAATTTGAAAGCGTGTAAATCTGCAAATAATTAAAGCGCAGATACTCAAACTAAAAGCATATATAGTTGGAAATAAACTTTTAACTCCGAGGCCTGTGTAAATACAGTTTCCTTAAAACAAATTCGTCCCCTCACCATAATGCTAGAGGTTTAGTTCGAGCGTCTGTCTACCAAAAATACAACGGTAATGAGTAGAATTCGAGCATCGCGGTTCTACTCCGACAAACTGGGCGAGTGTTCGAACAATATCAGCTTACTGGAAGGGACACATGAGGAGACGGAATAAAACAGAGAACAGAACTAAATCTGAGTATAAACTGCTAGAAATTGCAGACGAAAATTTCAATGTGTGAACTGCTGGAAATTGAGTGAAATTATATAGACTAAATTTGATCACTAGTTTCTGTGTTAACCATTGCAGTTTTTGGAGTTACACTTCGGTTTCGACCATTGGAGTTTTAGGAGTTTCAGACACTCAAAAGTCATTTGGAAAAATCACAAAAAATGGTAAAACGCGGACAATCCAAACTGACCAGTTTTTACTCCGTTCGGTCCGATATTCGTGTGCGCAGGTCGCGTCCGCACCCAAGTTCAAGATTCGAAGGCTATTTCTGTCCGTGATTTGCACACCCTGCGTTCGCACGTGGAGAGAGCCTCTATGCTACGCATGATCACACCATTCCAATGCATAACCATATATAAAGTGGTTTTGATTTCCATGTTTTTCCTATGTGGGACAAAGTTAACTATAGTTTTCCCACCAACATAGTCCATTTCCAATGGTTCACTTTAAACTCCAATTTTTCATTCACTCGAGCTTCATTTTTGACAAATAAATACATGACTTCGATGTTCTCACGGAGGAGAACACATATCAACTTTGATATTCCAAATTGGATCAACGGGTCCCACCAAAAATTGTGCCAAAAGTGAGCTGCTCACTCATTTTTTTCAACAATCCCCCACATGAATGAAAATTAGGAGAGACACGAAACGTGAGACATAAGACTTGGTGATAAAGTTCAACGATTGAAGCTTGCATAGGATAGGCAGGTATTACCCTTTGAACCTTCCCTTATAAAAGCATATTTACTTTACTGACTGACCAGTAGGCGCGATGTCTTTGAACTGTTTTTCCGTTTGTGTAAACGATGATATACTTCACAGGATTCTTCCTAACACCCTTCAGTTCTCATTATTATATTCGTTTTGGCCATGAACGTATGCCTGGTTCTGTGAGAGTTTCTAAGAATTGAGCCCCACACAATTCTCTTAGAAACGGTCCCACTTCTTTCTCACATAGGTGATTTCTTATTACAAGTAACCGCATTACTTAGCTCGATTTTCGACATGTAAGAATCATTGAAAGCCTATTGCTTAACCTTCATCCTTACGGACATCACTGTTATATCATAGGAATGGATAGGAGGCGATACTCCTACAGTGATTTTATCAAATCTTTACAGTTAGGTTGTCCCTTTGAACCTAGATCTTGGGATCTCCAGTCAACTAGGTTAGATTTTCTTTGTAATGACTTATTCTTTCAAGGGGCTTGAGTCTCATTTCTTTCGATGATTTTCCAACTAACTCTCTATTTAACCCTTTGGTTAGCGGATCCGCAATGTTATCCTTTGACCTAACATAGTCAATTGTGATAACTCCAGTTGAGAGTAGTTGTCTAATGATATTGTGTCTACGACGTATATGTCTAAACTTACCATTATACATGTTACTCTATGCCCTTCCTATTGCTGATTGACTGTCACAATATATGCAAATTGCAGGCACATATTTGGACCATCTTGGAATATCCTCTAAGAAGTTGTGCAACCATTCGACCTTTTCACCACATTTATCTAGGGCTATAAACTCAGATTCTATCGTAGATCTGACTATAACCGTTTGCTTAGAGGAATTCCACGAGATGGCAGCACTTCCCAAAATGAACACATATCCACTCGTGGACTTTGAGTCTTTTATATTAGATATCCAATTAGCATCACTGTATCCTTCAATGACCGCTGGATGTCTGGTGTAGTGTATTTCATAGTCATGAGTATATCTTAAGTACCTCATTACTCTTACTATACCTATCCAGTGATCATTTCCTGGATTACTCGTATATCTACTCAATTTACTGACTGTATAGGCTATGTCTGATCTTGTACAACTCATTAAGTACATCAGACTTCTAATAACCCTCGAGTATTCTACTTAAAAGACACATTCACCCTTATTTTTGGATAGATGTTGACTTGTATCTATTGGTGTTCTGGCCAAACCAGTATCATCCTTACTGAACTTTTCCAAAATTTTGTCCACATAATGTGACTGGCATAGAACAAGCCCATCTGATGTTCTTGAGATTTTGACTCCAAGTATAACATTAGCTAAACTCATGTCTTTCATATCAAATCTCGAATTTAATATATTTTTAGTGAATTCAATCATCGTATTGTTACTACCAACAATAAGCATGTCATCAACGTAAAGATATAAAATGACATAGTCATTTTTTATTTTTTTGACGTAAACACATTTGTCACATTCATTAATTTTAAATCCACTCTCTATCATGACATTGTCAAATTTTTCATGCCATTGTTTGGATGCTTGTTTCAAATCATATAGTGATTTCACCAGTTTATAGACTTTCTTTTCCTATCCTAGTGACGAAAACCCCTCAGGTTGTTCCATGAAAATTTCTTCTTCTAAATCTCCATTTAGAAAAGCAGTGTTAACATTCATTTGATGTACTTCTAGATTTCGCAAAGCAACAATCGCAAGTATCACCCTAATAGATGTTATTCTCGTCACTGGAAAATACGTATCAAAGTAATCAAGACCTTCCCTTTGTTTGTAATCTTTTATTACTAATCTGGCCTTGTACTTTTGATAGTTCCATCTGCTTTCATTTTCCTTTTGAAAATCCATTTGTAGCCTAGTGGTTTGCATCCAGAAGGAAGATCCACTACCTTCCATGTATGATTTTGTAGTATGAAATCTATTTCACCTTTAATGGCATCTTTCCATTGAGGTCCTTCCGAGGAGTTCACAGTTTCTTGATAACTTTGAGGTTCGCCTTCTAGCATATAGGTCAGAAAATCAGGACCATAAGACTTTTCTGTCCTTTCCCATTTGCTGCGTCTAACCTCTGTATCCTCTTCTAATTCTTCGTCCTGACTATTTTCAGTCATTGTCTCATATATTCGTTTAGAGGGGCTGGCTTTCTCTTTGGACCTGTATGGAAATATTTCTCAAAGAATGAAGCATTCCTCGATTTCATTATCGTGTTTTTGTGTATGTCTGGGATTTTTGAATCATACACAAGAAATCGATAAGCACTACTATTACGTGCATAGCCAATGAAGAAGCAATCTATAGTTTTCGGGTCTATCCTTACCTTCTTTAGTGTAGGAACAGCTACTTTTGCAAGATACCCCCACACTCGCAAGTGTTTATAGGTAGACTTTCTTCCTTTCCATAATTCATAAGGGGTCTTTTCCGATTTCTTTCGGGGCACTTTATTTAAAAGGTAATTTGCTGATAACACAACTTCCTCCCACATGTTCTGAGATAATCCAGAACTTACTAGTATTGCATTCATCATTTCTTTTAAGGTACAATTTTTTCATTCAACTACACCGTTTTATTGCGTTGAATAAGGTGCAGTGGTTTTATATATGATTATGTGTTGTGCACAGAAATCGGAAAACGATGCTCTATACTCATCACCTCGATCACTCCGCAGTACCTTAATTTTCTTATTAAGTTGAGTTTTAACTTCATTCTTATAGAGAACAAATTTCTCTATAACTTCATCCTTACTTTTAAGCAGATGCACATAGTAGTATTTTGTGCCATCGTCGACAAAAGTAATAAAATACTTGTTGTCACCTCTTGTTTGTGCAAGTTATAAGTCACAAACATCAATGTGAATTAAATCAAGTGGTTCTGTGTTCCGTTCAACTGACTTAAAGGATGACCTTGTCAATTTTATCTCAACATAAGTTTCACACTTATGTTCGGAATCATTATGGAACTTGAGTATGCAATTCGAGTTAACTAGTCTACATAAAGTATCATAGTTAATATGTCATAGTCTACCATGCCACAAATTGGAAGACTCAAGTAAATAAGTAGAAGAACTTGCTTTATTCATTTTTGGTTTCACAACCATTACATTCAGCTTAAACATACTGTCGAAAATATAACCTTTTTCCGATAAACATTCCACTTTTTGATAGAATGACTTTGTCTTATTCAATTACAATGCGAAAACCATACTTATTCAAAAGCAACCCGGACACTAAATTCTTATGAATTTTCGGCACATATAGCATATTGTTGAGAGTCAGCTCCTTTCCCGAGATTATCTTTAGAACCACCTTTCCTTGATTTCAGAGGTTGATGAATTTCCCATGAACAGCTTCTCCCCGTTTTCAATTGCTTCGAACGTAGCAAACAGCTCTTTATCAGAGCACACATGCCTTGTAGCACCGGTGTTAATCCACTTCTCCTTAGGGTTTGAACTCATCATATTCACTTCAGAAATAATGGCTGCGAGATTCATTTCTGAGATATCTTGTGCCATGTTGTCAATCATATTTGCTTCTTTCGTCTTCTTTTTTGGCATTCTACACTCCGAAGACTTGTGACCTACTTTATCACAATTGAAACATTTCCCTTGAAATTTCTTCTTAGAAATTCCACCTTTCGATCCATGCTTGGTCTTTTTTCCACCGGATGGCTCAAACTTGTTTTTGTAAGTCTTACTACTTTGACCATGCTCCACAACATTGGTTTTAGTTACACCAGGATTGAATCACTTCTTTTATGAACTTTTGTTGTCTTCTTCAATTCGAAGTCTAACAATAAGTTCTTCTACGTTCATTTCCTTTCGTTTGTGTTTCAAATAGATTTTGAAATCTTTCCATGCGGGGAACAATTTTTCAATAATTGCTGCCACTTGAAAGGTTTCACTTAATACCATCCCTTCGACATGAATTTTGTGAAAAATCACTTGAAATTCTTGGACTTGACTGATAAGAGTTTTGGAGTCCACCATCTTATAGTCTAGGAATCTGCCGACTATAAACTTTTTCGCCCTAGCATCCTCAATTTTGTATTTTCGGTCCAAAGACTCCCACAACTTCTTAGCAGTTTTCATCGTACTGCACACATTGTATAGCTTGTCTGCTAAAGTATTCATAATATAGTTTCGGCATAAAAAGTCTGAATGCTTCCAAGCATCAAGTGCACTGACTGCTTGAATATCTCATTCTCCTTCATTGAGTATAGGAGCAGTCTCAGTCAAGAATCTCGCAAGATTCAAGGTGGTTAGGCAAAACAACATTTTCTGCTGCCACTTCTAGAAATTCAAGCCGTTGAATTTCTCCGATTTCTCTCTATGATTAACCAGAACAATAACCGTTTGGCCAGTTGTTGGAGCCATAGTCTGACTCACAAACGACTAGGCAAGTTAGCCACAGTAGAGCTTGGCCATTGAGCCATAGTAGAGCCCACAACTTGATTTCTAGCAGGAACAGTTTGGGTCACATCCATGTTGGTTGGTTCGGCAGCCATTTCTGAAAATAAAACAATTATTAGTTTCCAATAAACAAATAAACTTGTTTACTACCAATACGTATTAAGAGTTTGTCTTAAGTTTGTTGTTATATTTAATCGGTAGTGTATGGAGTGGAATCAGGCTCTCATATGCCGTATTTGTGTTTTAGACACCGGTTTCACACTTACCGTATTTGGCAATTGCTTCCGTATTTGACAGCTGCTTACCATATTTGACAACTGCTCACCATATATGGCAGTGACCGTATTTGGCAGTGAATTAAACACAGAATTTTCACGACTATTTGTTTTCATACAATGACTTTATATAACAAAGAAATTGGTGTTTGTTTTCATATAATTTGCACAAACACAATTTTGAAAAAAATTCAGATAAATTTTTTCTTAATTTTATTTTTCACAAATTACTTAGATACAGACTATTATCTAAATCACTACTTGAATAAGAATGACAAATTATATTATTTGTAGAAATATAAAAGCAATATAAATTTCAGAAAGCTAAATAAAATCTGAAAGCATTTAAATCTGCAAATAATTAAAGCACAGATACTCAAACTGGAAGCATATATATTTGGAAATAAACTTTTAACCCAAAGGCCTGTGTAAACACAGTTTTCTTAAGACAAATTCGCCCCCTCACCATAGTGCTAGAGGTTTAGTTCAAGTGCACGTCTCCCAGGATACAACGGTAACGAGCAGAATCCGAGCACCGCGGTTCTACTCCGGCGAATTGGGCGAGTGTTCGAACAATATCACCTTACCGGAATGGACACAGGAGGAGACGGAACAAAACAGAAAATAGAACTGAATCTGAGTATAAATTGCTAGAAATTGCAGATGAAAATTTCAGTGTGTGAATTGCTGGAAATTGAGTAAGATTATATAGACTGAATCTGACCATTAGTTTTTACATTAACCATTGCAGTTGTCGGAGTTATACTTCGGTTTCGACCATTGGAATTTTAGGAGTTTCAGATACTCAAAAGTTATTTGGAAAAACCACAAAAAAATTGCAAAACGCTGACAATCCAAACTGGTCAGTTTTTGCTCCGTTCAGTCCGACATTCGTGTGCGCAGGTCGCGCCCACAACCAAGTTCAAGATCTGAAGGCTATTTCTGTCCGTGATTTGCACTCCCTGTGCGCGCACGTGAATAGAGCCTCTATACTACACATGATTACACAATTCCAATGCATAGCCATATATAAAGTGGTTTGGTTTTCATGTTTTTTTTATGTGGGACAAAGTTAACTATAGTTTTCCCACCAACATAGACCATTTCCAATAGTCCACTTTAAACTCCAAATTCTCATTCACCCGAACTTTATTTTTGGCAAATAAATACACGACTTCGATGTTCTCGCGGAGGAGAAGACATATCAACTTTGATATTCCAAATTGGACCAACGGATTCCACCGAAAATTGTGCCAAAAGTGAGCCGCTCACTCATTTTTTCCAACAGGTTAGTCATAGGATACTTACTTTTTAATAATAATGCTAGAATATCGATATAAGTGAATGTATTTTATACGTTCAATTAAATGAATTATTTAATTTTATATTTAAATTTGTTGAGTTCCATTTCATTTTGTTTAAATGAAATTTCTTAACAGATGAACGACCGCCTCCTGTTTAATGTATGTTGAGCATATTTAAAATTTAAATGAAATAAGAAATGAATATTTATTTTTGTGCTATTTTAACAGAAGAGTAATTGTTCTTTGGTCTAATTAAACGCTTAGTCAGAACAAGAAGTAATTTTATTTTATTTTTAATTTTTTTTAATGTAAATTGCAACAAACCCTGAAAGATGAAGGATCGCGTGGAATTAGTTACAAGTAAATTTAATGATTTTAAACTTAGCCAAATCAACGTGCACTTTCATTTGACAATTATAAGTGTAATTTACACGTTTATTTATGATTATAAACTTGATAAATATCTACAAAATGGACGAATTTTACCTAATTTAATGTAAATATTGTCATTAGGCATATGTATGGTTCGAGTTGTGTTGATTTTAAGCTCAATCTGAAACCCAACCCAATTGAAAACGAGACGCATTTGGATTTGGATAAAGAGCAAATTAAGTCCAATACCCTAAAACATTGACTAAATTGACTAATACACTAATAACTTATTAAATAATTTAAAAACGTAATTAATACGTTATAAAACCTCCAAACCCCTCGCTCCCAACCCAATACATCTTTCACCAGAGAGGAATTAGCGGAGATGGCCAACCGGACTTTACCCAAAATCTAGAAATCTGAGTGAGTTCAAAACTGAAATACTAGCAGACTTTATTCAAACCTTTCCAAACATTGCATATGAGGTCCTTTTGGACGGTTTTCATCCAAAATTCGTCAGTTGACCAAAAAAATTATTTTCACCACATTTTAACAATTTTCAAAGGGACAAAATGGTAACTTTACATTAAAATCAAAATTTCAAAAAATAAAAGTGGTCATCTTCTTTCCCAACCCGCCCACACCCCATGCCACCCCAGTGAAGTCTACAAGCCAACCATTCATGGCAGAAACGTGAGGAGAAGATGAGGGAAAATTTCTAAGAATGAGATTTAATGGTTAAAAATCAATAAGAGAGGAAAAAAATAGATAGAAAAAAAAATCTAGAAATCTGAGTGAGTTCAAAACTGTAAATTGGTAAGGACAGAAAAATCAGGGTAAGTTTATTTTCATTTCGACCAACGAGGAGCTGAATTTGGTAAAAATACGGCCCAAACTTCTATGGAAATTCCACCGACCTAGAAAAACACGAAGATTTTATAGATCGGACGGCCTAAAATCTCATGTGACCATATAAAAAACTCTGCAGTGATGAAAAATGAGCAAAATCTCTTAAAATTGTCAACGTTGCTAAAGAAACCAATAGTGGCGATGGAAAACACGCAACTAACGTCATTATGAAAGAGGTGTAAAGGTTAAAGGGAAGAAGAAATAGCACAGGTAAAGATCTACACTGGCAACAAATTTGCGACAATCGCCACAAAAATGAGACTACAAGCCTTGGATTTGATGGAGGAGGGAGTCGGCTCGACTCATCATAGCCGCCGTCCCTGTGAGAGGTAGCGCCCCCAATCCACGAAGCCAGAAAAGTGGTGTGGGATGGGGTGGGAGTGGGGGTGGGTTGGGAAAGAAGAAAGACACTTTTATTTTTTGATTTTAATACAAAATTATCATTTTGTCCCTCTAAAAATTGTTAAAATGTGGTTAAATAATTTTTTTTGTCAACTGACAAAATTTTGGATGAAAATCATTCAAAAGGGCCTCATATACAACGTTTGGAAAGGTTAGAAATGAAGGTTTGCGACAAATCAAAAGTTTGGAAAAAATTTATCAATGTTTTAAAGGTTTAGAACTTCTATTGCAATTATTCCTAGAAGAGTTGGTGGTCTTATATGTCTTCCAGGAGGAGATTCCAATTCCACTAAACATATAAAATTAAGGACTTTACTACATGTATATCAAATTTTACATGATGGGTTACATAATACCACATGTTACGTTATCATTTGTCAATTTAAAACACAATCAATTTTTTCATCTAATCATTTCCCTTCACATTATTTTGTGTAATCCTTTATATTTATTTTTTATGTACAAGTAATATAATCCATCAAATTTAAAGTGCATAGATTTGACTGTTCTAACGGAGCACAGGAAGTGGCAAGCCCACCAAATTCATAAATAATCATGCGCACAAGCATCAACTTTAGAGTTGACTTTGTTGAAACCATACATGTCTCGTCCGAAAATGGTACAAAATTCAATTAAGCCCCCGTTTAGAGTGTTTTACAAGCTCAAGCTGATATTCTTGGAGAATTTTCTGTATAATTTAGGTCATTTTGGCAAAAAAGTCCTCCAATGAATTGGTAAAAAATAAAAAAATTTGCAGAAATTTTAAGCTAAGAGAAAGATTCTTAGAAGAGCATATAAAGTTAGTTTTATTTCATCCAATGTCACGGTCTCCAAGGAAAGATACAAAAATGTTGGTCATTCCCAGACTAGGCTACCCTAAAACAAGGCATTGAGGTTAAAAAATGGGCAAAAGCCCATGTCAAATATTTTAAGGTGGAGGAGTCAATAAAGAACGAATTGGTCGAATTAGATAAAAGTAGACCGATCATTGTTATAAAATTATCTAATCCAACACATTCCATTAGTATTCCTTCAGTATACTCCAATCACATGAATTGGTGTTGCACTCTTTGGTGCTATTGTGTACTTTTAGTAGTGATATTTCTCTTATATATTTTGTTATTTATTGAATGCACATTTGTATTAGGATTGAATATGTAATGAAAAGAAAACATTGAAACTCAAGTTTTAGTGCCAGTGTTTTTGACAAGAGTTATCTCACCATGCATCATGAAGAAGCTAGAGGGCTAATACTTCATGAAATTTGCACTTTATTTTTCCTTGTACAATTTTTACGTTATTCTTATTTTATTGAAACGAGAGGACTACCCAGTAATAAAAAATTCATGGCTGATTTCAACAAAAGAGAATGGAAAATACATCTGGTTTTGTTTAGTGGAATGAAGAAACAAGCTTAACGCCACCCTATACTGAAGCACTTAACCATGAGAGCTTATCAAGGAAATTTTAATTCTAATGAGAGGAAAATGGGAGGTGGATGGACAAGCATGATGAATCTAACCAAGGGCTTCTCTCTCATCATGGTCACCATCCACCTGGCGCCTAACCTCCCTAAGGCTATATATGCAATAGTTTTTAGTGCTTCAACCATTGAATAAAATTTTGTGCACTATTCGTTTTTACATGTAAAATGGGATGATTTTTAGAAAAAAGTAGTTCAATTTGCATCTAGGACACCCTCTGGAACTTTCCTTAACCCTTTTCCATTCACTAGGCCTCATCAACAATTGAAGTCAACATATATCTTCTTACCAAAAAGAATCTGAATTTGAATATGTTATGTTGGCAAAATAAATTAGTGCAGTTCTTAAATTAAGTGGCGATATATTTACATGAACGTAAATTTTGTGTGTGTCAATTTTGTGCCAATTGTCACTTTAGCACAACTTTGTCCAAACTTTTTTTTTTATTATAAATACTTTCTAAGATGTGCATCCTGAAATCAAATATGACAAATATGAATACCTCTTCGTGGATTCGAATCTACATTTAGTTTACTTTTATAGCTCGAGGCATAATTAGTTAGCCTACAGCTCTTTATAGTTCCCCAACTTCCCTGGGTACTTTTAATCGTGGATTTATTTATCAGTCCCTAAATGAATGTTCTTACTTAATTATCATGTTATAATTGGCTCATTTATTTGCTTTGGAGTGCACATAACGGAGGTGTGTTGCTATAATTTAAATTCCAACATTTTGTCCAATATATTTTGCCGTCGCACCAAATGTTAAAGTTTTTTGTTGTTTAATAGTACTCAAATTGAAAGTTCGGCAAATACATTTTTAAACAACAAACAACTTACCCTTATTTTAATAATTTGGGATCTGCTGCATAATTGTTTTCGCTCCATAAGATCCAGTGAAGCTAGATCATTAACAACCATACCATATTGTTAGTTTTAGTCTACCTCTCTCTGTTCTAATACTTTAGATCATTGGCAACATTGCGTGAACTCATTTCAGTTTAAGCAAGTTGAAGAAACAGCTCTTAAGCTTGATTTAGATGGGCTTCTTGTGATTAATGGAGATTGCTCTATAAATGCTTCTCTTATGGCTGAAAACTTAAGGTAAGTATTCTATTGTCTTGAGAAATTGTCATCACTTCTGATTCATTGTTTTGTCTCTAAAATCTTCTCTTATGAGGTCTTTTATAATGGCATATCATTAAATATATTGATTTGCTAACGTATATATTGTGGCCTTGATTCCAAGCTTTTATTTTTATGTTATTTCAGGAGTAAAAATCTGAAAACTACGGTCGTTGGATTGTTGAATTGCAATTTTTTTTTCATTTATTTCGATCTTTTAAGAAATTAAACTCAAAATACAAAAGTCCGTTCTTTTCATATTCTTTTTGTGTATTTTTTGTTGAGTTTTCCGGTTGTGTATACGTTTTTAGGTTTTTGCAGTTGTGGTGTTCAATATAAGATTTCTTCCTTTTTTTTTATCTTTTGGGATTTTTGAGACATTTGTGTACATAATTTTCATTCTCTTCATCGTGTCTTCTTTTTTTGTTAAAATGTATTTTTCCTAAAGTGTTTAGCAAACAAACCCTTACAATAGAACTTCAAGGGGTGAGCATTCAACCGAACGACATCTATCGGAGTGTTCTCGCTTCTCAAGCCTTCTTTCTCTTGAGATTAGCTCCTAACCCGCTCTTTGTTTATCGATATCTGTGACTTGATTATTACAGTTTTTTTATTGAAGCATTTCTACATTTCTGCTGCCGTGAGATTTTGTTGATGACGAACTGGAAAATGATCGCATTATTTTCTCAGCTATTGCCAGGTTTATGTGTTGCTTTTGAATAGAAAATTCATATTCAGACTTGTACTTGTGTTTAATTCTTCGATTGATTCATTAAAATAATTAATAATTCTCTTTGGTTTTCATCTTTTGGGCTCTAAGATTGTGCTTCTTTTGTTCATTCTTCTGAATTCACTGATGATTATCGATTTTTAGCCAAGAATGCTTGTTGGATTTTAATGTCCTTTATTAATTTTCAAATTCAATTGATTTTCCTGACTTCAGGTTTTACCTTGAGTAAGTAGAAAGTAAGAAAATTTCTATTCTCCAGAATCAGAAATGGATACTTTTTCTTATAGAAAATGTTCTTTCCGATTCTGTAGTGCACATTATTGTTAGGTTTTTGTGTAATACAATTAATATTTAAAATGAAAGAAGTAGAAAACGATAAAAGCATACTATTTTTCTTTTAGTTATACTTTTTACTATTTGTCAACTATTTCTTTAGGGATATATTAAGGATAAGATTAGTTCCAAGTTAATTTCTTTTTTAGGTTCAGCATCTTATTATTGTGTTCTCTCCTATCCAAAGGGGTAAATTTCCTCAATAGTAAATGACAATTTTTTATTTTTTTTAAATGAAGTGAAGATTGGATGGTTTACTTTAAGGGACCACTTCTTCGTTCTTTGATAAAAGTAATGAAGAGGAAGGGCTCCGAACAAGCTCAGGTCTTAAAATCTGTCCTTTCTGAAGAACAAACAACTACGTAAGATTGCAAGCTATATGTTCTTGAGCAACATAAGTTTTTGCACACTTCCCTCTTACCAAAGGCTCCCGAATTGATATCCTATTTTCGTCTTCTAATGATTTCTTTATATTTTACGTGCTTCATGTTAGAGTTACCTTCCAGAATTTCAGGGACTACATCGAATTTTGTGATTAGTACGCCCGGGATGATTATTTCTTTCAATGATAGAAATTATGGATGAAATAAGTAACTCATATGCCTCATTGGATTATCCACGTTGTCTTCTGTCATTTGATTAAATCCTATGGGGCCTATGATAGTGATATTTGGTATGTAATAATATTATTTCTGTAAATTAGCAATTGCAATCCATGAAACATACTGTAAAGATTTATGATAAGAGATATTTAACTGATTAATAAAGAACAAATTAGCACACCATAAATATGCTTTGATCCAACTTCTATCTTTGTAGCTTTATTAGGATAGTAATTCAACACTCTATCCATCATGCATGATTGATCATCTCCATATATAGGATCACCATCATTGTCCATTCAGAAAAAAAGTTGTTAGTTCGATTTCAAATTTGTCAGTTTGCTATAATAAGAAATCGAAATTTTGAAATCTTAGTAAACAAAAGGTGTTCTGGTATAATAATTTAACCTTTTATTTTTCTCTTTTTTTAATCATTTTCAAGAGAATAATATGATTGAATAATTTGAATAATAAAGTTGATAATATTGGTTCATGAATTAAAGATTTAGATTTTTTTCAGCTAAAAGGGATTAAGGGGAGGAATGTGTTTCATATGTGCTACACTATTGAATAATTTATATTAGCTTAAGTGAATTTGTAAGAATTATCGAGAACAGCTTAATTTTGTACAAGTTTTTGCCAAGAACTTAAATAACACATCCACGAAAATCACATGTTTGTAAGTTTGAACATGTTAGTTCATGCAAGAAAGTAAAGAATGTTTCAAAATCGATGTAGGATTAATTATTCCTTTGAAATGCTCTACAAGCATAGGTTTAGTTCATCTACCCTGATGTCAAAAAATATCTTAATGTTGAAATATAATATTGCTTGAGAAGAAAGATTTTATGAATTGATTGTAATGAAAATCTAATGGCATTGTCGTCTAAACTTCAAGACTTCCAGGTCGGGGAAATTATTTGAAGTTTGTCTCTGTGCCATCACATGTTTCACTTACCTTGCACTTATACCTAGCTTCTCAGACATGGATCTAGCCCAATGTACAGGAGAGGCCTGTAATCTTCTCTGCTCTGCAACTTGGTATCACCTCTCCATTAAAAAGTCAACATTTCGTTTATTGTGCATTTTTCACTTTATCTCTTTCACACTTTAACTGTATAGGTACAGTTCAATCCTCGATGAAATCATTAAATCTCTATCAGTTTTCTCTAATTTTCTTTTGGGCCTATAGGAATTGATAGTTCATCAAGTTCGGAGCTGGTTGGGTTTTCCCATTGTTTAGTTTATTTCACGAAGACAGGTAAAAATTTAATCTTTCTTTGACTTTTTAATTGTTGTTCATGTGCTTCGACCTTATGGCTTTGCTATACATTTTTTTTCAATGTGACGTTTGTTTCAATGAGTATCTATGATGTCATCTTTCAAGTGTTGTTGATGCAACTTCTTCTTCTTCTTCATTTTTATTTTTATTTTTATTTTATTTTTATTTTTTATTTTTTTAAGATTAGCTCATTTGAGCAATTTTGTTCCACTAAATTTATAATTTTTGCTTCACTAAATTTATAATTTTTGCTATCTTGCTTGTGAATTATTAGTATTTGTTGTTCTTTCTTCTTCTATAAATTGTGGAAACTAACAATCAAGACAGTGTCGTCTTTCAGACGCGAAAACCTAAGGTCAAGGTTTGCATTGTTTTGGTGCTATGTTTTGGAATAATAATTATTCAAATCGAGACTTTGCTACGTGTGCTGTTGAATCTTGCTTGAAATTGTAGTTAAAAGAGTTAAATTTTCCTCATTCCCCAAGTATTAATTATTATTATTATCCATATTTTCATTATCAATGGTATTGAAATGTGAAGTAGAGGATTGGAACTTTATATCATCTATGACTACTAAAATGGATGTAGCACAAACGATTTGGTTACTACTAAAATGGAAGAGATAATGAAAAAAACTAATATCAATAGGAATAAAAAGGGACACAAGAAGCAGGCTTTGAGTTTTGGGTATCCAATTTTCTTTGCTTTAACCCTAATTTCACTCTTTCTCTCTGGGTCGTGGAAAAGAAATCCAAAGAATTTGCAGACAACTCAGACACATACATGTTTAAACCGATTTAGCATCCTTGGCATTCGTGTTAAAATATATTCTGATTATTTGGAAAAGTTTCGAAGTTCTTCATTGTCGACCCAAGAAAAGGGCTGAATGATTTCCAGGTATATCAATTTTCTTTTGCTCTTGAGGATCATGTTCGAATTTTCACTTTTCAATAGTTGAATCAGACTATTCTTCATCTTGAATAACTTGTTAATTGAGTTGTAGTCTGTATAAGAACAACTTTAAAATTGTAATAAATGTAAGATATGCTTCAAATTGATCATAATTTGTAGTGAACTTGTCATCTTCTGTTGGGTTGTAAGAATATCATCTCTTGATGTTTTCATATGGCAGAAGATGCTGGATTATATGGGAAAAATTGTGAGTACCTTGTTTGAATGATGCTTTAACTTTTCTTTCAAGATCTCTGCTATAGTTGAAATTCAAGATGGTTAGACTATTGTGTTATAAATACATCTATTTGGTTGTAAGTTATACTAAATTTCTTTCAACTCCCTCGATGAAAGAAACAAACTTTACAATTTCCATTTTAGTTTACATTAGACTGTGGACATCGAAGTCGAATGTTTTCTTTTAGGGAATAAATTAGAGTTGAGTGAATATCTGAATCTCAAGCTGGTATATATATTTTCGTTTTAGTGAATATTTTTTGTTCAACTTGTGTAATTCTATATAGAGTTAGAATTTCAGTTGCTGAATGTTTTTACCGTTTTACTTATTTCACTAAGCATGTAAGGTAATTCTTTAGATGTATTGTGTGGAGTATAAATTTTTATTGTCTACAGTGCATATAGAGTAGCAATCTTCTGACTTGAATTGGAGTTTAGTGATTCAAGTGTGAAAGAAACAAATGGGAGATGAAATAAATTAGAGTTGGAATAATTAATTATTTCATATGTGGGCTTCACATTAGATTGCAAATTTTACGGGTTAGATATATGGCTCATAATGATATTTGTATTTGGGCCAAATTTATTAAGTGATCAATTGGGCCTTTTACACCTTACGGGTTGTAATTAATTTGATGTGGTAATTTAAAGTATATGGGCCGGAAATAAATCCTAATTAGAATTCTAGTCGTAATGGGACGGCTCAAATTATTTCTTATATATAAAGACTAGGTCCCCTCTCCTCTCCATATGTTTTATTGGCTTTCCCCATTGATAGCTATTACTTTGTGAGGAGCAAAGAGAGGAAGATTTTGGCTGTTATTACAACAATTATTCATATCAACAATGGCTTCCACATGTATGAATTCGATTTATCAATTTATTGTTTTGTGATTCTTGATTCTTAGCATGATTAAAATTAAATATTAACAATTGGTATTAGAGCTTCTACGCTAAGATCAGAATCCTTCATAAATTTTTTTTTTTTTCATCTCTCGATTTTTGGCTGAATAATTCCAGAATTTTTTTTTCCAAACTGCCAATTTAAAAATGAATATAAAGTCGCTAATTTTGGCTTCCGCAGCCACTAGTGGATTTAAAATTGTTAAATTTTCAAGATTTTGGATTGTTATTAAGCTTCCAATTTGGTTATGCAGCCACCAATTTGAGCTTTGGAATTATTATGTTTTGAACCATGATTTCCAGCAGCAATTTTAATGTTTGGAGTCAATTCATTTTTTGTCTTTCATCCTAGCTTCCGCAGTAGGCAAATCCGCGGCCACAAGTAATAAAACATAGATTTTGACTAACTTCCTTTTAGGATTAATTCTTGAATCTGAATCTGGATGTGTATTGGGTTTTTCTGTTCTATTTTTTTTTTTAACAAGTGTGTGAATCTGTACGTATGTGTATAAATTTATGGGCATGCCATTTTGTATATTTACATATTATGTGCATAAATATTTGTATAAAGCTGCCTATTTGGTGGTCATCTGGGCGATGACGTACTGGCAAAATGCAGCGTCGGTAGCCGAGGCAAAAAAAAAGGAAAAGTTTTTCCCTTTAGGATTTTCTGAAAATCGATTTTGAATATATTGGAGACGGGAGCCTTTGTTGCAAATTATGGGTTTAGAGGCCCCTGTCTGCAATTAAGAGATTGGGCTTAAACTTGCAATTTTAAAAGGAGGGCCTGTCATGTAATTTGTATAGTTGAGGGACCTGATTTTAATTTGTGTTTAGTATTAAAATGTAATTTTCAATAAGGGACTCTTAAATTTGAACTTCTAAAGTTTTGACCCCTAAAATTTTATTTTTGACCAAATCAAAACTTTATTTGATAATATACCCAATTAAAATATATTAATTAATAATAATAATAATAATTTGATAGACGACTTTTATATTTTTCATTAAATTGTATATGTATTTAAATATTGCCATTATTTATGCATTTAAATTTCATTTTTTGAAATTTTGTTGTGAACTTCATCTCTCAATCACATATGAATATTTATCTTTTATCGATTATTGATTATGATTTGTTGCGTGACTATTGTTTTGTGATTGAATTTTTATGGAATTTGAGACAATCATTATTTTTCCCACAAAGAGAAATATTTTGAAATAAAAATGGGTGGTAGCTGCCAAAGTGGCACACTCATTATTATTTATTCGATTTTCTCTACAATAAAAATACATATATTTTTGCCCAACAACTTTTGATTTATTGCATATAATATCTTGCCCAAAGGTGTTATTATATGTAATATTTTTGGAAAATGGCATGAGAAAGTTAACGAACTTATTTTGGTTTAGAAATTTCCTTCTGCCCAAAGGCGTTGGTGTTTCGAAAATCAGTGTAATTTTGCTAACTAGCTACATGATGTGTTTTAAGAGTACCTTATAGCTTGTTGTATTGTCGACCCAAAGGTGACTTTATGATGATTCACCTAGGCTCTTACCGTAATAAAATTCATATGTTTCGATTTAAATTACGGATTATCTAATTAATAGCCCATATTAATTAGTTGGATATTTCATCATCCATTTGATTGCATGCATTAAGTTTGGATGATATTGAGAGTGATATTTTATGTTTCCACAGTTTATAATGCCTCATCTCTTTCGAATCAATTGTCTGCTATTGAAACTTTGACTGGTAATAACTATGTGAGATGGAAACGAGACGTAGAAATAGCACTTGGTCTTTTGGACTTGGATTTTGCAATGGAGAAAAAGCTTGAAAAACCCACAGATAAGAGTATCGTTGAATATGTAGCGAGCATGAAAAGTGGGAAAGGGCTAACAAACTTTATTTGAAAATCATTAAGCGATCGATATCTGATTCCATTTTAGGTGTCATCCCTGATAATGAAAATGCCAAAAGTTTTATGGATGCCATAGGAGAAAAATTTATTGAGTCTGATAAAGCCGAAACTGGGGATCTGATGGATAAATTTATGAGCATGAAATATGACGGTACAAGTGGAGTTAGGGAGCATGTCATGAAAATGATAAATATATCATCTAAGCTAAAGGCTCTTGACATTCCCATTGCGGAGCTTTTCCTGGTCTATCATGTTTTGAATAGCCTTCCTAGCAAATTTAATCAGCTTAAGGTTGCTTACAATGCTCAGCGGGATAAGTGGAATTTGAATGACCTCATAGCAGTGTGTGCCCAAGAAGAGTATAGGATGCGCCGTGAAACTGTTGAAACCGTGCAATTAGCTTTTCAGCCATCACAGAATAAGGGGCCTTCTCATAATCATAAACCTAAGTTTCTGGAGAACGATTTTGGAGACAGTGGGAGTTCCACGTTGAGAGAAATTCTTGTTGAACCCAATCAAGTTATTGTTCCAGTTCCCATCATACAGGAAAGAGTTGGTTCCCAACCAATTGAAGTTGTTAATGAAGAATCGATAAACCAGGAGGAATCTCCAATTCCTCAAACAACGATTGAATCAGTTATTGAGCCACAAGTTAGGAGATCACAAAGGGAAAGAAGATCTGCATTGCCCAATGATTATATTGCATATTTATTGGAGAGCGATTTTAATATTGGGCATATTGTTGATCCTGTAACTTATAACCAAGCATTGACAAGTCGTGATGCAGATAATTGGATAGCTGCCATGGAAGATGAATGAATTCCATGGAAAGGAATAAAGTTTGGGATCTTGTTGAACTTCCTCCAGATGCTAAGGCTGTAGATAACAAGTGGATTTTCAAAAGTAAATTAGATTCAAAAGGAAATGTTGAGCGAAAGAAAGCAAAATTAGTTGCAAAAGGTTTCACTCAACGAGAGGGCATTGATTATGTTGAAACCTTCTCCCCTGTTTCGTCGAAAGATTCTTTTCGAATTATCATGGCTCTTGTGGCACACTATAATTTGGAGTTTCATCAAATGGATGTTAAGACAGCATTTTTGAATGGAGATCTTTCTGAAATGGTTTATATGAAACAACCTAAAGGTTTTGTTGTAAAAGGAAAAGAAAACTTGGTGTGTAAATTAAACGAATCTTTATATGGTCTTAAGCAAGCATCTCGACAGTGGTATTTGAAGTTTGATGAGGTTGTGACATCTCTTGGTTTTGTCGAAAATACTATTGATCAAGGCATTTATCTTAAAACCAGTGGGAGAAATTTTATTTTCCTTGTATTGTATGTTGATGACATTCTGCTTACTAGCAGTAACTTAGGGCTGCTTCATGAGACAAAGAAAATATTGTCTGCTAATTTTGAGATGAAAGATCTTGGAGAATCTTCCTATGTACTTGGCATTGAAATACATCGTGATAGAAATCATGGTTTATTGGGACTTTCTCAGAAAGCTTATATACGACGTGTTCTAGAAAGGTTTAATATGCAAAATTGTGCACCTGGTGATGTACCTATCATAAAAGGAGATAAGTTTAATAAAACTCAATGTCCAAGGAATGAACTGGAAAGGGAGTCTATAAAGATGATCCCATATGCTAGTACTGTGGGAAGCTTGATGTATGCTCAAGTTTGCACTAGACCGGATATAGCCTACGCAGTAAGTGTCCTTAGCAGATTTCAGTCTAATCCAGGACAAGAACATTGGAAAGCAGCTAAAAAAATTATGAGATATTTGAAGAAAACTGAAAGTTATATGCTTACATTTCAGCGTACAAATCATCTTGAGGTGGTAGGATATTCAGATTCTGATTTTGCTGGATGTCAAGATGATTTGAAATCAACCTCAGGTTATATTTTTACATTAGCTGGTGGTGCCGTTTCTTGGAAAAGTGTTAAACAGACTTTAGTGGCATCTTCTACTATGCAAGCTGAATTTGTGGCATGTTATGGGGCTACAGTCCAAGCCGTTTGGTTAAGAAATTTCATCTCTGGCTTGAAAGTTGTTGAATCCATCTCAAGACCGATCACCATCTACTGTGATAACAGTGCAGCAGTATTCTTTTCAAAGAATAATAAAAGTTCTGGTGGATCAAAACATATTGATATCAAATACTTGGTCGTTAGAGACAGAGTCAAAGAAGGGCATACGAAAATAGAGCATATCAATACAGAGGCGATGGTTGCAGATGCCTTGACTAAGGGACTCGCTCCAAAAGTCTTTAAGACACATGTTACTAATATGGGTATTGTGGAAACATTTGATGTTTTTGGTTAGTGGGAGTTATTTATGTAAAGAACTACGTTTTGGGCTTGATCCCTTTATGGGGTACGTAGGCAACCCATATGATTTTAGGTACAGCCCCTTCTGATGATAAAATAATTTTTCCCTATCCATGAACTATTTTTAAGCATGCATTTGACTTATGTCTTTTTATTTAATTTCGAGTTACTCTACATGATTTCTATTTTTTTTTTAATCGGATGGGAGCTATAGAAACAACAACATTTGAAGAGCTCTAGAAAATTTTTGACATAGGTGGGGCAAAGGGTTTGGTTGGAGAGACACAATCAAAAATATCCCAAAGATTACGATTGGTAAAGATGTAAATGTTGATGCTTCTAAAGAGAATCTCTCTTCTTCAATCTATCTTCAAATATTATTGATCATGGTAATAATGTTTCCTTTATTAGTGGAATCGATTGCAAAGAAAATCTTATGGCATCATCTTCTAAACATTCAAGACTTCTAGGTCAGGGAAATTGTTTGAAGTTTACCTCAGTGCCACCACATGTTTCACGTCCTTGCATTGATACCTAGCTACCTGGACATAGATCTTGCCCAATGTGTATGAGGGGCAATAATCTTCTCTTCTCTGTAATTTATCATTACCTCTCCATTAAAAGAGTCAACACTTCATTTACTGTGTATTCTTCAGTTTACCTCTATCACACTTAAACTTTATAGGTACTATTCAGCCCTTGATGATATCTTTGAATCTCTATCAGTTTTCTTCTGGCCTAAAAGAATCAAATCGATTGTTGAGTATGGAGTTAGGTTTCCCCATTTGTTTTGTTCAGTTCATGAAGATAGGTAAAAAAAATTTATTCATTTGACTTTTTAATTGTTGCTCATGTGGTTTGACTTTTTAGCTTTGCTATACTTTTTGGTTTTATTTGATTGGCTATGAATTATTAATATTTGTTGTTCTTTCTTGTATTAAATTGTGCTGACTAACGATCGAGGCGATGTTGTCTTTCAGAAGCAAAAACCTAAGGTCAAAATTTGCATTGCTTTGGTCCTCAGCTCTGAAATAATAATTATCAAAATCGAGACTTCGCTATGTGCGCGTTCAATCGCAATAGAATCAATATAATTAGCTGTTTCTTTCATTTCTGTCAATGGCATCCTTTGAAAATCATAGTGGACTTGCCAACAATTCTGTAAGATTTTTCATCATTTTGCTTTCTAGGTTCAAATTCATCAATTACTCTTCTTTCTCTGGGCTAAAGTATTGTCGAAAAGTAAATGATGTACGTTTTGGTGACTGGTTGAGTGGTTATTGGTTTGGAGAAAGGAGTGCCTAGAAGCAGTATTGGTCTCATTCTTAAGGCATGTCGACCTTGTGTTACTTCCATCATGATTTGTTAAATTTTTTCTCCTTTTCTTGTTCTTGTCTTTGTTTATTTTTTGTTCTTTCATTGTCAATCTCCCTTTTCGGAGGAATATGAATTAAAATACAACACCCTAATATGTACATCTACTCATTGACCTTCATTCGATCAGTGCACATCTCTTATTTATCATTCACATTAAATACTCTAACATTACCTTCAAAATAACATAACCCGTGCATTGGACGAGCAAAAAACTAGTACTTTAGAGAAGTTTCAACAATGTTATTTTGTTGTTGCTCCTATAGAAGCACAATTGTGTGTATATATATAGTATCTGTTGTAAAAGGAAAGATTATTAGGATTTAGAGGTGAATTACAATTATACCCATGTAGCTCGAGAAATAATTATTATTGTATCCCTAATTTTGCAATATAAATAGGGGGCTTTGGTTCTTTATAAAACACACAAGTCTATTGACTTTTCTCTATTCTCTTCTCTTTTCTCTCTTTTCATAACACGTTATCAGCACGATAGCTTGATTTTTAAAAGTTTAGTAAATGCAGTAATTTTTTTATAAGTATAAATATTTATCATATGTACCAAAATTAATTTGGTGTCATGTGAATTCTTTTGATATACATGTACATCATAACAATGTTGTTCATTCTCCTTTACTTTTCATTGGTATACATATTAATTTTAAGAGGAAATTACAAAAAGAGTCAAAATTTCACTTTGCATTATCAACAATGTCATCTTTTTAAAGTTCTATCAAAAATGTCATTTTCAGACTTCTTTGCCCTCTGAATAATTTCAATACCTTATGTGTCCTTCATTAAATGTAATATGACTAGACTATTAAAAATTGTACAAAAACATGTGAAATGTCAGGATAAAAGGTTGGAAATAGAAGAAAGAAAGGAAGAAGGTGAAACGAGAAAAAAAAGAAACTGGCTGAAAGCGTGAAAACCACTTCACTCTCTCACTGGAATCACCCACCTATGACCCGTCGACGACCACTGTGAAGACGTTCACTGTCGAAGACGACCAAAACAAAATACAAACTCACTCCCCTCTAACATTCGAATCAGTTGAAGCCGAGTATTGACTCCCTGTCATTCAAATCGTCCAACGCCCAACCATCGACGATCGCCGTGAATCAGCCCACAGTCGAAGAAGACCGTCCCTAATATCTTCAGGTTGGTGTTTTATTCTGTTTTTATAATTTTGTGGAGAAGAGAAAATGGTTTTACTACGTAAACCTAGTTTGGGATGATGGTATGTTGAAGCTTTTTTATGTTGTACATATGATATGAAAATTCATATGTGAAAAACCCATTTTGAGTTATTATACATAAAAATGAGTATCTGGATTAATTGAATGGAGTTAGTAGGGAGAAAAATTAAAAAATTTCGAAAATTAAAGATGTGCATATTAGGTGTTTGTGATAATGTAAGAACAAATATGAATTCAAATCCCAGTGAGTCATCTACTTAAGTTGGTGAATTAGACAATGCTATCCCTGTACACATCTTTTAGGAATGAGTTTAATGTAGCTTGCTTTCAATATACTGTGAATAAACTTAAGTATAAAAGGTATACCTACAACAAGTAATTTCAATTTCACGTCAAACCAAACTTAATTCAAGGTTCGCACATGCAATTCTTACTAGACAACTTTCCCTGTTTTTTTTTTTTATTTTCCTCCCTCAATGTGAAAATAGTTTACAGCTCTTCAAGTGAACAGAACTGAGCCTCATTATCGCTTGGCTACATGGATACCCCTATTCTGCTCTACTATTAGTAAATATTAAGGCCTAAAGTGCATCTATGGTACGCAATACTTGACAAGAAAATATAAAAAAATAAAAATTTAGCTTTATGTTCTTTGTTCATGTTGTCTGGTAGCATCCAAATCCCTGACCAAACATGCCAAAAGACTTGATATTCCATCTCACCTTCCCATCTTTCATTATGTATTCTAAGAACCATAGTTGCAAAAGTAGGGGTGTTTGAGTATTCAAGAACTGTCGGGTCATCCCTATAACCTTGATATTGTCCAAGAACCACCTCGTCATCTTTGATTGGAACCACTAATTGGAGAACCTGAGTTTAAACTAAATTAAAGAGAAACTACGAACTTGAGTTTGAATCTGGAAAAAAAAGCTATGAAATGAAAATCGGAAGAAAGGAAGAGAAACGACACACAAAATACCTAAACTCACCCACTCCTCTCTCTCACTAAAAGCGAGCACCGTCCTGAAGAAGGCTAAAGTGGAAGCCCACTCCTCTGTCTGACTAAAAGCGACCACCGGCAGGAAGGAGGCTAAAGTAGAAGTGCTGGTGGAATTGCCCAATGCCCCACCGCCTTTGCTTTTATTTTGATTTGGTAAGAATTTTTTTTATTTTTATTTTTGGCTTTCTTCATCGTGAACTTGTTTTATCCTATTTCATATGGTTTACGACCTGCATTTATCGGCATTGGAATAGACTTCTTCATCTACATCTTCATTTTTAGTGTTTGTAATTATGAATTCTTTCACTGATATGTTGGAAAACTTGCTTGTTCTGCTTCTATTTAGGTTTAGGGTCATAATTAATTGTGATAATTTGTTTCAGTGCAAATTGGTTCTGTGTCGAATGGAATCGACACTAGAAACAGGGGAATTTTTTGTTTATCGTTGTTAATGTTTTTGGTTTTTGTAAAACTTTATTCTTTCTTGCAGTATCGTTATGGAATTGGCCGACTTGTACGTTCATTAATGTAAAATTTGTACTTCATAAATGAAAAAAGCTTGTGCGCAAATTAATTAGCAACAACTTATTTTTAGTAACTTTTGGTTTCTGAAGTAATATTACATTAACTGGGAGAGATGATGGTCTTCGAAGCATTCATCAATCAGGAAAACTGGATACAATTATTGGAAGACAAAAAACATGTTTATTTTAGAAGGAACTGGGGATCTTATATTGGGAAATCTGCTAAAAACTAAACCATGTCGGTATGATAAAGCCAAGAAGGTATTCATGATTTGGCTCTTCTATGCTGCTTTCTTTAATTATATCAGTGTTCGTTTGGCCTAAAAATAGCTTCCCCTCAACATGAATTCCATTCACTTTCTTCCCATTTATCGTTTCAACCTATTTGTAACCTCTCATATTTGCGAATATCTTCAAGCTTCTTCCACTATCACTGTCCATGCCTGTCCTTCGACATGAAGTGTTAACCTTCCTATATGCATTTCCTCTTAAATCACTTACTACGAAAGTGTCGTTCCCAACTGTTGGCAATAGAAATTCTCTACAGATGGAATCGTCAACATATGAACTGTCAATCTCGACAGTTAGCCTCAGTAATTCTCTACAGATGAGCCTGTCCACCGTTGAACTGTAGGGAACGACAGTTCCTTTGTTCCATAGTTTTGCAAGTTGAAATTTGGTTCCGACATTGCACGTATTTTTCGCATTAAAAATACTGTTATGCTCTGATGTCACGATTTCGTTCATTGATCCGTCGTTGCAACATCATACGTGTGTTTCACATTACTATTACTGAATTGTATGATCTCACGATTTTTTTACTGGTTCCAACATTGCATGTCTGCTTTTGCATTAACATCATTGCAATGCTATGATCCGAACATTTGTTGATTGATTCGTCATTGCACCTTGTTTGTCCAAATGTGGTTCAATTTTTTCCATCCCGACGTCTCGTGTGTCTTGAAATAATACGATCTGATGTATTAAATTTTTGTTAAACTGCAGGAGGGTGCATGAATTTCGAATATCTAGTTCCAAAGAATGCGCTACAAAGGGCCCACATCTCACAGCGAAGCAATCTACGGTACGTGAAGACAGTCCTCGAGCATTTTGATGATCGGCAGCGTATGGACTTCCGTAACTCATGCCTAGGGTTCTTATCCGAGGTTCGAGATCTCCAATTCTCAACCCAACTAATCCAGCAACTCGTTTTTCGCTGCATACGAACTGAAAAGGCCTGTGAAATATGGTTCAAAGTGCAAGGCCACTTAGCCAGGTTTGACCTACAAAAGTATGCTCTCGTCACGGGTTTAATGTGTGGTCCTCTTTCAGATGACGCCGTGATGGACTGAGTTCTGCAAAAGAGGAGATTGTAGGATAAATACTTCAAATCAATCGACAGGATTTCGTGTGGCGAACTTGAGAAGGCATTTCTCCGGTCGTCGATGCCCCGAACAGATCGGTACAAGCTCGGGCTTGCTCTAATCATCGAAGGAGTGTTCAATGCTCCGGATAGCCATGCCGGTATTGAACTTCCCACACTGTCGATCGTGGACGATCTGGACATGTTCTATTCCTACCCTTGGAGTAGAGTATTATACATTCGTCTAATAAGGGGCTTCCGATGCAGTCTGGGACAAAAATTTGTAGATGCCACGAATAAGAAGGAGAAGACAGTTATTTATACAGTTCATGGCTTTCCCATTGCCATATAGGTACTGCACAAAAATTTTGTACAACGTATTCATTATTTCATCAGAAATGTATTGTCATTGGTTCCTTTAATGTTCAACTCACACTTACTATCTGCTGTAACAGATCTGGGCATTCGAGGCAATGCCAGAAATTGGGGATCGATTTGCTCGGCGATTGGGCCATCAATCCCCACGGCTTCTGAGTTGGACGTGTACCAAACAGCTGCAGCAATGGACGTATGATGCATTCTTCAAGAACATTAAGGTATTGGATTACATTTCATGCACGCGATCTGCATGTGTCGTTAGTCGTTACATTTGTGGTGACACTCAGTTCCTTTATGTTGCAGCTGCACGTGTCCGCGACACTTCGTCCCACCGAAGTCGAGCTTGGGCAACCATATATCTCCACCCTCCTGCCGTTTGAAGACCGTACTGTACCTACATTGGACGACGTTGCAAGGGACATTATCCCTTCATAACTTCACCCAGAGCCTTTGGCCAGTGGGGGATAATGTTGAAAACTTGAGGGGGGAGTGCGCATTGGTTTCCAGTGGAGAAGGCTCTGAGGACGATGAGGAGTCGGGCGACAGTGACGACGAGGGAGCCGGTGAGGAGACTGGAGGTGATAAGAGTGGAGACGGCAATGGAGAGGCCTCGAACGAGAGGGACAGTGGGGACAGTGAGGATGAGCATACTCGTACACCGCAGACTGGGACATATTCCCCTCTCCCCATGCACAGACGTACTTCTCCCAGTCATACACCCTCCACATCTTATGTACGACAAGGTCAAACCTCTGGACCGAGCCTCACGAGAGCTGAGGTGGAGGAACTATTGTTGGATCAAAGAACGCTCATCGAAATTCGCCTCCGCACAATCAAGCTTGAGGTCATACAGCACGTGACCGACGAATTTGTGAAGGTCAGGGACTTCATTTCTACCCTCGTCCTCCCATCTCTCTGTAGAAGTACTCCACCTATGGCTCAGGCGACCAAAGAACCCACAATTTTAGGTAGTTTATTGCATGGTATGTGTATTACATTTAATTTTTGATCTACTATATGTTGCTTATGTTTGCTGACATTGAGTAAACGTGAGATTTGTGACTTAGACGGAAATGGAGGCGAGACCGACCCTGTCCCGAAATGTGCGAAACCGCAAGGTATGTGCATCAATTACGATGGATTCATTTTCATGTCATCTTTAATATTTGATACTACCAAATACGTAACCCCCTTACGTCTTTGCAAATGTTATTTTGTAGTACATGGAAGAGGCTTCTCCCCATTGCCGGTCGATCATGACGAAGATATGGACAAGGAAATGCAATAGCGAAACGGTACGTGTGTTAAGTAACGCATAATAATTGCTTTCGTAGTTAGGTGTCACCTCATTCCGAAGTGTGTATACTATAAATCATGAATGACACACAGTTTCTAATATTGGGTATGTTGGTACTCATGCATAGGTAAAGCCGGCATGAAATCCGAACCAGCAATGATCGGTGACGATGATGAAGTAGCTTATGGTGGTTCCGAGAAACGTGAGGACGATCGTGTTGCATCTTCTACTGGCGTAGCGGAGGTGGAGAGTAAGTACACTACGACGGAATACTTTTATTTCACTGCGTACAGTAACGCGTAATATTTGGATAATTTACTTATGTATGACCTCATGCACAAGTACGTATACTCGACTGTTTGAGGTATACAGTGTTACTAATATTTCGTCGCTTGTTAATTTGATACTAGGTGGATGTGGCATGGATTTCGAACCAGAAAAGAACAGTGACGATGACGAAGTACCTTCGGGTGGTTCGGAGAACCGTCAGGACAAACCTATTGCGTCCGCTAGTGGCGTAGCGGAGGTGGATGGTAAGTAGATTGCGGTGAAGAACTCATGATGTCACGCTAACCCAAATTCGTGATGCAAATGGATGAAGTGTTAATTATTGTGGAATTGTTTTGTAGGCGGTGCGACGAACATGCCGGGGACGGCCAGCATACCCGTGCAATGCAATGACCCACCCACCACGAAGAGGCCATGATCAACACGCGTCCAACATCCTGCTGTATCTACAAGGACTCCGTACACTAGGGGGAGGGCGAAGAGAGTGAAGAAATAAGGTTTTGTTGGCAAAAAATTTACATGATTGCAAGTTTGTGTGGACGTCGTGTATGTGGAATCCAAATTCTGCCAGGGGCCAATTTTTGCTAGGTAAGCTCGATCGACGGTGTTACGTTCATGTCAGATGCAGTATTGAAGTGGTAGTCATATGTTTATGTTATTCTAAAAGAGCATGTTGAATAGTATACGAATATTCTCCGAAATGTTCATATCACATGCAATTCAAAGATATTATTGTCGGATTTTTGCACGTGTACTTGAATATTTATCATACCGTACATCGTCAATCATTATTCATTCTCCGTAATATTCGGATCACATGCAATTCCAAGATATTATTGTCGGAGTTACTCATGTTCACTTCAATATCTGTCATACCGTACATCGTCAATCATTATTCATTCTCCATAATGTTTGGATCACATGCAATTAAACTATAGTATTGTGGCTCTGCATTATGTATGTAAGAGCACCGTGGTGTCGTTATTTGTTTAGTTGACTATTCTTGTCGAACATGCTGCATATTTGCATTTACCAAATTAACTTCCATGATAACTATGATATGATTATCTCATTTTTGCTTATTGCAGTACAGATGACAGTGCATGAAGATGCCTCAACCCCATCCATGGTCACTGCATCGCAACTTGCAGTTCACGTAGGGTGCTTGACAGGGGTCAACGTTGTATTAACAAAATTTTTTTATTGGTTGTGATGATTGTTATTTGAACCGGTCCAAATTCAGTGATACTTTTGCTTGCCAAGCTCATCCATGTAATTGTTGTTGGTTACAATGATTGTTCTATAAACCCGGTACGCAGGCGCACATGGATCATCCTCGATTTTTGTACATCATTTGTCATTGTGTTATGTCATAATTACTTGTACGAAGCTACCATTTGTTGCTCTTTATGCATGTGCGTGTCACTATAAATTATGTATTCCGAAATTTCCACTAAGTCGAGAGTAAAAAAAAAAAGTAACAACATAGCACAATTCATTTTACTTGTATTTAATGTAATGTTATAACAAATACATGCAGCAACATGGAAAAAATCTTACACATGAGTGTTAATTTTAAAAGTTATTTCACAATTTCTGGAAGGAGCAGGACATGCAAAAATTGAAAATGGAAATGAAAAGCGTGTTTAACTCATTCTAACTCATTGCCAGAATATTTCAATTTACATAACTCACATGGGTACTGATCTTCCAACCCCAACCACCATTTAAGGACATATCTTAGGGATTAAAGTATAATTAGACCGTCATCCATCACACAGTTCTTTATCAAATTTTAATTGGATGGGGCTTGGTGGTTGGGCACTAAATGAGTTTCAATGCATCTCTCCAAAAACTCTACTATATATAGTATGATAAGTCCACATTATCATTGACACCTGAAATATTTACACTTGAAAATTCATGTTGCAGTCTATACGTTTAGTACTCCACAGGTTCAGTAATTATTTTCATATCAACATAATGGCGTCGTCGACAGGGAGCAATGAATCATTGAAGCATGAGGAGCCGCTACCAACACCCGGTTCATCCCACTATGTCCCATCATCATTGCTTCGAAAGATGACGAAGCAAGTTCTGAACGTGGTATGAGAGCCACATCCGTTGTTCCTTTTCCGAACCTCGACGATGTTGCAAGTGAAGCTTCCCAGAGTCCGAAGACCGTGCTTGATTGGGTCGTCCCACTGATGGTTTCGGAGGAAGTTGAGTCAGACGATGACGCGTGGTTCACTCATGTTCCATCTCCCGAGATCATTGTCATCAGCTCCGATGACTCCGAACAAGATGGTTCGAGTATGGACAATCAATGAAGTGGCTAATATGGGTATGTGGTGCATATGAAATAATGTATAGTTCGTATTTTGTCAGGGATGGATCTGGTAACATAGTTTGGCAATGGTGACCAAGAGCACCTCCATTGTCTACGTGCTATTTTCTTCATATTTTGGTAGATTTTGGTATTGGAACTACTATGGACAAGGACAGAAACAATCTGTCGGGAGCGGCATGTATACTGTCGGGAACGACAGATTAACTGTCGGGATGTAAGAGCATAGGTTCATTTGTGTACGTATGAAACTTGTGTTCCCCTGTATGGCTCCCTTGTTTACTGAAAATTGACGTACCTTGGAATGAACAAGTGCACTTTATTGACAACGTAGGTTGGTCGGGGTTATTTGGTTCGGGCTTAACACATCAACTTGGAAGCATCGAAAAATAAGTTATTTTTAAAATTTCTTGTAGGTGGAGTTAGGTATGTATATGTACGTGGTATCTTATGAATCAGTCCGTAAGGAAAAAGTACTCATCAGGTCAGCCCTAAATCATCCTTGAAGCATACCATTTTTTTGTTGTTAAATTATAAGACGACGTCTGCTGTTAAGAAACGAGAATGGAATGTAAACGAAATGTTATGCTTCAAAATAACTGTGTAAGTAGAGAGTGTAATGGGTAACAGTGTAGTCATGCAAGCATAAATATTTCGGACTAGTCAAATTATATACTCTGGAACCATCTGTCGGGACTGACAATTTAACTGTCGAGATGTTCTGAAGGGATATCAACTACAATATCTTGTAACTAGTTGCGATCATAAGAAACACTAATGTCAGCAAACAAACAACAATGATAACAAAATGTGAACATTTACATTCTTTCATTACAAATGACATGGGGGTGCCAGTTCACATACAACTTCAACCACTTTCGAACAAAAGCCTATTTCTTACAAACGCCTATTTAAACGGTCCGTGGTACAATGGGGTTGGAACATGTGCTCCGATCATAACCTAGTCCACCACAGCGAGTGCATTTCCTTAGTCGTGTGGTGGACTCGAATCTGGATCGCTGACGTCTTGTGGGTGGTCTACTTGGAGGACGACATACATTGGGTGGCCTAATAGGAGTACCTGTAATTTCGTTTGGGACTATCCAGTCCACTTCACGCATAACGGGATATATAGCTTCGCTATAGGCACCTCTCCAATATTTCGATGTGTAATACGGTGAGCAGAAGTCGTACAATGACATACCTCGCAAGCACGCAGCACGAGTGGCATGAACGCATGGCATACAATTAATTTAAAACTCACAACAAGTGCAACTGTTATCAGAGAAGTCGACGATGTCCGTGTCATTGGATATTCCAACCTGTGTTAAGTGTTCTGTCAAGCCATGAGTTCGAAGCCTTGTACCTGCTTCAAACGTTGTCCATAACTTGTTCTCCATCCTCAACGACAGCATGGCAGTACATGTGGTTGCACTGGTTCGACGTTCGTGAAACCACTTCTGCATAGTTTGTCGAATATGTTCGACCAAGCACGTGATCGGTAATGAACGGGCATATCTCAACATTGAGTTCAAACATTCGGCATTGTTATTTGTCAAAATGTTGTACCTTTGATCAACAAACAGTGCTCGTGACCAAAAGGAAAAACCTGCTCGCTCTAAGTACCTGTACGCTCTTGCACTTACCCTACGGATATGTCCCATAAGTCTTTCAAATTTTTCGACCCGATAAGTTCGTGCAGCTCGTTTGAATAGAAATATTACACTTGCATTGTTGTACCGCTGGACTAAGTTCTTTTCTAGATGCCAAATACAGCACCCATGACGGGACTGAGGAAATAGGTGAGCAATGACATTGGAAATACTATTTTTTCGGTCGGAAACAAAAACCAATTCAGTAGAGTCGCCTATAAACTCTTTCAAGTTGGACATAAACCACACCACGATCTATTTGTTTCAGTATCGACAATCCTCCATGCCAAGGGATATATTTGTTTGTTGGCATCTTGGCCGGTTGCCAGCAAAAGTATACCTTTGTATGGACTTTTCAAGTGACTACTATCAACACAAATAACGAGCCTCAAGTAGCGCATGTAGCCACGAATGCTTGCATCGAAAGCTAGGAAGAAGTAATGAAACCTGTTACAGGAATAAACTTCGATGTGGGTTACTGTCCCCGGGTTACGCTCTCCTAGAAGAGGAAATACACGAAAATGGACTTTCGACTGTAGCAAATTTTCATATTGGCCTTTGACCCATTAAATGAATTAAAAAAAAAAGAAATTAAGTTTAAAAAAAAACTTTACACTAAAAGGGCGAATTTACCCTACAGCTAGTGACTGTTTAAATCTCATTTTCTAACCGACCGACCAAAAAAGAAAATCGACGCACAGTCGCCTGAAAATTGTCCGATCAACCACCGGCCGACTACACCACCATCGTAGTGAACTAAATCGACGACCACACATCTACACCAGAAAGAATACCGGTTAATTTTCTCGTACAGAGTTCCAGTTGAAAATTTATTGAATAATATTAGATTTATTAGATTTAATTAGATGAATATTCGGTTTAATTAGATCATGAGCATGAGTAGTGTTAGATTGTGGGCATATTGTGATGAAAAATTTGATATTTTTTGTAATTTTTGGACCTATGGCGTCGACAATGACGAGTTCCGGCCAGAATCGATAAAGACGGTGATGTTAACAGTCGGACCGACTGTTAACAGTCAACGGTCGGCCCATTGACTGTTAACAGTCTAATTTTTTTTAAAATATATTTAATTTTTATTTGTTTTTTATAATTTTTGTAATTAATTTAATTTTTTATTTGATTAGTAATTATGTTATTTATTTATTTAATTTTTATAATTGTCTTTTATTTATATAATTTAATAATTGAAAATTATCTTTAATTAACAATTTTGTGTTGTTCTTTTTTTTTTTTATGAAATAATCTTTAATATTTTTTTTTTAAAATTTATTTAAATAATATAAATATTCTTTACATTTTTTTAAAATGTATTTAATTTGAAATTTTTTGTTTGTAAATATATTTTCCAAATGATTACAAGATTAATTTTCTTTATAATTAATTTATTTTAATTTGATTGAATAATAATTATGTTATTTATTTATTTAATTTTTATAATTGCCTTTTTTTATATAATTTAATAATTGAATAGATAATGTTGTCCGAAATTAACAATTCTTTTTTTTCCTTTTATTGTTCTTTTACCTTTGATTTTATTTCGAATTTATTTAAATAATATTTATATTCTTTAATTTTTTTGAAAATGTATTTAATTTGATTTTTTTTAAAATATATTTTCCAAATATAATATTTGTGATTAATTTTCTTTATTACTAATTTATTTTAATGCGTATTGTATGGTAGTTAGAATTCGGTTCTCTTAATTTTGTGAGATTATGCTTTCTTTTGTTATCTGTTGTTCAATGCTCTAATATTTGAATTTTTGTAGGATGGAGTATCATTTAGATGGGGAGTTGAGACGAATGCCGGGAATGCTACTTGGAACAGTAGCTTTGAGAGTTTTACTGTTGTGTTGGAGCTGCTCGATGATCAGCACAGAGATATGCTATGACAGTCCTTCTTATGGCCACTGTACAAGTTGCAAGAGGTGTAGTACTCAGGACAGATCATCGATGCACTTCTATGTTGGCTTCTGAGGCCAGTCGACGGTGATTCCCTCCAGTTCGACCTCGGGGGCAAGGTCGTCAGTTTTTCGACATTTGAGTTTACATTGATAACTGAACTAAGGATTACGAGCGACAATACAACCATTGAGAGAAGCAATAGGCTGTACGAGACGTACCAAGGACATGGGTCGGTACTTCTACCCGACTTGATGGCCGCGATCAGGGAGTACGACCAGATGCTAGATAGATTGAAGCTTGGGCTGGTCTACATCCTCGAGAGTGTGATGAGGTGTCATCATAAGAAGACTGCCATCGACATTTTTCATTTGCAAGTTGTTGACGACATCGATGAGTTCAACAACTATCCATGGGGTCAGAGATGCTACAAAGACACTGTACATGTCTTCACCAGAGCACACTCGAGGCCTAGAGGGTCGATGCGTAAATACGATACATATGGATTACCCTTAGCGGTGCAGGTAAATGTTTAATATAATCAAAGTTAAAGTTTTAGTATATTACATTTGTGCATAATAAGTGTATGTGTTACAGATTTGGGTGTATGAGACAGTCCCTGTACTGGGGGCCCACTTTGCGCAGCGACGGGAGACACGCTGCCCTCGGATGCTTCATTGGAGATCATCGCGAGCGGAGGGATGCCCCACTAGGAAGTAGTTATCGGCCTTCCTCGACGATCCTCAGGTAAGTATTATGCATTTGTAATTTATATTATACGTAGTTTAAAATTTCGTTTACATGATCGTTAAGTAGTTGAAATGTTAATATGTCAGCTTGAAGTCATACCTGAGTTGACACCGTCGATGGAAGAGGAGGCTCGGGGTCTTGTGCGGGATATAGGCGTTCCGGACACCCCAGATAAGGAGATGTCTGATCCGAGCCTGGACCGAGATTGGGTATGTGAATGAAATATAATTTATTGAATATCATCGACGTATAAATATATTGAATAATTTGTAATGTTATTTATGTAGGAGGGCGGTCCAGCTGATCCACGATCATCTCCGCCGAGGGTATCGCCGCCACCATTGGCATCACTTCCGCCGAGAGTATCATCCCCGCCATTGGCATCACCTCCGTTGAGAGCATCACCGTCGCGCATCACATCCGTCGAGGGCATCACCTCCGCCGAAGGCATCGCCGCCGTCATTGGCATCACCTCCGTCCAGACACCTCCCCCGTGTGTCTCTGGCACACAATGATAATTTGTATGCCCGTTTGACTGGATTTATAGCAGAGGAGGTCGGCGTGCTACGACGAGATTTGACAGAGAGGGTCGATGATCTGGGATGAGAGTTGACAGGGAGGGTCGACGATATGGAACGAGAGTTAACCGGGAGGGTTGACGATCTATCCCATGATATTGGAATATTACAGTCTTCCATTGTCGAGCTTCAGGATACAGTAGCGGCGCTTAGAGGAGATTTAGCCGACAGACGATGGGAGGACAGAAGGGATGGCGGAGATTATGATCGAGAGGGTGGTAGAGATGGTGATGGAGAGGGGGGTCTCCCACATTTTTGGCGTGATGAGACATTGGAGTCATTGTGGTTGTCTATGGCGGGGGGCCCCGACGGGAGGGGCGGAGGAGTTGGCCCCGGAGGTCGAGAGTACACCCGGCGTGATTGAGGGTAAGAGACATGCTGTTGACGAGACGGAGCAGGTGGTCGGCAAGAGGTTGAAAGTGCCGTCACAGTATGTTGTTTCTTCCTTCACGGCTGAGGCCAAAAGGAGAACGTTCATCGGTGGGACGCACCTGAACTTATTCAGGGAGGTGGACAATGCCAAGCGAAAAGCGTTCGAGACGGAGTGGCGGAGAAGTATCCCTGGGTAAGTATTGTATGATTTTAATAAAGCACTGTACGCTAACTCGTCTACGCTTATTTTAACATTTTCCTGTTTTTTACAAAGTTAACCGCACGATAGGTCAAAAGACGGTCTCGGACCCTTACAAGTGGTTCCACGATATCATCACTGCGGGAGCTTGGCTCGCTGACGATGTAAGTGAACTATTCATT